>NC_089754.1:13965302-14302802 GCF_040412425.1 Macrobrachium rosenbergii
CGCGGAGGGAAAATGGCCGACCTTCAAAATAAAAACAAAGAACATAATCCATAAATATCATATGCATCCGTGTGCTAGGCCTAAAATAAACCTAATAAGCATAACTGTACCATCTCAATTAATATACCCAAAAGCTGGAGGAAGTGAGGGTCCAAAATACAACACATATAAGACTTGATAAAGAGCAGATAGGCCCGAGGGGGAAACTCGTAGCCTAAACGACGATGACCCGCACTTCCCCAGAGAAGGGTAACACATAAATAAATAATAAAGCTAAAATGAATATAGGATAATCATAAGGCACAAAACATAAGAAAATGAAGGGGAATGAAGCCCCGACAAAAATTCCCGCACCGAGACTGAAGGTCACATGAGGCCGGGAGTAAGGTGGACGAGGCGGGCGTTATAAATCCCCCTAATTATTAAATTAGAGGGAAATAAGGAGCGTCAACCGCCTAAAATAAAATAGAGATGGTACTCAACTTAGGTGAAGATGAATCCTGAGACGAAGCCATAATCTCGTAAATAAAGGCACAAAAATAGCGCACAAGCAAAAAGCTACCGAAAGCAAAGCGTGCTAAAAATGGAATGTAGGGGGCGCTGGTTTGTTTACAGTCCGCGAGCCGTGCGGGGGTTTGTATCGGCACCTCACTCGGTGGGACTTTTGACATTGGGAATGTTTACAGGGCGGAGGCCTGTGATTGTGACAATCTCACCCTTTCTCATACATGACTCCATTTCATGGAGCTCGCACGGGGGGTAGTAACTCCAGCTTGGCATTTAGCTTTTCTCTGGTATATTTAGCAATAGATTTACCTAGAAATAAGTGCTGAATGGTTATTTCACCGGGTGACACAGGTCGGATAACCCAGAAAATATTTTTTAATTTCACACGGGCGCAGGCAGCAGCGTACAATCAGGCAGCGAGAGAGACCAAATTATAATAGACCAACTTCTTTTCCTGCATCTCTTTGTCCCATCTTCTAGTTAAAAAAGTAAAAGAAAATGATAAAAGTATTGTTAGTATCGTTATACTCTTGCGTAAATGCGTACAGCCATAAGCAACCAAAGGAGAAACTGTTGTTTTGCTTATAACCAAATCAGATAACAACAGCCGTTTTCCTTGTATTTCAACCATCGTACGGTAGTAAACAATTACCGTAGTTACGTTACAAGTGACAATAAGTAGAATAGGACTGATATATTTTTCCATTATACCTATTCGGTATGGATGAAAGATCGGCAAGGAAATATAGTGCTAAATTTAAGCTGCAAGTTGTAGCTGAAGCTGAGAAAACAATGTCCAAGCTGCTAATGACTATAAATTATTGTGCATCAGCAATATGGACGAAACTCCACTGTTATTAAAATGTTACATAATGCAAACAGCTGACCATCAAATTATTATTGTCCCCTGGCCAAGAATGAGGATTCTTTAAATTAATTTGTATTTTTCATAGCTAACAAACCTGTGGTCTTAACATTTGCTGCCCACCTCTAGCTGCCCTCTTTCAGTTAACATTGGGCTAGAAGAAAACTGACACGTCACGGGGTTGGGATTGGGTTGCTGGCTGCATCCCACCTCATCTCCGTGACAGATCCCACCAATTCCTTGCATCAACATTCTTGTTTTTATTTTTACCAGTTTCCAGCTGGCGCCAGATTTATCTTAATGTTAAGACCGCAGGTTTGTTAGCTATGAACAATACAATTTAATTTAAATTTGTCATTTTTTTTATCAGAATAGATTTCCTTCTTAAGGAATCCTCATTCTTGGCCAGGAATGATTTGTCAGGGGACAATAATAATTTGATGGTTAGCTGTTCACCAATACGAGCTCCTGATGCTAATGCAATCAAGATTGCCTTTTGTAGCATGTGAGTTGTAGCTGAATTGGGTCTGCTGAATGAGGGGTTTATAGAAGTCTGAAGCACCTTGTCTAGGGACCAAGTAATTGGAAGTCTTTCAGGAGCGGGTCTTTGTAGAGCAAAAGACCACAGAAGGAAGTGACAACTTCTATACTAGAGTCAATCCTGAATCCATAAAGCAAGGGTTCCATTAATGGTGCCTTGTCTGCCATGATTGTTGTAACCGCAAGTCATTTGTCCTCAAAAAGGTATACAGTATGGATATAATCTAACCATATCTTCGACATGGACTGGTATTGCCAGATAGATATGTCCGTAATTTTTGCACTAGGTACCAGCAATGTTGGGTGAGTAACTTATTATGGTAGATATTTTAAAAATCCATACATGAAGGTTCCGGCTTAGAAAGGAGGATACGTAGACAACTATTCCTCATGTCTGGGATAGAACGGCAGATGGTAGTGGAATTGATCACTTTGCCCGTTGTTGAACACTAATAGGAACCAATGTCTGTTTGGCCAATTTGGGATATTAAGCAAGCTGTTCCTTTGAAGGTTAGAAGTTTTTTCAAAACCTTCAAAATCTGGGACAATGGAGGAAAAAGATATGTCGTCCTCCATTTGTTCCAGTCTTGTAGGAAGGCATCTCTTACTGTTGCTTGACTGGCCAAGTTCGGAAACACATACTGGGAGTTTGTGGTGCTCGTGTGTGGTGAACTGATCCACTTCTGGTTGTGGTTTGAAAAGAGTAGTTGTCCAACATCCACTCTGTTGAGGCTGTCATTTTCCTTGGTAGAGAGTCTGCTATTACACTGAGAGACCCTGTGAGGTGAATTGCAGACAAGTACCACCTGCTTGTGCCATCCAAAGGATGGCTAGTATTATCATATTGAGAGGAGGTTTATGTGATCCTGACCTCTTGATGCAGGACGTTTTAATCGTGTCTAGACCCAAGAAAATGTGTGTCTATTCTGGAGGTTTGAGTTTTTGAGAGAGAAAAAGACAGCCATCAGCTCCAGGAATTGATATGACAATTCCTCAGAATGGCTGGCCACCTGGCAATCCTCCCAATGTCCTCCCCAGCTTGTAAACAAGGCATCTGTATGTATTGTCACGTACAGATCGAGGATTCAGGGTGACCTGTTTCGCCAGAGATTCCTTCCGGGTCCAAGGCCGAAGTATCTCTCCACCTTTTTGAATCTTATAATGAGGTTGGCCTCGCATCTTTTTTCTTGCATGCGATAGCCAGAATTTGTTCACAATTTTAGTTGCAATATGAGTATTGGATCTATTGCTGATGCAAACTGCAGCAGGCCCATCATACAATCTTTTTGCTGTCTGGAAACTCTGGGCTGTGCAAGGAACCTTTTGAGGACTTGTCTTATTCTGTTTTAAGTATGATGAGGAGAGACAACAGGCCGTGAAGAGTATCCCAACACAGTCCCAGCCACTGAAAGTGTCTGTTGGCATGAGGCAGGTTTTTTCCAAGTTTTTTTTATAAAAGCTTTTGACTGTAGTCTGTTGACCAATGCTCGTAGGTTTTTCAAGCACTCTTTTCTTCTGGGCCCCAGATCAACCAATCATTTAGACAGGCTATTAGTTGTATTCCCTCGTTTGAGTTCTCAAACAACTACCATTACTAATATTGTAAAAAAAATCTTGGGGTATTGTTTAGCCCAAAGGGCATGACTTTGAACCTGTATGCATCTTACATCTATAGAAAGTGTTAGTCCCTTTTGGAATGACTGAACGTACTTGGGCAACGGAAGTTATCCGAAACCTTTGGCAAACATTGTGCTTGTTTAATGTTGATTGGTCGAGGATCACTCTTTGTTCAGAGGAACCCTTTTTGGGGACACTGAAGAGGCATGCTTGGTGGCGAATATACGTGTTTCTCTATGGCTCCCATTAACAGGGCCTATCTGCACATAATCTTCCAGAGAGGGGTCTGGTTTTTGGAAGAACCCCTTTAACCCTTAGTGGACGGATTGAACTTCAGTGTGAAGTAAAACAGGTTTGGGGAGGTGGACGGATTGCTCTTCAGTGTTAAGCAGAATTAGGCACCATTATTTTGGTAAAAATGATTCGAAACAAAGGTGCCAATACTTCTATATGCTATAAATTCACTAATGGCAACTTTTATACAGATGTGAGAGTTCAGCCTGTATCAGTAATGCTTGTGACTTCAAGGGGGAAGGTACTGCATCTCTCTCTCTCTCACATGAGTCTTTGTGTAAATTTGCTTGTAAATATACAAAGGGGTTGCTGTTGTTTTTTGCTTTTGTCTTTTACGATAGTATGTTGGTTGTAAATGTAATTTTACAAAGAAAATTGCAAAGAAATAAAAAGCATGTAAAAGTACAAAAAAAAAGTTACTGAATCTTCCTTCTCGTAAACTTATGTGAATATTTTACAACAAATATACAAAAAATTTGTTACTGCTTTTATTTCTTATCTGTTTTAATATTGTGTGAGCAGTAATACTAATTTCACAAAGTCCAAAAAACTTATTAGAAAAAACATATATAAGTTGGTAAAATTTACAATTGTCTTGTAAATGAGGCCCCACAAGGGGTTGTAAATAGTCATTTTCAACCTCTCGTGGAAGGTAGGGAAAATATTTTTGAATTTTTTTATTCATACATTGTGAATGTACATGTCATTCTCTTTCCATTGATGTGATTTTTTTTTTTATTTTGTCGACCTCAAAGTTTTCCCGGTCTGGGGTGCTGCACATTGATAAATTATGCCGTCCCTTAAGGGTTAAAGGAGGGGGAGGGATGAGACCGTTTCCACCCCTTCCCATTTGAAAATACAGTAATGCTGTGTCCCCAAGGGGAAGACTTCCATTGTTTTTTTACAAGGACTAATCTCATGGCAGGTGGTGTGGGCTGTACCCATGGGCAAAAAGCAAACCGAGCAATTTGTTACGGGCACTTGAGCTAAGGGTCCTGTATAATGGCAGGCCTGTGGTGTTATAATGAGGGACACTTCTGTAGTTCCTCATATGGTTTCCATATTACAGGTTAACTTGATTACAAGTGTAGTTGTAATGCATTTAATTAAATATCTTAACCTAAACCCTCTATGGGTTAAGGTTAGTTTTCATACCTGTATACAGTGAACCCCTGTATTTGAGGGGGATGCATACCACCCCCCCCCCCGCAAATAGCTCAAATCTGCGAATACCCAAAACCCCTCTAAAAACACTTAGAACCGCCTATTTTGATAGTTTAAACACAAGAATAACCCTCTAAAAATGCTTATACCTGAGTATTTTAATAGTTTTATCACAAAAAATGCATTTTCTGAGCTCGGCCCCATGTCACCCGGTGAAATTCCATACTAACATGAATTTCTAGGTATAAAAATTGCTAAATATACCAGAGAAAAAAGCTTTCAGGAATGCTGGAGTTACTACCCCCAGATCAAGCGTCTTCTATATGAAGACGTCGGTATAACCAAGGGTGAGTGAAAGAATCACAACCACAGAGCCACACTCGATAGACATCCCCATGTCAAAACCCCTGGGAAGAGCGGGGAGCCGTACCAGCTCCCACGCTCACCCGCCCGCCAAGCGGCGATTCCAGCGCCATGTGAACTCATTCCATTCTAGCACTTGATTTTTGTGCAACCATTTATTTTGTGCTCGTGTTTTTTGGCTGTTTTTCCTGCTTATCAGCATGTCTTCCAGCAAGTTTACCGTCACCAAGTTAAGTACTGTACCATCTTATTGTGGGGTTTTTATGATAAGTTTGGCTGTTTCAACCCGTATCTTAATATTATTCGTGGTTGTTGTTAGGACGCCGTGGCGTCCCCCGTCAGCCATGTCGACCGCGAGATTCCCCACCCAGCTTGTCCTGTTTGGGGCTTCTCCTTATCGTTTACATTTCTTATCATTATTCCCCTAGAATTCATCCTGGTGGCGTTTTCCTGGGCGGGTTGTTTCGGTGTTCCTCTGCATTATTTTTGTCGAACCGCATATCGGGGTTCCTCCATTGGGTTCCCGTCATTTTCTCGCTTAGGTTTCTCCCCAGGATGTTTTCCGCTTTGACATACTTAGCTACACTATTATTATAGTGTGACGTGCTGGTGCTATCAGTCTTTTATTGCTTTGATTTAGTTTGTGGGGGAGCGCCAGATTCAGTTTTATTGTTTACTTACCCTGTCGCTCCTCCCTGTTAGGCTATGCGCCTTGCACGAGCACAAGCTTTTATTTTTGTTTTGTGTATATATATTATTCTTAGTGATGGTGATTTATTTTTAACTGGTTAAGTTGTGTGGGGTTCCCCTAGCCTGCCTATGTCACGTTAGGCTTGTATTTTGCTTCCTTTGGCCTCCTGCTCTCCCTTTTACCCTGAGTTAGGTTAGGTGTGAGGAGGGGTTCAGCAGGTAGAGAGAGTTTCTGTTGTTGTTCCTTCCACTGGCCGTTGTTTGGGTTGTAGAGTGAGACCCCATTGTCCTCCCCCTTCTATGGAGGGGTAGAGGCTCTTTCTGTGGGTGTGTCTCCTCCGTGCTTCCGTAGCATCCTCCCCTTTCGTTCGGCTCTGGTTGGTTTTCAGCACGGGAATTTCTCTCCCTGTTGTTTCCTCCTTCCTCCCTTTCCTTATTCCCTCCTGTTAACCTAGGCTATCCCTAGGTACGGGTGCTAGCCTAGGCCACGCCTAGGTGTAGGGCGAGCGTGTTGAGGCCTTAGGTCGTTATCCCTTCCATCCCCTTATTCGGAGTAGGCTATGTTCTCCCACTGCGGGTATTAATTTACTTGGCGTGGTGTGTGTCTGCAGTCGAGCGGGTGAATATCTTCCCCAGTCTCCTGTTTTCACCTGTTCTGGCCTACTCCCATCCTTACCCCTCCAACCCTTTCCACCCCCCCTCCCTACCCTGCTCTTTGTCATCTTCTCATGGGTGACGCGTCAGCTGGCGTTCACTCCGAGTCGTGGGGCCCTTTCCTGGTGGAGAGATTCGCTCCTCCCAGGGCAAGTCCCGGTGGCTTTTTGCTTGGCTCAATGTCTCGTTAACCGCTCTCCTAGGATCGAGCAGGTTTCAACATTCTTAGGGTTATTAGTTCTCCCCTTTTTTTCCGCGTTAAGCTCGGCGTTCGAGATACTTTAGTTGGGGTTGACTGGCGCTTTCTCCGGCCCTTGTGGTCCTGCGATGTTTGTTAGCCTCACCCTACTATTGTTCTCTAGCGGTTCAGGCTTGGGATCTCCGGAGGGGGTGGTTCCGGACTCCGGTGTATATGGAATTAACCAGTTTCGTTCCCATCCCCTGTATTTTATATATGCATATACACTTGTTTTGTTCCGGGCCGTTCACTCCGCCGTTGGACATATTGTAATTACAGGGTCCGGTGTCCTACCCTTGGGTTCCGCCGTTTTTATTCCCGGCATCCCTTGTGGTAGGGCCCTGTTGACTCAGCTCTACCGTTCCGCCGGAGTATTCCGGTGGTCGGGGAGCAGCTTGCTTACCACTATAGTTACTTGCTGGGTAGGCCCGTCTCTGATGGGGGTTTTTCTTCCCGCCAGAGTACTCCAGTACTAGGTTTGAAAATACCCGTGCCTGCCTAATTTAAGTTTCTAGGAGTGGTAGGTTCATGTACTTTTCACACTTACAGACTGTGCGTTGTGAGGAGCCGGGGTGCACCGCCACTCTCCATCAACCCTACGGGCATGTGGTGTGCCGGACCCACGCTGGCTGTGCGGTCCGGATGGACGACCTTGTAGTTTGGCATCCTGACAGCTGCGAGGTGTGCTTCGCTCTGTGCAGCGGTGTCCAGGACGAGTCGGTAAGCTTGACTTTCGTTCTTCACGCTACTTTCAGTCTGATATGTGCTTATATTGTAGGTCGTGACTTTTTGTTACAATATGTTAGAACTGATCCCCTGCTCTCTTTTAGGCTGACGACGAGTCCTCCAAGAAGGAGGCCTTAGAGTCTCTCTGCGCCTGGGTGGCTGGGTTCGGAAGGAACGTGCCGTCGGGGAAGCCATATGTCCTCAACGCTGGTTTGAGGGACCTCCTTTACCCCGGCACCCGGATTGCTGCGGCTGTACCAGCTGATGTGGCCGCACCCATCATTGAGCAGATCCGGGCCGTGACCCAGCCACCTCAAGAGGACCTGTATGCGGAGGTTTCTGAAGACGTCGCCGCCTTAGACTTGGACCTGGAGTCGATGAATACGGAGCCGGACCAAGGGGCAGGTAGCGAGGTAAGTGAGGCAGCGGGGGCGGGCCCCCTTTTTGACTCCCCATCTTCCTCTGTTTCTTCCTTTGCAGGATTCTCCAAGTCTTCCATCTTGGGTGACAGGGCTCCATCTGCTGTCCCCAAGTTGAAATTGAAGACGTCGTGGAAGGCGAAGGGCTATAAGTCCTCGTCTTCCCGTAAGGCATCTCCCTTCCCCTCGTTGAAGGCCAAGGTTGCGGAACCTGTGGCCTCCGGGAGCAAACCGAGCACCTCGGGCAAAGGAGCGAGTAAGAGGGCGCCCAAACCCAGCCCTCCTCGCCAGCCTGCCTTTGACCCTGAGGCGTTTGCAGGGATGTTGCTGGAACGCATCTCTTCAGAGGTGGAGGCGAAGCTTTCCAAAATTACGGAAAGACTTCACAGTCAGGAGACTCTGCTGGCAGATATGGCTCGCTCCGGCGGAGCCGCGCCGCAGTACGAGATCCCTGATACCGCTGACCTCCCTCCTTTCGATGTAGGTAACCCGTGGCATTTTGCTCTTCGTGCCATTCGTCACGAAGACACTTTGACCATCGAGGGTCTGGGCACGAGGCGTCTGGAGGAATTGGAGTTCTTCCCTCCTGATCTCTTCCCCCCTACCCAGGCTTCGTTAGGCTGACGGAGGAAGCCTGGATACGCTCAGACAAGGTCCCTAAGGAGACGGTGATCTTCCCTAGGGACCATGCCCAGTCTGCTCTGTTGCGCACTCTTACGGAGTGGCAGGCAGAGAACACAAAATTGACTCCCTTCAAGGGCAACTACACCATGTTTTCCCTGGGTGATGAGTTGCCCACTCCCTGCCTGAACAAAGTTGCTTTGGCAACGGCTCAGGCTTGCTTTGATGGCAAACCCTTGCCTCAGCTAAGGGAGACGGACTCCACATTCCTGGTATTCCCGGTAGGTGAGGAGTTCTGGAAGGACGCCCCGTCCACATTTACGGTGGGTAAATTGGACGCTTTCTGCGCGTCCTCCCAATTCAGCGAACAGCTTCCTAAACTCCCGGAAGCTCTTCTGAAGGCGGAGTTTGAGGCACGGTGTAGGCTAAGCCGGTCCTTGAACTCCTTGTGCTTGACAGAAGCGGTCGCCGTCTCCTGTGCAGAGGAGCCTCTGTTTCAGGTTCTGGCTAAATCCCTGTTAGCAGGGTTTCAGTCAGACCTGTATGACTTCATGGTGGCAAAGTTGGAGTGCTGCAAATTCATCTTCGCGGATGCCACCATTCGTCATGAGCCTAACAAGCTCATGAAGAGTTCCATCTGGGGAGTTAATCTCTTCCCAGAGGACGAAGTCTCCCGCGTCCTGAGCGAGGCGACCAGGGCCAACCAAAACCTACGCTCCCATTGGGGTATCTCCGCCTTTAAACGGAAGACCCCCGAATCTGGCAGCTACCAGAGTAAGTTTGGGAAACGTTTCAGGAGGCCTCAACACCAAACAGTGGTTCAGGCTGTCCCAGTCTCGGCGGTGGGCCAACCCTCCACCTCCAAGGCTCAACTCAACAATACGTGCTGGTTCAACCAGCCCAATCCCTGCTGCACCATCGTGACGTCTCCTCTCCGGCGTACAATCCCACCTATGAGGGCCGTGGGGTCTTTCACGGCCTTAATAGAAGCGCAAGGGGGCAGAGGTCGAGCCCCATACAGAGGCAAAGCTGGATCGGCCTCCGGGAAAAATCAGGCCGTGGTAGAGGAAACAAACCCACTTCCTCCCACTGAGACCAGTCAGGTAGGTGGTCGCCTTTACTGGTTCAGAGACCAGTGGTCCTTCAGTCCTTGGGCACACAGCATTGTGTCCAAGGGTCTGGGTTGGAGCTGGATCAAGGATCCCCTCCCTGACCAGATTTTACCAACCCCCTCCAAAGCCCTACAGGATTTTGTGATGGAGCTCCTCAACAAGAGAGCAATAAAGGAAGTAAGGCACCTCAAATTTCAAGGCAGGTTGTTCACAGTTCCAAAGAAAGATTCCGATCAGCAAAGAGTGATTCTAGATCTGTCGCGTCTAAATCGTTACATAAGATGCGACAAGTTTAGCATGCTTACGGTGGCTCAAATGGCACGACTCTACTGCCGCGTGGAGCCGTCACCACCTCTATCGATCTTTCAGACGCTTACTATCACGTCCCAGTTGCGCGGAGCTTCTCTCCCTTCCTGGGTTTCAGACTCGGGGAAACAAGCCTACTCCTTCAGGGTCATGCCTTTCGGACTCAATATAGCCCCCAGGATTTTTACGAAACTGGCGGAAACAGTCGTTCAGCAACTACAGTCCCGGGGGATCTCCCTGGCGGCTTACCTGGACGAATGGATAATCTGGGCTCCAACAATACAGGAGTGCCGGAAGGCTACAGCCATAGTGATCAAGTTCCTGGAGTCGTTAGGCTTTCGGTTGAACAGGGAGAAGTCCTGCCTGACTCCGGAGTCCCGGTTTCAGTGGCTGGGTCTCCAGTGGGACCTGTCCTCGTGCAGGCTATCCCTCCCGCCATCCAAGCGGAAGGAAATAGCCGCCGCTACCAGAAAATTTTTGAAGGAAAAAGCAGCATCCCGCCGGTCTCAAGAGAGAATTCTCGGCTCCCTTCAGTTTGCCTCAGTGACGGACCTGCTCTTAAAAGCGAAGTTAAAAGATATAAACAGAGTGTGGCGGAGACGAGCCAATGTCAGGCTCAGAGACAGAGTCTCTTCAATCCCGCGAATCTTGAAGACAAGGCTTCAACCATGGTCCACAGCCAGTGGCCTGTCGAAGTCAGTCCCACTCCAATTTCCCCCTCCGGCCTTGGTAATCCACACAGACGCTTCATTAAGCGGCTGGGGAGGGTACTCACCAAACCAAAAAGTTCAAGGGACATGGTCTACAATGTTTCAACAGTTTCATATAAACACCTTGGAAGCTATGGCAGTGTTTCTAACTCTCAAGAAACTCAGCCCCGCCGGCCAGATTCACATCAGGCTGGTGTTGGACAGCACCGTGGTAGTTCATTGCATCAACAGGGGTGGCTCCAAATCAGGTCGCGTAAACCAGGTGATGGTAGCTATCTTCTCTCTGGCGAACAAGCACGGCTGGCATCTGTCAGCCACCCACCTAGCGGGGGTGCGGAACGTGGTGGCGGACTCCCTGTCCAGGACTACTCCGTTGGAGACGGAGTGGTCTCTGGACGGGGAATCGTTTATTTGGATTTGCCGCTGGGTTCCGGGACTCCAAGTGGATCTGTTCGCTACGGAGAGCAATCACAAGCTTCCCTGTTATGTGGCTCCCAACCTGGACCCCCAGGCCTTTGCCACGGATGCGATGACCATAGACTGGAACAATTGGGAGAGGATCTACTTGTTTCCCCCAATAAACATGTTGTTGAAAGTACTGCACAAACTCAGGTCATTCAAGGGCCAACTAGCTCTGGTAGCTCCCTATTGGCCGAAGAGCAACTGGTTCCCTCTGCTCCAGGAGCTCAAGTTGCGGTGTCATCAGATACCCAAACCCAGACTGACCCAAGTAGTACAAACCAAAACTGTGTCAGCTTCCTTAAGAATTCAGAATGCCCTGGTTTTATGGACTTTATAAAATTTGCTGCAAAAAAGGGAGCAAATATTGACCCCGTCAACACTGTTTCTAGAATCTGATAAGAGAGATTCTACTCTCAGACAGTATGATTCAGCAGTCAAAAAATTAGCACCCTTTTTGAAGGCATCTGAAGCTCAAACTATGACTACTAACCTAGCGGTTACTTTCTTTAGATCATTGTTTGAAAAAGGCCTTGCCCCGGCCACTATTACTACAGCTAAATCAGCCTTAAAGAAGGTATTTTTGTATGGTTTTAAAATCGACCTTACAGATTCATACTTTTCCTCCATCCCTAGAGCATGCGCCCGTTTGAGGCCGGTAACACGCCCACATTCTGTTACCTGGTTCCTCAACGATGTTCTGAGATTAGCCGCTGATACTGATAACTCACAATGCTCTTATCTGGATCGGTTAAGGAAAACCTTGTATCTGATTAGCTTGGCTTCAGGTGCCAGAATTTCAAAGCTATCGGCTCGCTAGAGTGATGATCATGTTGATTTCCTCCCGTCCGAGAAGTCCTCCTTTCCCTGATCATAGGTTCCTAGCTAAAAATGAAGACCCTCAGGACAGGTGGTCCCCTGGAAGATGGTGCCTCTTCCTCAGGACCAATCCTTATGTCCAGTATATACCTTAAAGTCTTATCTACAAAGAACTCCACAGTGTAAGTCGGGTCCTCTTTTTTATCAGGGAAAAGGTGGAACTCTTTCTTTGAACGCTATAAGACAGCAAATTCTGTATTTTATTAAACAAGCCAACCCGGATTCAGTCCCAAAGGTTCATGATATCCGTGCGGTAGCTACCTCTACTAATTATTTCCATAATATGGATTTTGCTGAACTTACCAAGTATACGGGATGGAAATCACGTCTAGTGTTTAAACGCCACTATTTAAAATCACTCGAAGCCCTGAAATTTTCTACAGTGGCTGTGGGGAGTCATTCCCCACCTTAATTGTCCTTAATCCTTTTCCTTCCCCCGCCCGCCTGCCTCATTTATTTCTCTGCCTGCCTTTCTGGATCAATCATGCCTCACTGCCTTGCTCCTCATAATCGATGCTAGATTTACCCTGGTTATTGTTTGTCTTGGTGATTGGATTTTGATATGCTGTGAATTTAGATTAAGATAGAAGTACTGGAGCGGTTTTTATTTTGCTTCATGTACCTCAATTTCTGATTTTGTATATATCTCATTGTTCTTAGATTTAAGTTTGTATTTACCTGTTTATACCATTATGTTGTGGGTGTCTTTCATTTCACCCCCAATTGTATTGTATTTTTGTCATTGTGTATTGCTCTTAGACTTAAGTTTACATATTCTTCATGGTGTCTTTATATTGTTGGGTGTGTGTTGTTCCATCCGTACTTACCTGTTATTAAATCTATTTTTCCTTGATGAGATATCATAATTAAATCTATTTTTCATAGCGTGTGTTTTTGTTCTAATCACCTTTTGTTTTCTTTGTAGCTTTTCAGTCTTGGCATGATTCTCTGTCACTATTTCACCGGGTGACACGGGGCCGAGCTCAGAAAAGGGATTTTGACAAAGGAAAAATCTATTTCTGAGGGAGGCCCCGTGTCACCCAGTGACCCTCCCAGGAGCAGGTTTACCCCCCCTACTTGCACATGCCAAGCCTGGGGGTGGTGCTAGTCTGGAATGAGTTCAGATGGCGCTGGAGTCGCCGCTTGGCGGGCGGGTGAGCGTGGGAGCTGGTACGGCTCCCCGCTCTTCCCGGGGTTTTGACATGGGGATGTCTATCAAGTGTGGCTCTGTGGTTGTGATTCTTTCACTCACCCTTGGTTATACCGACATCTTCATATAGAAGACGCTCGATCTGGGGTTAGTAACTCCAGCATTCCTGAAAGCTTTTTTCTCTGGTATATTTAGCAATTTTTATACCTAGAAATTCGTGTTAGTATGGAATTTCACCGGGTGACACGGGGCCTCCCTCGGAAATAGATTTTTCCTTTGTCAAAATCCCTTTATTCATAAAAATATGAAAATACAGTAATTAGTGAATATTTCTCAGAGAAAAATACCGCGAATGGACGAATTTTCCACAAATAATGGGTAGATATGACACAGAGAAACCTGCGAATGCGTGAATCGTGAGAACACGAATACGGGGGGTTTACTGTATTGCTGTATTACTTTTACACTGTCAGTCCTTTAGCAATGGCTATCTAATTGTCATGTCATTCAGACTAACTGCTATTAGCTAATTTGTTTAATTAACCCAAGCTACTGTTTTATATGGCTTAGGTTAATGCTTCTAGTATAATCTACATTATGCTAAGAATAGAGAATTTCTTAAAGGGTTCTTGCTTAACCTATTCTAGGTCACTGCTTATTCTATGCCTATTTAAAACTTGAGAATATAAACTATACAGAAGATAACCCTCTTATAATCTGGTTTTCTGTTTTATATAGCCAAGACTACCCTTTTATTATCTGATATTCAGCCGGCGCTGTTTTAGGCTAATAGTAGGATACAGGCAGTCCCTGGTTGTCGGCAGCCTCGGTTACTGGCGATCCGGTTTTATGGCGCTTGTCTAGCGACGACAATAACCAGATTTTCGTCGCCGATAACCGGTTATTGGCACTGATCACCTCTTATCGGCGGCGCTGATCACCGGTTATCGGCGCCGCTAACCGGGGATCAGTGTTATTATCGCCGATTTTCGGTTGTCGTCACGCCGTTGGGAACGGAACCCCGCCGATAACCGGGGACTGCCTGTATTCCCCTAAAATGGGGTTCCTACTTTCTGGTTAGGCAACTCCCTGTTCTAGGTTTATACCACCGTTAAGGATATAGGCTTCATAAAACCCTACTACCGTAGTATGTAGTCTTACAGATAGGCTACCAAGACATAAAAATTATTTTATTGAGCCTAGGATACTGTTTATTTATAATCCTAGGCTTATTTGTTCTTTCTTAGCCTAGTATAGGGTATTGCCTAATCCAGAATATTATAGATCACTCTTAAATGTACAGGCTATATAAAAACAGAAACTTGCTAATATGTAACCTTATAGTTTGGCTACTATTTTTGTCTAACAGATTGTTGTTTATATTGAATCCTAGGCTATTTGGTCTACTATATAAAACAGTAACTCACTCATGTGCAACCTTATAGCTAGGCTATCATCACTTACTTTAATCTAGGCTACTGCCTAATCCTGATTATTTAATTCACACTTACGGGTATGGGTTATATAAAACAATTGCTTTAGTATGTACTCTTAAAGGTAGGCTGCCATCTCATCCAGCACAGATTGGTATTTCATCTAGTCCTAGGTTACATGGTCTAGGCTAACAATATAGTCCAATAATGGGATGTTTTGCAAAAAGTTATCACTTAACTTATTGTAAGGTACTGCCTAGTCCTTTATTTAGATCATGCATAAGTCTACAGATTTATATAAAAGGAAAAATTTTACAAACATGTAGCCTTATAGCTGGGCTATTGATTTATTTTGCCAAGATACTGTTATTAACAGATCCCAAGGTCCTTGGTCTAAGCTAGGCCACTTAAGGACACGTAATCCTAGGTCATAAGGTAGGCCACTTAAGGATATGTAATCCAAGGTTATAGGCTACAGACAACATCCACTATTAATCTAGTCTTAATAACTCACATACTGCCTACACTATTGTAGACATCATATAATATGAGGATTTTCTATATTAATGATAAGTTGTGGATCATATCTTTCAGTTGAAACATTTAGTTAGACAAATTCTTAAAACAATTTGTGCTTTATGAAGCCAGCAAAGCACTGACCATATGATGGCAGGAAATGCCGGGTTACGGCTTTCATATAAATTAATTAGCAATTCCAAACTGGAACTTAATATTAAGAACTTATCTTGCTACTTTTGATGTTTCTATGATCCTCACTAATGAAATCGGAGAAAAATTTCTATATTTTCGGAACTCTTGTAATTATAAACTTCACTGCATTGACCAAGAAGAGTAATGCTTCTTGGTCTCCATGACGGGTCTGTTGTTGACACTACGGCAGGCTGCGCATGGACATTAATCACTTCCTCTTATAAGTAGGTTTCAACAATGAAAGAACCTGGGTATAAAGCCTCTCTGTAAAGATTTGGGAAAGTACCCCCTTATGAAGTGTTACAATGTGTATCACTACGACACAATATCCTGCCATGAGACCAGCTATAAGAGAATTCTTTGGCATCAGTTTGGTCACTGTGGAGCTCTGGTAGACCATGGAAGGGTAACTCCTTGAGGACAAAACAAGCGATTACACTATCAAAAACCTCCTAACTTGCATCACCTGTTCGTTAGCGGTGAGGCAGCAAGCACTGACGGAGCAGCAGCCAAAAAATTTTCCAAGACGCTCAAGGAAATAATTGATAAGGAAGGTTATACCGCTCGGCAAGTTTTTAATATTGATGAGACATGCCTTTTCTGGAAAAAATGCCAGAAAAAACATATTGTACATCAGCCATGAAGAGAAGATAATGCCAAGATATAAGGCACCAAAGGGTAGGTTAACCTTACTGCTGGGTGGCAACGAATCGGGAGACCCCAAGCTAAAATCGCTCTAGTGTACTGCGCTTCAAATCCATGGGCTCGAAAACATCACACTGTGGTGGTAGTATGAAAAATAGGTTTGTGTGTGAATGAATTTTTTTGTTTTCCTGTTGTGTGTATATGTTGTTTACGAATGCATTAATTGTTTTTTTTCTTTTTTACTTGCAGTTTGCTTGAGTGGGTTAACGTAGAGTGAGGAGCTCCCCTTCGCCTAACTATACGAAGGGGAGCTCCTCACTATACTTTTCAGCAATCTTCTTCTCCATCACCTCCATTCTTGCAACCAATTTACTTTCCCTCACTTGGAGCTCCCCTTCGCCTAACCTTATGAGAAGAAAGAAATCAAGAAAGAGACTATTAAAAGAGCAGTTGAAAATAGAGGAAGGGATAAGGCAGAGAAGTGATAAGGAACATAGGGAGAGAATGCAAAGGTGCCAGGTGGCAGAAACAAAAACACTTGGTCAGGCCGCCCTTCTTCCCATTCCTCCATATACGATGCTAAATCACAAAGTTGCTGATCTCGACACACCTGCAGAAAATAAAGTTCAACAGCAGTTGGAAAGGAACAAAACTAGGTGCTGATCTCTCCAATATGAAAAAGGATATTGGTGGATGTTGAGCCAGCTGACTTCTGACCAGTCTGACTTCCAGTCTGAAGAAGTCTCAAAGACCATAGTTGGGGGAAATCTGTAGTATTGGGATTTTAGTGATAGTTGTGGGAGGATTGTGGATTAAGGTTGATCAGGAGGTTAGGGTTCTTTCAGGTGGTCTTGGTAATATTAAGACTGAAATAGCATAAGTTACAGTTCTGTAGGGTAAGGTAATTAATTAGGTTACGGTTCTTTTGATAGAAGGGTGGGGAAAACTACAGGATTAAGACTGAGTGGAATAAGTTTTGATAAACTATAGTGATAAGGTTAGGTAAGTTTCCATTCTGTAGATTAAGATTTAACAATAGGATTTAGGTTTTTTATGACCATAAGGAAAGTAGAGTTTCATATAATAACCTTCAAATCTGCTCCCATTATACTGCCCCAATTGTGCACGATAAAAAGCCCCTACATAATATTTTGGCGCCCAACGTGGGAACTTTGATAGTACATAATTGGAGATGGCAGAGGGAGCAGGTTTGGAAGGTGTTGGGTCAGCTGAAGGGGAGCAAGGTTGGACGCAGAGGCTGATGTGCGTGGTGGTCAGCATGCAGGATAAGTTATGGGAAGCCCAAGTGAGGGAAAGTAAATTGGTTGCAAAAATGGAGGTGATGGAGAAGAAGATTGCTGAAAAGGCTAAGCTTGGGCCCAACGTTGGGAAGGGAAGTATGAGGGTTGTATGAGTGGAGTGAGTGAAAGTGACGAGGAAGAGAAAAGTAAGAAAAGAAAGGGAAAGAAGGAGAGAACACAAAAGGGGAGAGGTGTGAGGAAAGAGGAGTCGAGTTCTCGGATTTGGAGGGGTAGCTCGGAATCGAAAGTTGAGAATAATTGGAAGAGTGGAAGTGGTCTGGGACTCCTGATGCTATCTGTCTTCCATGCACAGGTGAAGGTTTAAGTGAGGCAGAGGAGAAAGAGGCTAAAACAGTGTTCCTGAGGGAGGTACCCCTGATTGAGAAATTTTGCATCAGTGAGTATGAGAAGTATGGAGAGAATGAAAATGAGGGGTTTGCACAGCAGGCATTTGCTGGTCACATGTGTGGCCTACAGATTGAGTTTACCACTGTCAAAAAGGGGATACAGTATTGCTCTTGTGATCCATCCACGCTTGGACAATTGTGGTTGACAAGTGAGCAGAACTACTTACTGAAACTCCTTGTCACACACATATGGGTTTGCATGACCTCTTCAGTGAAGTGTTCATGCAGCCCATTTGCTAGTCTTGTACTTGGTTTAAGGATTGGGTTTGCACTGGAGGTGGGAGGTTCTCCTTCCCAGCTTCCTCTGGAAGGTTTTTGGGGAGAATCTTTCCTTGCTAAAAATGATTGTGCTCTCCAGAGCGTGTAAGATCTGAGCAATCCCTCACCAGGGGATTTCTATAAATTCTTCCACCTTTTGTGCAAGTAGCCAGCCATGCATCAGGTAGGAGAGTTGGAGGGATAGTGTCAGGGCTTGTTCCTCTCCTTTTTTATTGGTTTTTCTAAGTCACAAAGCAGGGACCAGTTTTCAAGTCAGAACAGGGTTCTGACTTCGACTCTACTTTCTCCGATGAGCTTGTCTAGTTCAGTGACTGTACTTTCTCCGACAAGCTTGTCTGGTTCAATAAGGGTTCAGGTACTTTCTCCGACAAGCTTGTCTGGTTCAATAAGGGTTCAGGTACTTTCTCCGACAAGCTTGTCTGGTTCAATAAGGGTTCAGGAATGCCCTAGCGAGCAGAGTTCTGGCAGATCTCCTGTGGCTGAAAGAGAAGCAATACGGGCCTCCAAGGATCAGGTGGGAACAGATGTCTCACTCTGCATCTGTTGAAGTGTATTTCACTTGTGAGCAAAATTTTTTTAGGTGGGCACACTGAGTTGCCCTTTGGGTAAATTCCAGAGGCCCTGCCTGCAGTCGATTATCATATTCTTAGTTTTAGAAGCAAATACTGTATTAAAGTACTGAGAGGAGAGAGAGAGGGAGAGTGAGTGAGTGAGTTTACATCGACAGCTGTTTTATGATTTTGATTGATTTTGTAAAGTATGCTAGTATCACACAGTATCGTACAAAAATAAAAATAATTAAAATTATTTATACCAATTTTAGACATAAAACATGAAAACTTATAAATTACTTCAAAAATTAAACAACCACTTCTGGAGGGTTTCTTGAGGATTTTGCAAATGTTGCGTCTATGAAAAAATCGTATATGCCTATTAGTTAGCTTCCAATGAAAAGTTCGCTTCTGCGAATTCGTGCAACTTGAAGCGTTATTATAAGATTGAGGTGTTACTGTAATATATTAACCAAATATTCCTGTCTCCACATCACTATAAGTAAAGGGTGAAACTTATGTTTGAGTTGCCAGGTATTGTATTTACATTGAAATCTAAATTAAACTTTTGCTTCACCTTTGTGGAGTACTGTACCTGCATTTAGAACATTACATCAAATTGTTTAAAAAAGTACATTAGTGCAGCTAACCTGTGTGAGCAGAAAGCAGACTGTAAACAAGACTACAGCAACCTGGAAGTACTGGAAAAGCAGGCATCTCAATTGTGCAAGTCCAGTCACTGGGCACAGCAGGTGAACAACTAGTGGGCATAGTAGGCATCAAGCAGACAGGCAAGGATGCAGGTGAGTTGGCAAAAGTACATTGTTAGAGCACTGATGCTCCTTAACCTTGATGAGAGTGGCCAAGGATCCAGATACTGACCAAGAAACCAAAGATTCTGAAGCTGACAGGACTGAAATTTTGGTAGCAAATTATTCGTCATTCCTTGCCCAGTATGTCCACCAAGGGCAAAAATACAACTGAGACAAAGGGACCATCAAGGACAAAAGTACAACTGAGATTACTAACCAACCTTGAGTCAGTTGTGTACACATACACATGATAACCAATTAACACAAATATTCAAGTGCACAGCACAGCACTTCACAAGTAGCCAACACAAATACACAATGTAAGTATGACAAAAACTTCTGGTGTTGCCTTTACTGCCTATGCTACTAGAATGAGTAGGTACAGATCAATTTGTATATACAGTATCCAAATTTCACAGTACCACAATGTCTCCTTAATATCAGTACATACAAAAAACAAGCAAGAATTAAAGATACCAACTATGGGTGGCAGAACAAGAATGATTAGATATCTTAGTAAGACAATAATAATTTGTAAGACATAGGTCAAAATTTAGATTACAAAAAACAAATAACTTTACCTTCACACAGTAAACAAGAATTGCATTGAACATAACTGTAATTTACCACCCATCTCAAAGATATCAAAATAAAAAATATTATCACAAAATGAAATTTAATTATGATCAGATTAGAAAGAAACAGAATTAATGAACTATGTACCACATAAAGCAGAAAATGCAAAATTTAAAAATTGCTGAAATACTTCCAGGATTTGGCAAGACACTGCCTGTAAAATACTCATTCCTTCTTGAATGATAATAGAGAGGAATTAGATTGGACCAGTTGTTTCCAACCTGTAGACCATGGCACAATTCATTGGTTGGCCACAAATACTGCAGTTAAATAAGATTTGTAAATTGAGAAAAACTTCCAAACTGCCAATTACAAAGTAATGGTCTGAATCCTGTTTTAAAGAGGCTGCTTTTGCCTTACAATTATCTGTCGTCACACACTCGTCCAAATCCCTTCTCAAGGGTTGCCAGACCATTGTGGATAGTGCCATGCAAATTATCAGTTTACTTAAAGTCCATGCTTGTCAGTGCTTATGTCTTCAAAGAGATTGTTAAAAGCTAGAATTTAGAGCATCAAGTTAATTTTTTTTCTATAAATTTGTTTGTTATCAAAAATCATGTTCTCAATCATATCTTTGAAATAAGAAAAAGTTGAAAGATTTTTTAGGTATGCATGATAAGCAAGCAAAATGATTTTTTGTCTACTGAGGACTAATTTTTAAGCCAGTTGTTATATTTGATCAATATAATAAAATGAATCTCAAAATTCAGGGAAAAAGTTATCATGCACAGTTACTCATTGTGGGCTTCAACTGCTAAGATTCAGAGCTGAGCAGTGAAAGTCCACTTAGGTATTTTATAATGTTTGTGAGGTTTTGTAAACTTCCTCAAGAGGTTGATTGTTTCTGCACAGATATAACCCAGAAAAGCTAAAATTTTAAGCAAGATCTTGCTCAGTACTTTACGATGAAAACAATCTGTCATTAGTGAGGAATCTATTTTCCCTTGAATTGGATTTAGTTCCAGACTCTGACCTAGATGACTTCTTGGATGTGTACAAGATTTCAGCAGAAAATCTTTCTCTACAGGAATTCTGGGTCCAAGATGGTGTATCATACCATTAAATTAGAAAAATCAACTTAAAAAAACTTCTGCAATAGTTCTATATATCTGTGAGTTTTTGTGCACTTTATATAACACCCCAAGGAACAATTTGGGGATTGAGGAGGACATGTTCTGTGCTTTGTTCACGTTGCCCACAGATCTGATGTGCTTGCTGGAAAGTGAGCACACCCATCTCGGCAGCTGCCTATCCTACTGATGCAGTAGTGTACAGTTTTAATATGTGTCTGTCTCATGACCATAAAATTACTTTTCAAGTACATGAGGTTCATTTAAATATTGCATTTGAAAGATTTAATTTCGAGTTGAGGAAATTTGATACAATTTTACTTCACCTACTTGTCTTGAATTTCTCAGTTAATTACAATCTTCTTCTTTTAACATGCTTTTTCCAATTTTTGTATGGGGTAAGCACAATGCCTTCTTTTGAAGGACTTTTGATTTGGCTTTGGGGTAGACCTGCAGTCTCGATCGGCTGCCCTGCCTGACATCGCTTAGACCCCAGTAGCGTATGTTTCATGTATCATACCCGACCCAACGCCCTTTCTTCCCAGCAGCGAGAAGTTGTTGCGCGGGTAGGGCGAGAGTTATCTTGTTTAAAAATATGCATTTAACAAAAATATTTAGTAAAAGGATACTTAGTTGAACACAGTTGTACTTCAAAGAAAATTTAAATAAATTTGGATTCTAGATTTAATAAAATCCTCTTCTAAATTCAAAGGACTGTGGGCTTGAGTATTTGAGAATGCCAATACGAGGCAGTACGAAGTCTCAAAATAGATAGAAACTAGATAACCTAGTAACAAATGGATCAGAGGGTGAAAAGAATCAGAAGGAATGAATCACAATGAAATTAAAGCATTGCTAAAGGTGTTCTCACACTGATGATGACAAATGTTGGGGTCATGGTGTGCATGCATGAACAGTCGCTCCTAGCTATTTTGCTGCAAGACATCACAACACATTTTTAGAGTTATCTGGGTTGTGACCGAGGGCTTTATTGACTAACAGTTTGCTAAGAATGTTCAACATTTGCATCAGATTTTAGTACACGGCAGTTTACATCTACACATTTGTGTTGTAAAAAGGTCATAGCCTTTGATAAATATATAATGATGGTAGATAATTTGAGTCTGAATAATCCAATATTACTTTTTCAAGCTTTACATATAACCAATTTTCACTCACAAAAAGGGAATCAAAATGGATAAGTTGTATGTAGTTTTCTTTTTAATCCATTTTTTCTTGTGGATTTGAAACTGCATATGAGGTCAGTCTGTTTTATAGTCTTGAAAAGGGAACTTGGTGGATTCTACATTCATGCACTGGTCATCATCATCATCATATATAAATGAACAGCAATTTGCCTTATGACATTGGTTACCTAGTTAATCTCAGACAGCCTCCCACTATCATGAAGACCTACACAGGAATGAATGTTATGTCAAAATGGGTAACCATCCTGGGATAGCTTCCTACATATACATATTACCCTCACTGTGTTAATGGTCATCAATCTGTTGAGATCTGTCCAGAATTGATGGCAGTCTCACTTCATTCTTTAAGATTGCTCACCCATGTCAGCTACAAATCCTATGAGTGAGAAGGAATGCTGTTCATCCTCGTCCTCTTACAGATATTAAGCATAACCCAATCCATATTAAACCATGTGTTGGTGTCGGTAATGAAGCGTCAGTCCCGACAACTGTACGGGAAAAAAATGGAGCTAGAGAAAGGTAAGAAAGTGTAGCTAATTCAGCTCTGAGCAACTAATTATGGCCAAGTTGAGCCATATCAATGTAGGTACTTGAATCCCCACTATGAGGTAATTCATAAAATAGTGGAAAATTTTCTTTTATTTTACATTTCTTACTATTACTACAGTATACCAGCATAACACTTCAAAAATCATCTTGTAACACAAGCAATTTCTCCAATAAGGAATTTTAATTGTCAACTTTGACTTACTTTCTCTGTCTTAACATTAGGTTATTTTCCAACTTAGATGCTAGTTCTCCAACACATTGTTCAAAATAAAATTTATATACAGACATATGTAATAAAAGAACAATGTAACCTAGCATGCATTTAAACATAAAAGATTACTGGATCAGGTGCAAAATCCTGACAAACAAAAATGTTTCTGAAACCTCAGGAACTTTAAAATTTGACAAATTTTATAAATGCTTTAAAAATCCAAGCCAAGATGAAATGATACGTAACTCATTATAAGTAGTAAAGATATTCCTTACATTATGGAAAAGGACATACTGTACATAGTAGGCCTTTACACCATAAATTACTTTAACGCATGAAAATTTATCTGTTCTTGTGCTAATTAGAATATTTTTCCTCCCTTGAAAACTTACAAGTGTAGCAAAACTGCTTTCCTAACAAAAACTAACACATGAATATAAACATGGTTTAGACCAAGTAAGAATAAGTACAAACTGCAATGCATTGTACTTTATGTATGTTTATACTCATTTACACAGCAATTTCTCTAGTCACATAATTTGCTTTTCATCCATTCCTTTTGGTATTTTGCCTAACTATTTTGTGTTCCTCAAATTTTCACTCATACACTAAGAACAAATCCTGCAGGTCAGCCCTATGATAGTCCAGTAAAATGACTTGGTAGTCTGGTTAAAATAGATAATCTAAAGTTCTATATAATACATTACTATGTGGTTCTTTGTTTTCATTTATAAAAGACAAATTTTTACTGCTTAAATTGTACTTCTTTATTTAACGTCTATAACTAAATAAAACTTCTATTACTCCAGGACCAGAATAAGCCTCACCCAAGCTGTTGCATCCAGAAAGTAACTTCTTTATAATAAATTGTACACACTCAATTTACAACAACAAATTATTTGTTATGATCTTTCAAGCTTAAAAGCACAGGAAACTAATTATTATTGTAAAATGTAGTTTAAAGTGGTCACCAGGTCATATATCTACAGTATACTAAGAACTGCTTCAAAGATTTGTTCTTGGCAAGGTGAAAATTAGAACTCCTTCAAAGATTTGTTCTTAGCAAGGTGAAAATTAAACAGTACGATAAAGTTTACGAAGTCGGACAGTTTGGTAAGATGTTGCCCAAAGATACACACAAAAACTTAAGGCAAAAAGCAATGCAGCTGGGGACTGCACAGATCCTTCATAAATCTCCCATTTATTGAAAAGATAAGAGATAATTAAAAAAAGGATGACGGTGCAATGAGTAATGTTCAACCACAATACATATTCTAATTTTATGTGTCAAGTCAACGTAGGAAAAAGTGTCGATCTGTGGACATGGGAATGCATGAAAAATTTACTTTTAAAAATACAGTATACCAGTAACTATTATGGCAGAAGACTCTCGTGAGCATACTACATGGAGGGTTTTGCCTAGAGTGCCACAAAAGCACAATGAGTATTACTAAAGGTTCTTTGTAGCATCTGTCTGTCTTGAGCTGCATCACTTCCTGTCTTTTGCAGTTCTTCCATTCATGACCTTTGTTTTCTTCCCACTTGACTGCCCACTTTGCCATATCTTATTCAAATTTCCACCTTTCATCAAAAGAAACCCATTAAACAAGCCTTATGATGCTAGAATTGACTTGGTGGTCTGGTTGAACCACTGCAATAAAAATTAATACATATATGTAACGCCTAATATAAAATGTAGGAAATGACTTGGTGGTCTGGTTAAACCACTGCAATAAAAACTAATATATGTAACGCCTAATATAAAATGTATGTAGCAATAACTCAGCTTATTAAATTCCAAAGTAACTCTGTCGGTGAAAGAACTCAGATATATAAATTTTGATGACAAGGGAGGGGTTAAGGATCTGAAAAAATAGCAGTTCTGAAGTGTATATACTTACAAGTTTAAACATGAAATTTCTGAACTGCACCTTCCCTTGATGAATGATCACATGAAAAACAATCCTAGACGTAAATAAAATCAGTTAAAAAAAATAATCTACTAACATTTACACTATAAACAATAAATCAGAAAATATTACATGATTGCAGTGATGAATAGTGAATTAATTTTTCACAAAAAACAGTAACTCTGGAAGATGCTTTTTCACAGTTTTTTTTAGACCAACCAATCATCTGTACACTAATTCTTTTGAAAAAATTAAGATTATGCTGAACACTTAAG
The DNA here is from genome assembly GCF_040412425.1 of Macrobrachium rosenbergii. Taxonomy (NCBI): domain Eukaryota; kingdom Metazoa; phylum Arthropoda; class Malacostraca; order Decapoda; family Palaemonidae; genus Macrobrachium; species Macrobrachium rosenbergii. The sequence goes on from NC_089754.1 coordinate 13,990,615, forward strand.
ACTCCCAGTTACATTTATTACACAAACCAGTTTTGTGTTTTTATTGCTAATGCTAATTACAAATGAGCCCTCTTAACTTGAAAGTTACCTAAAAGACCAGCTGACCAAAGGTAGTGGAAACAGAAAAAGTTGAGAGCAAGTATTGGAAACAGACTGATTGAATGAATGATGGAAGCCAAGAACAAACAGGAGTTATCCATGTATTTGATTTATTTTTTTGAACAAGAAGTGTGCAGATGTTATGGAATACAATGTGAACAAATATAAACTTTAATACATTTTATACCAGTTTGGAACATGAGCTCAGTGGTCTGGTTCACTTATTTAATAATGATATTAAACTGCACCCTTAGAGAGATCCTGTGACTTGTCTCTGTACATCTTTTGAATTTTTTTTAACAAATATTTAGGTTTTAAGGGGCACCAAAAGACTGAAGATCCAACCTACAAAAGACAAGAGATATGGACTATTGACTCTACTCCCGGAAGTACTAAGGTTAAACCGGTAGCTGAAAGACCTCTAAAACTTGAAAAGACAGGGAAGAACTTTAGACTGTCTAGACTTCCTTTAGAGTGCACCTGAGTGCAGCAATGATTATAAAATTTTTCTTTTAAAAAAGAAATATACTTCAAGTTGTTCTGTCAATACTACCAGAAGGTTTCCTAGCTTAAAAGAAGCTCTTCTACCTCCACAGTTATGTTGTCACTAAAACAAAAGATCTTGAATGCCTGATCAATGTCGCTTTCTGAACTATTTCACTGTACTGTCCCTCAAATCATCATTTGAGTGACTGACAAAGTATATATACTTTTAGACTTCACAATATCCTTCACCTGATTCTTATCACGTCATTCTCAGGTGTCTATCAAATATTATCAACCCTCTGCAAGCTTCTGATACTTAACTTTTTCAGTTATAGTCAATTGTCACAATACTCCCATCCGATCAATCTCAGCCATCCTGTTGATCTAACCTCATGCTGCTCCAAAGTCTGCAGCCGCTACTATAAGCACTGATTTATCAAAAACTTGGTTGAACTCCCATCACAACCTCCATCACCAATGATCCACTGTTTTCACCACATCCATTTGCCACTTACACTTCACTATCCCTGTGGTAATTACAAACTTCAGCAACAACTAAAGGCTTAATCTTAGGCTCCTTTAATTAAGAGTTGTCCTACCAATGTCAGTTCTTGGATAAAAATAGCTGACTGACATCCAGTGACATTTGGCACACTGCCAAACTTTTTTATCTAGGATCCTCAATCAGTCTTAAGAATAATTATTATCTTCAAATTTTAATTGTTTTCAGTGGACCAATCAGTAGCAATCACCATCCAAATTGTCTGCTGATGATAATCTGAACAAATTGCCTGTTGGTGGCAGTGTAAAAAAAAACCACTGCCCTTATAGCCATTTCACAGGAATCATCATCCAGTACTCTCTTATCCTAGCCTAACCTCTCCCTGGCAGCCATGTTCTCAATATTTTTTTCAATCTCGTCTTCTGGCTTGGTCAGTATCCTGTACAAGCTATGTTCAAGATAATTTTAGCTAAAATGAGAATAAAATACAGTAATATAATAAAACGTTCATTTAAAGTGGGGCTGAGATTATTAACTAACCACAATCAAAATACCAAAGTAAAAAAAAAAATTGGTAACCATTTAAAGTTCTACAGCATGCAAAAAAAAAATTAAAGAATTCCACTTTAACAATAGTGAACAGGCAAGCTGCTGGTAGCTACAACATATTTAATCATAGCTACATCATATTACTCATGCATACACTGACCAAAGCTACTAAATCCCTGAACTTAAGCAAACCTGCTGGATACTATACCTACACCCTTGCCTAAATACTACACTGAATTGAAATTCTCTGATGCTCATTTCAATCTACCATCAGCAATAAAGGTACACAGAAAACTAAGGTTTGCAGTCAATATAATGATTAGATTCCCATCTCAAAACTTCCACTCACAATTACTTCAGGAAAACAATTTACCATTTTTTGGGAAACACCATCATGTGGGCTTCACATTTTAAAAAGATATTGGTGTGGCTTGTCTTTTAATTTCAGACCTGGCATTACTTAGGGAAACCTGCAATTTTTTTCTGCTCATCCTCTTCCTCAAGTCTCTTCAGTTTTCGTATTTCCCATAAACTGTGCATGACTCTTCATTCTTTGGGGCACATCATCTGGAAGTGAAAAATTTTGAAATTACCTTCGTTAAGGAATGTGCTGGCTAAATCAAGAACTTGCTATGAATTTTGGGATTACCATCTACAGTTTCCCTGTATGGCACCCTGCATGATATTATACATCCCTTGCAGCATTATTTGCACCCCTAGCTGCTTGGCTTCTTCCCTTTATTTTTCTTCATCTGGGAACAGTCTAATTTAAATGTACACGTGAGCCCCAAGAAATTCTACATATCCAATGCCATTGTCTTATTAATCTATTATAAAAAATTAATATAGAAACAATAAATAATGGAACAAGAAGCAAGCAGATTATTTTGATATCAAATCAATGAGGAAAATACTGACAATTATTCTATCATAAAATTGTTAGAAATTGATATAATCTCATTTGAAGAAAGAAAGCTACGAATAGTACAAGAAATTTAAATTATCTATTTCATTTTATAAGATGAAGCAACTGACAATTCAATAATTTTAAACATAACCTCTTCATTTGATGTAATATAGCAAGGTAAAATTCCATAACTGCTTAAATATCTTTTAAATCTGAAATGATAAAGCTAATGATAATTCAGTAATTGCAAAAATTTCTTCTATTTTGTTTGAAGCAAATTAGCTTAAAACTCATTACAATTGATAAGTAAAAAACGTGTCCAAGTTTCTTCAGCACAATTGAGTTTTCTGTACAGCATATAATCAAGGCCAAAGAAAACAGTTCTATCTTTTGGTGGTCTCAGTATAATGCTGTATGAACCGCGGCCCATGAAACTTAACCTCGGCCCGGTGGTGGCCTGCCCTATATCATTGCCAGATGCGCGATTATGGCTAACTTTAACCTTAAATAGAATCTAAACTACTGAGGCTAGAGGGCTGCAATTTGGTATGTTTGATGATGGGAAGGTGGATGATCAACATACCAATTTCCAGCCCTCTAGGCTCAGTAATTTTTGAGGTTCTGAGGGTGGACAGAAAAAGTGCGGACGGACAGACAAAGCCGACACAATAGTTTTCTTTTACAGAAAACTAAAAATGGTCCTTGTACAATTTTTTGAAGAACAATATACTGTATAGCTTTCAGGAGCTCAACCCCTTCCTCGGAAGAAATCAAACCTATTTCTATTAAAAGTGAAGACAAAACCACTTGAAAGCTAAATAATTCTATGCTATTTTACAAATATACTACTAAAAAGTCTACAAAGATCTTTTTGTTTGTAGCCTTTGCCAGAGTGTAATCATTCTTTATATGCCATTAAACACATTGCTGGAATCTAAATTCCTTTATTAATTATTATTATTATTATTATTATTATTATTATTATTATTATCCCTTTAACGCCGACTGGACATATTTTACGTTGACAAAAATTGTCTGTTGGGTGCCGAGTGGATGTAAAATATGTCTACTACAAAAAGTTTTTTTAAATATTCACGGAAAAATACTTATAGGCCTAGTTTGTGAAAAATTTTAAATCGCGCGCCGTGAGGGAAGCTGGGAGTTCACAGATCATGCTGTTGTTTTGTTTACAAGCGTGACCCAGCTGCGCATGTGCAAATTTCTTTCTTCTCCCACTAGAAAGCATCAGCTAACTCTCCTGAAAATCTCAGAAATTCTTTAGTCACTTTCTCGTAATTTTTGCACTGTTTTCTATTAGCCGTTACATAAAGTTTTATATATGAAAATGTGTGCAATTTCATGTAAAATACAACAAAAAATAACTCATGGTTGTAGTTTTTATTAGTTTTGAAATATTTTCATATAAATCACGATAAGTGCCAAAATTTCAACCTTCGGTCAACTTTGACTCTACCGAAATGGTAAAAAAATGCAATTGTAAGCTAAAACTCTTACATTCTAGTAATATTCAATCATTTACCTTCATTTTGCAACAAACGAGAAGTCTCTAGCACAATATTTCGATTTATGGTGAATTTTTGAAAAAAACCTTTTCCTTATGTCTGTGCGCGCTAACTCTGCTGAAAATCTCAGAAATTCTTTAGTAACATTGTCATAATTTTTGCACCATTTTCTATTAGCCGTTACATAAAGTTTTATATATGAAAATGTGCACAATTTTATGTAGAATACAACAAAAAATAACTCATGGTTCTAGCTTTTATCAAATTTGAAATATTTTCATATAAATCACGGTGAGTGCCAAAATTTCAACCTTCGGTCAACTTTGACTCGACCAAAATGGTAAAAAAATGCAATTGTAAGCTAAAACTCTTACATTCTAGTAATATTCAATCATTCACCTTCATTTTGCAACAAACGAGAAGTCTCTAGCACAATATTTTGATTTATGGTGAATTTTTGAAAAAGTTTTCCTTACGTCCGCACGTGCTAACTGCTGAAAATCTCAGAAATTCTTTAATCACATTGTCGTAATTTTTGCACTGTTTTCTATTAGCTGTTACATAAAGTTTTATATATGAAAATGTGCGCAATTTTATGTAAAATACAACAAAAAATAACTCATGGTTCTAGCTTTTATCAATTTTGACATATTTTCATATAAATCACAATAAGTGCCAAAATTTCAACCTTCAGTCAACTTTGACTCAACTGAAATGGTTGAAAAATGCAATTGTAAGCTAAAACTCTTACATTTTAGTAATATTCAATCATTTACCTTCATTTTGCAACAAACGGGAAGTCTCTAGCACAATATTTCGATTTATGGTGAATTTTTTAAAAAACTTTGTTTTATGTCCGAGCGCTACGAATTCATGCATCATTTTGTGATAATATTTTCTCTGTGTTGCTTTAATCGTTTTACAATTTGTTATATACCAAAATCATTGCAATTTAGTGTACAATACAAAGAAAAAAAATAATTCATTAGCTTTAACAATTTTGCTCACAGCGCAATTTGTATACAATTATACATGAAATTTTTTTCCGCGCTGTCATATATTCCAACATTTATATATGATAATGATTTTTTTTTTCATTTCTGATGGTTGCATACTAAACTTCTGGCAATGAGAAAAAAAGGAGCCAAAAATGAACTCTTAATCTTGAAAACTAAGTGTGCTGTGATTTTTTGAAAAAAAACTTTCTTTCCACTTTGGCACTAACTCTCAAACCCCGCCAGCATACGGGAGACACTTTTGTAAATAGACACTCGGCGTTTAAGGGTTAATTATTATTATTATTATTTATTCAGAACATGAACCCAATTCGTATGGAACAACCCACAGGGGTCACTGACTTGAAATTCAAGCTTCCAATAAACATAGTATTCATTTGAAAGGAGTAACAGGTGATGGGAAATACAGAAATAAGAGATCAGACATGGCCAACACACTGCTTATGCTGACACAATGTAGGAAATACTTAATATTCTTTGACATCCACTACATTACTTTTTTACTTTAGGTTCACAAATTAATACCATGAAGACAATTCTCAATGTGAAATTTAGGTTTCTGGTGTGAGATCAATTGGCAAAACACAAACTATGACGAAAAAATTCAAACAGCATTCCATATCCCTTCACTGGCAGGTATAATGAGTTTCCCATGAGCCACCACTACTTTATTTTTCTTCCATTGTCTCTGATGTCATATCTTCTTTACCTTACCGTTAAATTTCAACTTCTCATTCAAGAACAAATCCTTGAAACTAGACCTGAGTCTAGAAATGACCTATGGGCTGGTTAAACCACAATTACTTTACAAAACAGTAACAATACCAATATATAGAAAATGCCAGAAACCTTATGATTTACTTTTTCAACCTTCTTTCTTTCCCTCTTTATTCTGCATTACAAATTGCTACTGGTAATTACTACTGACACCTTTTACATCATAATTCACTGCGTCTGATCTGAAAGACGTATACTGGCACGTCCCTATCACTGTTCCCTCCTGCCAACTCCTACAGTTTTGGATAGAGAAGGAAACAAACAGATATAAAGTCATGCCTTTCATGTTAAATGTTTGCCCTAAAAATCTTCACAAAATTAGCAGTACGAGCAGTCCCTGGTTATCGGCGGGGGTTCCGTTCCGACAGTGTGACGATAAGTGAAAATCACCAATAACTAAAAATCAGCGATTTTCAGTGATTACTGGCACTGATAACCATAGACTGGCACCTCTGTTAGGTATGTTTGGCGCCAATACCCAATTATCAGTGTCGGTAAGTGGAAATTGGCGATTTTCGGCAGCGAAAATCTCTGAAAATCACCGATTTTCGTAACTAGACAAGCGCCGTGAAACCGGATTGCCGATAACTGGGGACTGCATCTAATAGTTGTCCGTGAGCTCATTTAATTGGTTGCCTACCTAGATGACTGCTGATATGGGGAGCCACCAGAGAAGGGTGTTGATGAAACCTGAGTGGTAGACGACAACAGACTCAAGTAAAAAGCATTCCTTAATAAACGGACAAGTTCCACCTTACATCCAGCAGATGTTTTCTGAGGCTGGGACTTTGTTGGGATTCTTTTTGCAGCTGGCTCTCTTCCCAAGAGCACTCAAACCAGAATATGGAAGGACCTGAGAAGATTCTATGCACAGCCTGGCTTTTCCACAGGACAGTTGAAACAAAGTCTGGGCCGGTTGCAGTTTGTGTCTGTGGCAGTTCTTATCCCTGCGATTGTGACTGTAGGATGTAAACAGAGTCTGGCTCTTACATGCCAGGAAAAGGCTTTGCAATCACCTTCAGCTGAGATGGGAAGATACTCTGGTAAGGGTCTCTGGCAAACCAGGTTGATCTGATTCCATCGTCTGTACGATTGATATTACTTAAAGATGCCTCCTTGACAGGTTGGGAAGGCCATTGGGAGGATCATCAGGTAGCAGGAATATGGTCACCTGTTCTGAGTGAGTGTTTTATAAGCGTCCTGGAGCTGCTGACTTTCTTTCCATCCCAGAAAATTGAAATCTCCAAAAGAGATGCATATTTTGTCGGTCCTAGACAATATGACTACAAATTCTAGTCTACTGTGAAGATTATTTACCTAACACTGCTGGATACCTAGTGCAAAAACTGCAGACTTCATCTATCTAACATACCAGTCTGTATGGAAAATGTCATTAGAATACCTCCACGCTGAAAGTCCAGTTGAAATCTGTTGAAACAGTTTCACATTTATTATATATCTTTTGAAGTCAAGTTCCTTGTTATTACAACAATCATGGCATACAAGGCAGGAATGTCAAAACCATTCCTTTATAGTTTGTAATTGATTCTATTATAGAAATTGTTAATTCCCTTCTCCAGTCTTTGCACTGCAAAAGCCAGCTCCCGCAAGGCTTCCCATTACCTGGTTGCTGAATAAGGTTCTTATACTCCTGTCATTCCCTCAATTCAGTGGAACAAATACACCTATAACTCATGCTCCAGAAGGCAGTCTTCTTGACTGCTTTGGCATCAGGAGTGTAGTGAACTGAGCTCTCTTAGATGGGGCAAGTTTCATTATTCATACACCCACCAAATTGTCATTCACTGTTGTCTCCTCGCTTATCGTTCCTGGCCAAAAATGAGGACCTCTTAATGGAAAAATCTCCTTTTCTGATAAGGGAACTCAGTATTTCATATAAAACATTATGCCCAGTTCAAGCACTCAAAGTTTACCTAGATGTCATGGTAAACATCACCCATGGTCCTCTTTTTCCTACACCCCACCACAAACAAACCACTCTCTCTCTATGGGCTGAGAATGATTTCAGTGTCCCTCATTGAAAAGGCAGACACTCACTCCTTTCCTAAGTCGCACGACATCTGAAAGGTGAGAACATCACCGACTTTGCTTCGAAAATGTTTCTTTTAAAGAAGTCTCTTGAGTGTATGTGGGGGCTATTAGATGCAGTATTCCTGAGCAGACGAAGGCACAATAATCCCTCAGCCAGACCCGACATAATTAGCTAAGTCACCTTAGAACCACAAGGGATAATACATATATAGGTCTGTGTGTTGTTTCCTGTTCTTTATGCTAAACCCTGCTGAATATCCAGAATAAAGAAAAACAGTTGATACCATGTGACTTTACCTCAGATAAAAAAAATTACTGATACACTATGGTCATGCTGAGATACTCCCAGGAAAGGCACAGTGGCTACACTAGCAAAAAAACAGGATTTGACATAGGAAAAACCTATTTTTGATAGCTGCTGTGAGTCCTCAAACCCACCCACTTTCCCTGACAAAAAGGCATGGGACTGGGGTGAACATTTATCTTGCACACACCTGGCGTGTAATGAGGAAATAGCCAACATGGTCTCTGTTGTCACATTTGTGTAAGTAGGATGAAGGGAAAACAGAGATAGAGCCCTCCTGTCCTGTGTCCTTTGTATTCTATCACTGTGCCAAGAAGCACTATTCTGGCTGAGACCAACTGTAAGAGATTCTTTGAGACTGGTTGGTCTGTCTTATGGAGCCCTGGGGAGACCATGAGAGTGGAACTCCTCGGAGGACCCACAGTGGCTACACTATCAAAAATTACTATTTGTGTTATGTAAAAGTTTAAGGTAAAATGCAAAGTAATTAGATGTTTTTGAATTTGGGATGAAACTACAAAAAATTTGCTACATAAGGAACTTTATAAGAAAATTAAAAGAAAATTTAATTTGTATAACAAACTAAAATTTTAGTTTGTTATATAAAGGTGGTACTGTATAAAGACACAGAATAATGCTACCCTAACATGTAAGTTGTGCTTTACCAAGAAATAATGAAAAAACAAAGAACGTAGTGGGCAAAACTGATATCTGCTATCAAAAGTTGAAGTTATCAAAGATTCTTGGCAAGTAATTACTATATGCGAGGTTTGCATCTCTGCATCATCATAATTCTCCTACTTCACCTCTTAATATTAGTAGATCTTAATTATCTCAGGCAACAAAACCCTCCTGCTCCATTTAAACTTTGCAATCAGGTGCATTAACGATACAATCATGTCTACAATAACAAAGGTATTACAAGCATACATACAGGTCCATATGTAAGATATTTCCAAGTCAACAGACTTCAGCATCATTATCACTGGAAGCTTCTTCATTTGCTTCATCTTCATCATCCTGTTCTTGCGCATTACCATCTTCACCATATTCTTCATCATCACATCCAACTTCTTGCCTTTCTTCAACGCCTTCTAACAACTTTAATATACAAAAAGTAAGAAAATCATTACAAACTTTGCTATGGTTAGTGTTTTGCCTTTAACTTTAATTTTTTATGACGTACAACATCAAATACTTGATAAAAAGGAATGTAGGAATTAAACCATCTCTTGCCTCCAGCCTGTATTTCTTAACTGTTACAATTTATAGCTACACATTAACAAAACTGTTAGGGGGCTTAGCACATTCCTCCAATTTTCATTAATCTTCCAGAGATGAAGTGCTTCATTAGTTTCATGGAATATCATGGAAAATACCATATCATATACAAGAAAAAACACACTATAATTTTCTTTATATTAATACAGATTTGGACCCTCAGATTGATGGATTCAGTATCAGTGAACAGACTGATGAAATTTAAATGAGGTAGTAATATATACATTAAGTCAAAAGAGAAAAAACTATGGGATTTTATGAGCCACAAAAAGGCCCAGCTACAGATTATAATGTCAAACTTTAGGCTAGTCAACACACAAGTTGTTTTCAGACGGAGAACTGAAAATACAAATTTTCATAATAAAATTTAATTATTGGATACTGACCTACTGTTAAAGATAGCTCAGATCTCCATGCCAGTAAGTCAGCATTCTAACAGAAGATGACTGAGTGGCTGACCCAGATGACTGTCTAATACACCTGTTCTCCACCAGCTGTTTTCAATGTTTTAGCTCTTGTTAGAAATCTTGACAGCCCACTAAGCAGTGGGTAAGTATCCAAACAATAAATTTTATTATGAACTAGCCGCATTCCATGTTAGCACCCACCCCACTAGAATGAAGTTTACCATGGGAGGGAGAGAATGAAAAACAGGGGTGGGTCACCAGGTGACACGGGCCCCTCTCCAGAAATGAATTTTTCCTTTGTCAAAATCCTTTTCTGGATCGGAGATCCCGATGTCACCGATGAAATAATAACAGAGAAATAAACATCATTCTTATGCTATTAAAGACTTAAATAGAGCGTTGAAAACTGGAGAATTCATACCCTGAACATTAATGGGTCCTCTAAATTCATGTAATGAAAATAATGCCAAGTGGTCACCGTCTAAGATCACTGAGCTTAGAATAACCTGAATAGGCTTGTATTAAGAAAATACTTCCTGCCTAATGCTTGAACCCAATGACAATAACCCCCTTTTTAAAGGAAGATCTGACAAAATTGCGAGTCATGTCTAAAAAAGCCTGCAAAAGGAAGAAAAACTAGGCCTAGAAACAGACCCAGCGAAGAAATTACTTTCCAAGGTGACCACCAGTAAAGGACCTTCAATTGTAAGATAGAAAGTTAGGGTAGAGAATTGCCAATACTACCTGATGAGAGAAACCAAAATGATTAGTTCCATAGACAGAGCAGACAATTACAGAAAACCTTACTAGAAATAAGCTGATTAAAAAATTTTTAGGGCTTCCCAACAGGAAAGATGAAACAAGATGATTATTTGAATTACTCAAAGCTACTCCAATACATTACCAGACCAGGAAACCGAATGTGGATGAATTACTGTTCTTAAACGAACACAGACCTTAGGGATGAAAGTTAAAACCTGTAGTCTGGTTCAACAAAACACCTCGGCCAATGCGCATGTTCTCTAGCCAAACTATGTGAAGGTACCCAGTTACTTCCTGCAGAACCATACTGCAGTAGAGTAAGGATCCTTAACTGCTTTCAGGAAAACAGTATGGGACCACCATCAGTTTCCTCCTAAACTACAGGATTAACAAGACCACAAAGCCAGGACATCCCAGGTTTGAGGGGCTGGCGCCAGGCTGGGTTTATACCAGGCCAGGACAGCTTGATAGTTTGTGGCTGAATTGGGTTCACAAACAGACCTACTTCAGGTCCAGGAAAAGGTCACAAGACTACCTGAATGACACTCCGTCTGGGGACTATTCCGACACCAAGGGGAGGCCCTGGATAGGAAAAGCGACCTTGCGGACCCCTACGAGAAGGGTGGTAGACAGAGGCACTTGTCTGTGGTTATGAAGAATGAACCACAACCTGAATGAAGCAACCTGAGTCAAAACCACTTGCCACGCGGCGCACTATTGCTGTTTTGTTCAAGACCAGCCTAAAGGAAACCTCTTGGGAAGAAGTTTCCAAGGACAGGAAACTGTCACCGCCCTCCAAGCGATGATATGGAACTGCGGGCATTGACCGACTAAGTTCCATGTATTCATTGAGCCAAAAATATCACCTCACCCACCAGAGGTGACGGTGTAGAATACTGAGGCCGGAGAAGCTGGAAGGACGGCCCGGTAAGCGCGATGGTTGTGCAAGGCCGGAATGCTATTCAAGCAGGAGGAATCAGGGAGACCGCGTCCACAGCTCCGCCCATACGATCATAAACTCCAGCTTTGACTTTGAAGGAGAGCCGTCACTGGAAACCAAACTGGAGAGAACCCCAAGACCTTTTCTTGGGCCGCGGCGAGAGTATGCTTGAGTTGATGGTATTAGGTCGCACTTGCTATCTCTTTCCTTCCCTGGATTCCACAACTCTGAAGGCTACCTCCTGAATCAAATTGGATTCCTTCCTAGTTACTTAGAAGCCCAAGACTCTAGAAGCCGATTGTGTGGCACCTCAGGTGTCCCGACGCTGAGGGCCCAAATGAGCAGGCAACTAGATATACAGCTGTAAGCCTTCTAATGCAGACTGTTGAACTTCTGGTATTGTTCAAACTGGCAAGACTCTGGAGCCCATTGGGGAGGCATGAACCTGAAGGGGTACGCCTGCTCCCGAGTCTGAATCCCAAGAAAGATAGAGACCTTTCTGCAACCAAGATGTGAAAGGAGCGTCGGAAAGGTCTACAGAAGGTGAATACAGCTCCACAGACATTAGGATCCGAACCCACAAGACTATAAGCAACGAAACTTGCCGCATTAGATAAGAAATGGCAGACCACGCCGGAAAAATTTTTCCAGTGGAAGGAACTTCCTTGGCAGACTGAAAAAAGCCTGACAGGCCATTCTAAAACCCAGAACTCTGTGGCGGGCTGATTGAACCTGATTGGGAGGGGACAACAGTCAGCTCCACCCGGGCCCCCTGATAACTACTCTAGGCCCCAGGGACTGAGATTCAATGCTTGAAAATCGTACAGCCTCCACCCATATGAAATACTGAGGAGGAGCTTGGTGCCCTCCCCACGTCAGAGCGTATGCCTTTAATTTCTCGGAGAGGAGTAGGATGCTTCCTCTCCTATGATGACCCGAGTCAGAGCCTCTAGCCAAATGTCTAGTGAAAATTCTTTCCTTATGTTTTGCATTATGAAGCAAAACTCCAGCGGAGCACATGGGGAGAGCAGAGACACGGGGTGTTACAAGGGGCTGATGTGTTGGCTGAACCCGCACACATCGAAGTGGGCTGGGAGTGAGCTGACGGCTGTCTAGGGGGCAGAGACCTGAAGAGCCTGCCTGAGCAGGGCTCTTGGGAGCCCTACATGAACTTCTTGCGGACTTGGGACAGGGCCGGCAAAGATCAGACCCGTTTCTGTTATTGCGTAGGTAGACACCCATGAGCGGAGGCTCTGAAGTAACGTGCGTGCTTTGAGCGGACATCGCTCGCGCCCACCTGGGAAAAGATTAATTCTCCAGGTGGAAACTGACTCATAAGATTTTCAGCTCAGAGCGGAGCGGGCAAGCCTGACTTACACCCTGTTTCGAAGCCGGAGTGGCTCCGGAGCTTAGGGAACTATGCGCTGAATAAATTAGAGCGTAGTCCGGGGTTAGAAGATTACTGTAAGCGTATCTGTGATATCTCATCCTCGGAAATGCCTCAGCGATATATTTCAAAACCAAGCCTGTTGATAAGAGGGGGCCCATTCAGGAGCACAAGGGGGTAGGAAACAGGGCTCTCAAAGAGCACAGTAAGACCCCACAGCTGGCGTGGACACCAGGAATTCTCCGCCTGCCACTCCCGTTAGATTCTCAGCGGAGACGATGTGTCAGCTAGTTGAAGGGCTCACTTATGAATCCTGCCAGACAGATGCCATGCTCTTTCTGACAGTCTGGCAAAACTGGATGAGGATACCAGACCGGAAGAAAATGCCATACCAACCTCCGTGTGCCCACACGACAGGAGGGTGCCTTCCTTCTTAGGAGCACTAAAGGGAAGACATAAGATTCCCACAGACTGGAGGAAGAAAGAGGTGGAAGTGTCGGAACGATAAATTCCGGAACAGGCAGGATTTAACAGGTGATCCATTGACAATGAGTTTGAGATTAATCTCTTGGGATTTAGCTCCTGGGAAGGAAGGCTGAACCATGAGGTAGATAGTTAGTTAATAGGTTGACAATGACCTCAAATCAGGCTCATGGGGCCATCAAAGGATTTTCAACAAAGGAAGGAGGTAACCGCCTTGCCCCATGGGCACTCATCCTTTCAGAGACGAGGCCAAACTACGTAGATATGCTTTGATTAAGTCCGAGGCGTCCTCGAGGCCGAATAGTCTTCTTAGTTTAAAAAGGGTCTTCTTTTGTCTTTTTTTTTTTGCTGCTTTCTGCCTTAGTGGTGATGAATAAGAACCAGTGAAAAGGATGAAAGAGAGCTAGCATGATCCCCTAAAGAGGAAAAGTTTGCCTCACCTAATTCCGAGCTGTGGAAAGGTTTGCCTCAATTATTCCCGCACCTACTTATCGCTCCGGGACAATGTTCACGGTTCAGAACGAGACAGAAAGGCATAGCGTCTTCAAAGAAGAAACTCTCGTAAACAGTTAACTTGGGCGAAGATTCCAGGTTCAGGCGGCCTCAGGAGGGAAAAATTAGGACCCCCGAACACGGGCAACGTAATAAGTCATATAAACGGGTTTGGCGAAGGAAAAACCGATGAGTGTAAATGAAACCTACCAGTGTCGAAGTCTATGCTGAAGCGGAGGTTTGTGGAGGAAATCGATGAGCGTATATAGAAACCTGCGATCACGAAGATCGCGGAAGCCCAGCACAGATTAACTATTAATAAACACAAGGCGGAGAGCGATGAGTTTATATGAAACCTACGATTGCTGAGAATCTCGCCCGGAGATCTGGCGGAGAAATGATGGCGTATATATGAAACCCTACCGATTGCTCGCCGAAAAAGCGACTGTGTGGCCCACATGAGCGGAAACGGCGATAAGCCGACAGGTGTATCGTGAAACCCTCTGAGTTCATCAGGTAGCCTGCTCGGAGCATGGCGTACAACGCAATCTGCGAATTTGGCGACTAATGTGATAGGCGGCGTTTGGCGAGAATAAGACCGACTGGTATCGTCGAAACCTACTGGATTCATCAAGTAGCCATAACCAGAGGAAACTATAGTGTCTCTACAACTATCGAGCCAAAATAAAGTCATGGTACGGAGTTTGGCGGAGGCAGAGCCGACAGTATATATAGCTTCCGGGTTCATCGAAGTCTGCTCGGGAAACGCCGCGTGCTTACCGCAACCTTCCGTGCCAAACTATAAATCAAAACAAACTGCTTTGAATGGGAACTATAGACTCCGTGATCGCTGAAGTTTGTTGCAGAATCGTGAACTTATTCCTGCGCCGAAGAGCCAAAACCAGGCGGCCTCAGAAAGGGCATGGAACGGATGCCGGAGCAAATGCCGTAAGCAGCGACTAGCCCCTAGTCAGACCATGACGGAGAAACCGGGCTAACCAGGACAAAACTCATGAACATAAAACAGTCAACGGAACATTCGGAAGCGATGTGTTTCAGACAAAATGTGGAAGGTTATGAACTGTTGAGTAGGCGCGCCTCCGAGCCAAGAGAAAGCCCCGGAGGATGTCCTGAGCAGTGATAGCTAGGTGAGGAATAAAGACCGACAGCTAAACACTAAAGACACCGTAGCAGTAAGCAGGAGGCGCCCAACAAGATAACGAACACCCGGGTGGTAGCAGCAGGAGAGCGCCCGAGTAAATAAAACGAGGGCAGTTGATGGGAAAACGCTAACTGGCCTCATGTAAGAGATCCCAACAGTAAGTGCAGAACATGTAGGAAGCACCACGCAGAAGATAGTCGTAAAGGAAGAGGAAGGATAGGCCAGGAAGATTTGGCCTTTAGGCAGCGACGCCGGGGGTGGGACAGCCTCCCGAGCGCCCAGAGATCTCATAGATCCCCTCGCTGTGTATTGTATTTTACATGACAAGAGCCGAGAGAAAAGGAGAGGGCAAAAACCTCTACCTTGGAGGCAAAAGAGAAAGTAAAGGAGTGTGAACAGGGTGGGAGCACTCCCGGTCACACCTCAGGTCAGGTGGAGTGCCAACTCAGACACACCGAGGGACAATCGAAATCAATGCAGAGGAGGGATGCCAGGCTACAACATAAAATGGATAGAAATTGCTCTCAAGCCTTGGAGAAAGTTAACAAACCTTGAAAACCAAACCAAGGAGAGAGAGCCAAAAGGATAAAGAAAGGGAGGAGAGAGGACTCTCAATGCCACAAAATAATATATTTACCCAGTGTTAAAGAAGTGTGAACAGGGAGTGGGAGGGGCACTCCCGGTCACCGTGGTAAACAACCCAAAGAAGGATTGAACTAGGATAGGCTACGCAGAGTAAGCCCCTCGCTATTCCAGCTTAACTTGTAGGAACAGTAGCCTAAGTGAAAAGCAAAACAGGGAGAGGGTGGAGCGTGGGCAATATATCAAGCAAAAAAAACCAAACAAAGGAAGCACCAGACAAAAACACATGTACAGCGAGATCACAGACGTAAACTCATACGTGTAGATGAGATCGTCCCTATATGATTTTTCCCGAAAAAGTGTACAACCAACCCTAGAGCTAACCTAGCAGAGGCGATGTGAGGAAGGAAGCCTAGGAGAGGAATAAAGCTGACAATAACTCAAATAATTCATAATAAAACAAGAATTGTCAATAAGGTACATGTAGGAGGATAGGCAGGCCCAACACAACATGAACGTGAAGGTTATGACCGACCTCAATGGTAGAGAAATTACCCCCAAAATTAACAAAATTCAAGGCATCAAGCACAAGGTCAAAATTAAATGTACCAATGAATCCAATGTTCCATATGCTTAGAGAGAAGTGGAAGTCTAAAACAAGGCAAAATAAAGAAGCCAAAAATAAAAGCAGGAATAGGGCCGAAGGAACCACGTAGCCTAAGCAGCAAGACAACACTTGACAGGAAGGGAACACAAATTCACAAATAAACAGTGCAAGAAACAAAGTAAAACAAAATTCCTGAAATAATAACAGTACCAATGAAAATATCAAGATCCCCCAAAGGCTAAGAGTGAGGACAAAATAAGGCATAATGAGGTAGTAATAAGCCGGAAGATGGGCTCGAAAAACTCATGGCTAGTAACTCAGCAACGCTTCGTAATGAAGCCCTGATAAAAGCGAATGGGCCTGAGGGTAGCTCAAGTAACTCGCGCTAAACATCACTCTATTAATGAAGCCATGATAAAAAGGCGAATGGGCCGAGGAGTAGCTACCATTAACCTGAGCGTTAAATATCACTCTGCATGTGAAGCCATGATAAAAGCCGAATGGGCCCCGAGGGTAGCTAAATAGCCTAGCGTTAAATATCACTCGCATGTGAAGCCATGATAGCGAATGGGCGAGGGTAGCTCGTAGCCTAAGCGTTAATATCCTCTCGTAATGGCCATGATAAAAGCAGGTGAATGTTGAGGGTAGCTCGTAGCTAAACGCTAAACAACCCTTCGTAATAAAGTACAGAACAAACATAAGAAAATAATCAAACCCACTAAAATTGAGGATCATTAATAGTAAAATATCCCAAATAAAAGGATACAAATAAAAAACACAAAACAAACATGCCGACCCAAGACCAGAGAGGTCAAGGAAACTGTAAGTGAGAGGAGATCGAGACGGACATTATAAATCCCCTTTAATTATTAAACTAAAGGAAAATAAAGACCTCAATGCTTCTAAAAACAATAAAACACTAGTACTCAAGTAAATGAAGAAGAACCTTGCGAGGATGCCATAAAAATCCAAAATAGAGCACAAAATAAGGATCTAGAAATTCGTGTGAACGAAAAACGTGCTAAAATGGAATCTGCAGGCTAGTGTTGCCTTGTATACAGTCATGAGTAGTGCATGGGCTTGTATCGGCACCTCTCTGGGTGGGACTTTTGACATTGGGGATCTCTATAGGATAAGGTTCCGTGTTTTGTAGTTCACCCTTTTCCATACATGACTCCATCCTGATGGGCTCGCTCTGGGGTAGTAACTCCAGCATTTCATTAGCTTTCTCTGGTATCTAACCTTGGAATTACCTAGGAAATAAGTGCTGAATGGACTTTTCACGGGTAACCACGGGCCCCTCTCCAGAAATAGATTTTCCTTTGTCAAAATCCTTTTCGATTCGTCCATCAACTCAGTCCGTCAATAATGCAATTTCTGGAAATATAACAATGCTAGATATGCCAGAGAAAAGAGCTTTCAAGGGAGAGCTGGGTTACTGCCCCCAGTCGATAAATCTTTAGAGGCGTCGGTATAATGAGGGTAGTGAAATACCTACCACGAATATGCTCGAAGATCTCCTTATCAAAACCCCCGTAAGGCGGTGAGCGTTACAGCTCCCACCCTCCCAACACCCTTAGGACAGCGACACCAGCGCCACCTACTGCATTCCATTTTTCTATGCGTGTCGTTCGTTTTCTTTTGTGTGCTGCGTCTATTCCACTGGTTTTATTTTTTCTTCATCTCGGCGACTTGAGCATACCTTTTCCATCTCTAAGTTAAGTACCGTCTTCTTGTGGGGTTTTGATCTATTATGGCTGTTTTGGGTCTCGTATTTTCATAAATGTGAGATCTTCTTATGGACATACAGCGTCCTATCAACCATGGTAATGAGCGACTCCTTCTATTATTGGTGGATTTTCTCCCAGTCGCTATATATGTTTAGATTTTAACCCTTGAATTCCTTCCTGGTGGTCACGTCACGTGCTCCCCTCAACCTTAGTTTTGTTTACTTTTTGGCCTATCGGCCTCTCTCAGAGTTGCTCCATCCCGTACCCCCTACAGTCGGAGTTCCTTTTCATTTTAGTCTCTTAGGCTGTATGTTATTACTTGAAGATGGTGCTCTTATTTTAAGTTTAATGTTTTTAGTTTTGTTGTTTTTGGTTGTGTAGTTTGCCTCTGATGGACCTTATAAAATATTTTGAATATATAAGTGGGCTACACTTCCTGTGATCGTGTTTTATTCTATTATTTTGTATGATAGATTTGTAATTAGCAGGCTCCATCCCTAGCCTTGCGGTGCGGAGATCAGGTTGAGGAGTTTTGTTGCTGTTCCTCAGAGTCCGTTTAGGGTCAGAGTAGGCCCTTAGTCCTCTTCCCCCCAATTTGGAGGAATCGAGTTCTTTGGGCGTGTTCCTCTTGGCTGTCATTCTTATCCCCTGCTGGATTTCCTGTTGGCTCTGGGCACAAATTTCTCTCCCTATTGGTTTCTCCTCTCCTTTTTTCACCCCCCCTCTCCCTCCTAACCTATGCCAGGTTTGGTTTTATTAGCTCGCCTGGGGATGTTGGGCTTTGGGCTGTATAGCTCTGGAGTAGGCTTCCTTCAGGATTCATTGGGAAGGAAGGTTGCAGTTGGCCAGGTGTCATGTTCTCCTTGTCTCCTCTCCCCTTCACGTGCTTCTCCTCCCCACTACCCCCTTCAGCCTTGCGACTGTCTCCGGTGTGGCGCTGGATAGGCTCTCCGAGTCAGGGACTTCTCCTCGTGTAGAGGGATTCGCTCCCTCCGCCCAGCGTCCCCAACCGCTGTGGTGGGGTGGGTGGTTGATTTACAGATGTTCAGATCCTGTCTCACCTCTCGTCTCCCCATCGAGCTACGAAGTTCGAGTTTAGGTTTGGCCCCGCCGTATGTTATGAACATTGACCTTTACCCATTCGCTTCTCCGGCGGGGAGATGGGTGTGGTGGTTCTATGTCACGCCAGCATACAGACTCCTCCGGTCTCCGGAGGGTTACCATCATCGTTCATTTTGTTTATTGTTATTATTATTATTATTATTTTGTTCTACCATACGTGATTCCGGTCCCACACCTGGGGGCTCCGCCCGTTAATTGCTTGTCATATGGATTTGGTTCTGGTTTCGTTCCTTCATTCCCGAGTCCTCAGGTATGAATCCAACACTTCCGCTCGATGCATTTAAAGCTTATTGTGGCCCAGTTTAATCTGATAGTTCTCCTACACGGAGTATTCAGTTGTAGTTAATTCAGCCTTGCCGGCTTTATTTGCTAGAGTGAGGTTCATGTGCTGTTATCTTCCCAGACTGTTGGGTGTGAGCCGAGGTGTACAGCCTCCCTTCAACAACCCTCTGAACACGTGGTGTGCCGAACCTGCGAGTTGTGCGGTCGACTAGAGCGACCTGGTTGTTTTGGCACCCCGATGGCTGCGAGGTTTGCCCGCTCTCTCGCAACCATCCAAGGCCAATTGATGCGTGAAAGTCTTCTTTCCTCAGGTCCATGCTCCCATGCGTTCACGTTATTTATATTCTCCGTCCGGTGCATTCACAATGACTATACAGGTTTCTTAGTAGATGGAAACTAAGAAGTCTGCCTTGGCGGAATCCCTCGGACCTGGGTGGCTGGGTTGAAAGCGGGAATGTTCGTCGGGAAGCCCTCGTCTCGACGTAAGTTGAGGACCTGCTTTACCCGGCGCTGCGGTAGCGCGGCAGTTCAAGAGAACGCACCACCTATTATCCAGCAGATCCGTGATCGGCCCAGCCACCTCAAGTGGACATTATGTCACGCCGAGGTCTGGGAGGATGTTGCCGCACTAAACCTCGATCTGGAGCCTACCATGAATGCAGTGAGGACCAGGTGGTAGAGTGGAGAAGTAGAAAGTGCAGGATGTTAGGCGGGCCCCTCTTTGTTTTAACTCCTGCTTCATCTATATCATCTTTTTCCAGGTTTTGTGAAGTCTTCCCTTTTCAGGTGATAGAGCTCCGTCTGCTATCCCCAAGTTGGGACTTCATGGAAGCGAAGACTCTCAGTCCTCGACTTCACAAGAAGACATTACCCTTCCCAGTCGAGAGCTAAGGTCCCAGGACCGGTAGCCTCCGAAGAATTAGTCTAGCTCCTCCGACGAGGCGTGAGTAAGAGCGGCAAAATCAAGCCCTCCTCTGACCTCTTTTGGCCCCTTTATTTAATATGGTACTTCTTCAAACAGTTCACGAGAGGATCTAGACTCGAGATTTGAGAAGATCTCACAAAGTTTGCCCACTTATGACAATGTACTGGAAGGTTTTGGCTGCTGTCGCCAGCCTAAAGCCGAACCACAGTACTCTATCCCCGACACTCGCCGGACCTCCCGCCGTTTGATGTGAGCCCTTGTGATTCGCACTCGGGCCATCAACATGATGGCAAACTTACCTTAGGCGGTCTGGGCCACGAGACGGTTGGAGAGTTGGAGTTCTTCCCCCGATCTCTTGCCCCATATCCACAACCGTGAGAGGCTTTACCAGAGAGGCCTGGATTCGATCGAACAAGGTACCTAGAGCTGTCATCATCCCTGGGAGCCAAGCCCAGTCGGCTCTCCTGCGCTCCCTGCGGGTGGCAGGCAGTGAACACAAAATTGACCCGCTGGGCAATTTCACGATGTTCACCTAGGTGAAGATCTTCCCACTCCGTGTATGGACAAATTGCTCTGGCCACGACCGGGCATGCCGATAGAATCCTTTCCTCAATTGAGAGAAACAGACCCTACTTCCTGGTATTCCAGGAAATACTTGAGTTCTGGAGTGGGCGCTCCGTCCACTTTCACTGTATAGGCAAGTTGGACCCTCTTGCGCTTCCACGCCAGTTTAGCGAGCAACTCCTAAAGCTGCCGAATCATTGTTAAAGCGGGTTGAGACCCAGGACTAAGTTAGCCCGGTCCTTGAGCTCCGGCTGTCTTACTGAACTTCTGCCGTCTCCGGCTTCGGACGAACCTTTTTCCAGAGTCCTGGCTAAGTCTTTCCTGGCGACCTTCCAGTTGTTTGCTGGGATTTATTATAAGCTACTAGGCTGGAATGCCAGAAAATTTATTTTGCTGGCCTTCACAATCCGCCCACGAGCCTAACAAGCTCATTAAAAGTTCAATCTGAGACCTAATCTCTTCCCTGAAGAAGAGAGTTACTTCCGTCATCCGAAGCTACGGGCCAGCAAGTCTTCGCGCTCGGTGAAATTCCCACTTATAGCGCCAGAACCCAGAATCAACCAGCCCCAGGCAGAGAGAAAAGGAGGAAAAGGTTCAGGAGACATAGAGGCCTCATCAGGCGATGGTTCAAGCCCGTCCCGGTCTCGACAGTGGCCCAGCCATCTACCTCTAAGTCCCCCAACACAACAGTATGTTTTGGTTCAACCAATGGCGCCCTCCTATGTGTCCTCACAACGCCACAACCCCACCATATGAAGGCAGTGGATTTTCACGGCCTCAATAGAAAATGGCAAGGGGAGGGAAGGGGCAAGGCCCCACAGAGAAAGTTTAACACCACCCCAAGGGGAGAGGGACGTGGTAGAGAGGAACAAACCCGCTCCCTCCTGAGAGAGGAGAGAACTTACAGAGTAGAGGCGGTCGCCTGTATTGGTTCAGGGACCAATGGACCTTCAGCCCTTGGGCGCACAGCATTGTGTCAAAAAGAAGGGACTGGGGTGGAGCTGGATCAAGAGAATCCTCCCCCTCCAAACAGATTTTACCAATACCCACATCAATCCTGCAGGATTATGTAAAGAACTGCTCGACAAACGGGCAATAGAGAGAAAACAAGGCACCCTGGAAAATTTCAAGGCAGGCTATTCACTGTTTCCCAAAAAGGCTCCGGTCAGCAAAGTGATCCTGGATCTGTCGGCGTCTAAAATCTCTACATAAAATCGACAAGTTTCGCATGCTTACGGTAGCTCAGGTCGGACTCTACTTCGCGTGGGCCGTCACCACCTCTGTCGATCTTTCAGGCGCTTATTATCCCACGTCCAGTTGCGGCAGACTTCTCTCAGTTCCTCGGTTTCAGACACAAAGGAACAAACCTACTCCTTCAGAGGTCATGCCCTTCGGTCTGAACATTGCACCCAGGATATTCACCAGAAGCTGGCGGATACGGTAGTACAGCAGCTCCAGTCCCAGATCTCCCTAGCAGCGTACCTGGACGACTGGATAATCTGGGCTCCAATATTTCAGTGTCAGGAAACCCGTCCATGATCACCAATTTCCTAGAGTCATTTGGGTTTCAGCTGAACAGGGAGAAGTCCGCCTGACTCCGGAGTCTCGGTTTCAATGGCTGGGAAGCGCCAGTAGGACCTGTCCTCCCCTGCGTTATCTCTCCCTCCTTTAGAGAGAAAGAATGGCATCTCTCGCAGAGATTTCTCAAAATCAGTCAGCATCCCGTCCCGGTCCCAGGAAGGGTCTCGGGTCCTCTCCAATTGCTTCAGTAACAGACCTGCTCTTGAAAGCAAAATTAAGGACATAAACTTAGGGTGTGGCAGGCCGAGCAAACACCAGAGTTCAGGAGTCTCCTCTATCCCTCGGATCTCAAAGACAAGACTGCGGCCTTGGACCACAGTCAAGAGGCCTGTCAAAACAGTACACCAGTTTCCCCCTCCGGCACTAGTTTATCACACAGGCGCTTCTCTCTAAGCGGCTGGGAGATATTCACCAAAACAGAAAGTACAAGGAGCGTGGTCACAATGTTCCAGCAGTTCCATATAAACACCCTGGGGAAGCCATGGCTGTCTTTCTG
Organism: Macrobrachium rosenbergii; assembly: GCF_040412425.1. Classification (NCBI taxonomy): domain Eukaryota; kingdom Metazoa; phylum Arthropoda; class Malacostraca; order Decapoda; family Palaemonidae; genus Macrobrachium; species Macrobrachium rosenbergii. Next base: position 14,013,633 of record NC_089754.1, read on the forward strand.
GCCTTCAGAAAATCGCCCTCAATCGAATTCATATCAGGTTGGTGTTAGACAAGCGCAGTGGTGGTTCATTGCATCAGCAGAGCGGCTCCAAATCCAGGTCGATAAACCAAGTAATGGTAGCCTCTTCCCTCCTGGCCCGAACAAGCGGTTGGCACCTGTCAGCCACCCACCTGGCAGGTGTCCGGGCGTGGTGGCGGTTCCTGTCAGGACTACCCGTTGGAGGCAGATGAATTCCTGGATGCGGAATCTTTCCAGTGGATTTGCCACCAGGTTCCGGGACTCCAAGTGGATCTGTTCGCAACAGAGAGCAACTTCAAGCTCCCCTGTTACGTAGCCCCCAACCTGGACCCTCCCAGGCGTTACGCCACAGAGCGCAATAGCGGTAGATTGGAACAGTTGGGAGAGAATTTATCTATTCCCTCAATAGATTTGCTGCTGAAAGTTTTGCACAAACTAGAGACATTTAAAAGGCCAACCACTCTGTTAGCCCCTATTGGCCGAAACAGTTGGATTCCCTCTCCTTCAGGAACTGGGCTTGAGTCTTCTGATTCCCAAGCCCATTCTGACTGAACAGTACAAACCAAGACTGTGTCAGCTTCCACTCAAGGATTCAAGATGCCCTAGCTTTATGGATTTTATAAAGTTATGGCTCAAAGGCAGACATTGACCCTGTCAGCACTTTGTTTTAGAATCAGATAAAGAGATTACCACTGTTAGGCAATATGACTCAGCAGTCAGAAGTTAGCCTCCTTCTGAAGCATCTGAAGCCAAGGTGTAGCGACAAATTTAGGGTTTCCTTCTTTGAGTCACTGTTTGAGAAAGGCCTGGCCCCGGCCACTATTACAGTCAAGTCGGCGTGAAGAAAGTATTTCTTTGCAGCTTCAAAATTGACCTTACAGTTCTTATTTTCATCCATCCCCAGGCATGCGCTGCGTCTGAGACCAATATCCACGTCCACATTCGGTTACTTGGTTTCTTAATGACGTCCTTAAGTTAAGCGTCAAATTGGATAACTTACATTGCTCTTATCAAGATCTGTTAAGGAAAACCTTATTCTTGCTTAGTTTGGCTAGATTGCTAGAATTTCAGAGCTATCAGCTCTCTGAAGTGATAATTTTGTTAACTTCCTCCCATCCGGAGAAGTCCTCCTCCCCTGACCCTAGATTTTTAGCTAGAAACGAAGACCCACCTGGGACAGGTGGTCTCCTGGAAGGTAGTGCCCCTTCCTCCAAGATCAATCTTTATGTCCAGTCCATACACTTAAATCTTATCTCTCCAAGAACTCCACAGGTAAGTCGGGTCCTCTTTTTATTGGGGAGAAAGGTAATTACTCTTTCCCTTAATGGTATAAGACAACAGATTCTGTATTTCATTAAACAAATAACCCAGACTCAGTTCCTAAAAGTTCATGATATTGAGCAGTGGCTACTTCTACTAATTATTTTCATAATATGGACTTTTCAGAATTGTATCAAAATATCACGAGTTGGGAAATCACCTCCTAGTGTTTAAGCATATATTTAAAATCACTCGAAGCCTGAAATATTCTACTGTAGCAGTGGGAAGTGTCATCTCCCACATTAAATAATTATATCTTTTCCTTTCCCCCTTCGCCTACCTCATTTGCTTCTCTGCTTGTTTTCCTGAGTGCGTTTTATGCCTCACTGCCTAGCTCTTCATGTTGTGATATATTTGTATTTTATGATGGAAGAAACTGTAATCTGATTAGCCATAATTGTTTAGTTTCTGAGTGCTGGACAGTTTTATTTGGCTCCACGTGGATAATTGCGTGTGTTATTTTCATGATTCTTATCTCTTACATGTTTAAGCCTAAGTTTACATATATAGTTTTAAGGTTGTATTTCTTGTTCTGTGCACATTCATGTTTCACTCTTTTAAGTAATTTTAAAATTTTGAGTTCCTCCCCACATCAGACAGGGGGACCTCAGTGTTTTGTAGTGTGTTAAGTTTATTGGTGTGCCTTATAATTAACTTACCTTACTTTTAAGTATTCTTGCTTCATGGAAGAGATTCCTTAATTAAAATTATTTTCGTTACAATTTTGCCTTTTCTTCAGGTTACCCCCCTTGTTTTCCAGTAGTAGCAGTCTTGGCATGATTCTCTATCACTATTTCACGGCTGACACGGGACTGAACTCAGAAAGGATTTTGACAAAGGAAAATCTATTTCTGAGGAAAGGTCCCGTGTCACCCTCTAATTCGTACTCCTCCCTTCTTGCACATGCCAAGTCTGGGGTTTAGTGCTAGCATGGAATGAAGTAGGTGGCCGCTGGTGTCACTTGCCGTCTGGCAGGTGAGGTGGAGGGCTATAACAGCTCCGCTCTTTCTGAGGGATTTTGATAAGGAGAATCTTCGATATATTTCCGTGGTAGTAGTATTTCACTCACCCTTCATTATGACGTCTTCTAAAGGCGATCGACTGGGAGTAATAACCCCAGCTTTCCCTGAAAGCTCTTTTTCTCTAGTATATCTAGCATTATTATACCTAGAAATTCGTGCTGTAATGGAATTTCACGGTGACACAGGACCTTCCTCAGAAATAGATTTTCCTTTGTCAAAATCCTTTATTTTGGATGAACTAACCTGCTGTTAAGACAGCTGATTCCCACTAAGAAGAGTTAGGTGGTACAGCTAGACAAAATCACACAGCCAGTTAATGAAGGTTTCACCATGAAACCAAAACATTCTTATTTGATCTACTGGAATCCTTTCTGGATTCTGCCATTAAGTTGGATTTTATTCAGGATCAAGGGTCTTATATGAGTGCAGCAAAGAGCAACCTTGTGGAGAAAACTGCTTCAATTCAGCCTGAATGAAACAGAAGCAGTGTGAAGGGACCCCTTTGTCTGGGTCCAAAAGCCCCAAAAAACAACAGTCAACTAAAATTAAATACCTTTATGATAAAGAGGTAGAACACCTATATAATAAATGACCTTTATCTTTCTTAAAATATAAAGTAGATTTAAAACTGTATGCCTTAAAAATTGCTCTTTCTTCAGTTCAGGAAAAGATTTTACCTGCTACTAGTAGCTGACTAAAGGCTTTACCATTTTTGGACGTAATTCCGCGAACTTAAGTATGAGCAGCAAAATCCAAATTGCACTTCTACTGCACCACATTAATCACATCCTCAAGCAACAAATATGTCATAAAACTAAATGAAGTCTCAACTGTTCTTACATTATGAATCTTGACCTTCAATAAGGGTAAGACGTGCAAAATTACTTTCTCATGTGCTAGCCTAATCAAATATGCCAGAGAACTTTGTGTCCTTTGACAAAGACATTCTGAGTTTCCTAAGGCCACAAAACAAAAGGTTAGCTTTGCCTCTTCCAGGTTTAACCTATCTAAATGAATTTTAATTGCCCTAACAGGATAGGGAAGTCTTTCCTCTCCCTTCACCACCGAAAATTAAATTTGGAATTCTTAGAGTTCTAAGAAAATTTGAGTAGAAGTTGGTGGAACCACATGGAATTTGGTAGTTTAAGTCGATTTCTCCTTAATGGAAGAATACAAGAGAGATCTATAAAGTTCCAGAATTATTCCCTCTGAAGTTACCAGGGCTCTGTGGGAGTCATTGAGCAATTCTTATACTCGAAATTTGTTCAATACCTTCCTTAGATTCTAGATAGAGAGGAAAGGCATATGCATCTGAATTGGGCCTAACTTGAGAAAATGCATCCTCCACTCAAGCCTGAGGGCCCTGAAAGGAGTAACAGTAGTAGACTGGTTGTTCCTGTTTCTCCGTGTGCTAATAAGTCCACATTTGAGCGCTCCTCCATCCACAGTGATTGTTGGACTCGCGGATGTAATGACCGCTCCATAGGCAGAACTTGTTTTCCATGAATCCTCAATCGGCAAAAACATTGTCCTTACCAGGTATTTGCAGTGTAGAAACTCTTCCATATTGTCACAAGTTCAAGCTCTCAGGGTAAACCCTAACACCTGTTAAGGATTACTGGGTGCAGCGCTGACCATGCAATGGTGCACTGTAAATGAGTGTCACAACACTTGTCATAGCACTTCATTTTGTGTTATGAGAAGAGTGAAAAAAGAACAAAACCTGAATGTAGGTTTAAGAATAAACTTGTTAAAACTCATAGTTTCAGCATCCCTCCTACAGAACCTGGAGACAATAATGGTCCTGGATTTACTAAAAAGTTTCAGGAACGTTTACTGTGAGTTGCAATCTGTTATGCCATGACCACACTGTAAGTGTGCCCCATTATTTGGATAAATTCTCCAGTGAGGTTGTGCCCTAAGAAATAAAGCCATTACCTCATAGGAAGCTTCCTTTAGAGCTACAACTCTTCAAGAAGTAAGAAGAGCCTATTTGTCTACCCTCATCCCCAGATAGAGAATGGACTGAGGGGGAGTTAGGGAAATCTACTGAAAACATAATGCACAGAGAATGAGTCAGATGAAGCATCAGATCCTTGGCCTCTTGAATACTGTCAACAGAGTTGGCCAACTTGAACCCGTTGACTCAGCAGAAAAGAATTCTTGCTCCTAAAAGACAACATAACATATCTCTCTCTCTCTCTCTCTCTCTCTCTTGTAGTCTAAGGAGATCTGTCTTATCCTTTCTATGGGCAACTAATTCCTTGTGAAATACCTTCCTGCAAATATACATCGAAGATACTTGTGTGACTGAGGATCTATTGGTATGAGGAAAATGCATCTTGCATGTCCACCAAATCATCCAATCGTTTTTTTTGGAAAGTCACCAAAACCATGAAAGAAAATCACACAGAATGGGGACAGATGCATATATTTGTTCAGTCTCGATATGTCCAATATTGGGCACCAATCTCGCTTGCTTATGGTGCTGGGAAAAAGTTGGAGGTGAAATCCACTACATTCTCTTCTATTACAACCTCTTCCTAAAGAACGAGATACTTCTGCTGGAGAAGATACAAAGGAACAGCTACTGGAGATGACGACAGTAGAGGTGAAACCTGGAGGAATCATAACTCTCCTTCAGTACCTTCACCACCTAAGGTTCTGCTCCTAAGTCTCTCCAGACATGCCAGAAGGCCTACAATTGGCCTCCTTCTGGAGTTTGAGAGCTGAAAAGATCCCCAAAAGGTATAAAAGACCTGTGAGAAAAAGGTTCAACTCTGTACCAATATATCCTCCCTTATCGCCTTAATGAGTCAGACTTAAAAAGGAACCCAAAACAGGAACTCAAACAGCTGCCACCTCCTGTACAGGAGAAATCTTTGATGACAGACTGAAGCATAACTGTTCTTGCGTCTACAAAACTGAGTTAGTAAAAGCATGAGAACATTCACCTGCAGCATCAGAAATGGCCTTGACAGCACATCAAAAACTCTTAAGACTTCCTCAATAAAATCCCACTGGTGCCACAATCACTTTCAGTTGTCACCATAAACTCTCTAAGCTAGTTTGGGTTTCTTAAAATATTAATGGGCACCAAAATATGCAAATATAACAGACCTATTCTCAACAGGGACCTTTCTTCCACTAAATGAGGATAAAGCAAAGCACTCCTGCACACACCAAAAAATCAAATGAGATTCCTCCAATTCAAACTTTTCTACTGCCTCAAGACAAGTTGGGTGACAAAAGCCAACTACCCGCAGTGAATCCACGACTCAATGAAAGGGGAGACTGAGGGAAATGCAGTCTGAAGCAGGTCGCCAGAGTTAACACAAGCAGGCTGAGCAAAACAAGACAAAAGCCCCACCAGGTGCCTAAAAAATACTGTAAAAAAGTTGGGAAGAGGAGCAACAGCAACAACTGACACACCCCATCTCTCCCGAAAGCGACTCGACAGACTTAAGAGCATTCCCCTCACTTCCTTAGAAAGCAAAGCAGCTAGATAACATCTAGTCTGGAAACAACAGAAGATACTACAACCATAGTAGGACTGAAAAGAGAAACGTTAATAGAGTCAGAAGGAGGAAACTTGCTGACAGCCGAAGAAACAGCAAGTAAAGAATGAACAGGTGCATTTCAAGGAGAAAGAAGTATAGCATACAGGGAGCTAGAATGAAAAATAGATGTAAAAGAGACTGGTTTAATAATCAAGTGATTCAACATAACATCTGAACAAGTACAACTCGCTACAGACACATTACTAGTAATAACAATGTTTGTACCTATATAATTAGTCCTACTGGTGCTAAAAACCTCATTAATAGATACTGAAGATGGCAGAAGTAAGAACACAATGGAAAGATTTGCCCTGACCAATACAATCTCTTATCTACCGCATTAAACAAGACTTGGAATGTGAAAAAAGAGAGGCAGGTGAGGGAGGAAACGGACTCTCATTGCCCGAGAACCAACCCAGTTGCCTGGTAGCAGACTCTTCCAACTATCACAGGGCAGTCCTAGGCTTGAGCTACAGATGGGCAACACATTATCTCTTACAGGGGAAAGAAAATGATCGCTCACTATGGGGTGACCCAGAATGGTTCCCTAACATGAATTCAGACAAACCTTTTACTGACTAAAATACGGTTTACATTCAGTTCTAATTTCTCAATGTGCTTTTCCTGAAGCAAAAGGGGAGCAGAAGGCTGAGCTCAAGAAGAAGTCTCAGTACTAGCCCTAGCCAGAGCATCAGTAGAGGAGAAAGTCATGGACTGAATTAGGAAAACTTTAAACGATGGACCCGGAGGAGGGGGAGAAAATTACAGATTTTTAATTAATTTGTATTTTCCATAGCTAACAAACCTTCGGTCTTAACATTAGGATTAATCTTCTGGTACCAGCTGGAAACTGGTTTAAAAACAAAAAAAAATCGTAAATGCATGGAATATGTGGCATTTGGCATCTGATATGCAGATGAGATGGAAGCAGGTCAGAGACAGAGCTGGACCTCGTGACGATTTCAGGCTTTCTTCCAACCCAGGATGAGACATAAGAGGGGTGGCTAGAGGTGGGCAGTCTATGTTAAGACCTTAGGTTTGTTAGCTAAGAAAAATACAAATTAAAAATTTGTCATTTGTTCATTCGCAGAAAAAACCTTCGGTCTTAACATTAGGATAGACTCTCACTTGGAAGAAGGTATGAGAATCCTTAACCAACTGGAGGTTCAGGTGGTTCAGCACACCTGATCACTCTTCCTAGAAATTGGAGTTCTAGGGAAGAGGACCTAAGCCTCTGAGTTGTTAGATAAGTAGGTACCTACCACCCAGTCCACTGGGTTAAAATACAGTGCAGCAAGCTAGATTCATTGCACATATGGAAGTCAAAGAGAACTATATCTGTTCAAGCAACAAACCATGCCAGCCACAGGTAACGGGTTTGTCACCACTTCTCACTCTCCTTGCTGGAGAGAGAGTACAGGCTACTAAGAAGCAAATTTGTATGTTGTATGGAACATTAAAATGCTGTAACAGCATGGCTGCAACACTCACCTGCATCAAGCTAGTTCAGCGTATGATGTCTTATTCTTCAAAACTGCCTGTATGTAGAGAAGAAAGGAAAAAGGGAAAGAAAAGAGACCAGTCATCTCACCCATTTTCTCTTCCACACTATCATCTTATGCAAGATACAAATGGTCCAGTCAGGGGCACTGGATGAGCTACACAACTTGTTGAGCAGCCACCACCGGACCCGAGGAAAAAATGTCCAAGAACCTGTGAGCAATGTCCTTCAGGTAGAAGGGGAAGTGAATGTGGTCTGAGAAAGCCAAGAACCAGCATTCAAAATCCTATGAACAGACAAGTTCTTCTTAAATGCCAGAGAGGAACCCATTCCTCTGATGTCATGTGCCTTAGCATGCAAGGTATTAGAGACAGAACTTGACGATGAGGCATAGGCTCACCTGATTACCTCACAGAGTCAAAACAAAGCAGTAATCTTGGACACTTCTTTCTTGGCTCGGCCTGTGCTAACAAAATGTCTATGGCACCTAGGTCTTTGGTGACGAGTCCTTTTCAGATAGCAATGCAGTGCTCTGACAGGGCAAAGCAGTAACTCTTGAGGATTGCTGTTAACAAAATCCCTAAGGGAAAAAATGGAAAACAAGGCAAACCTGTCATCATGAACCGAGGGATTTTGAGTCTTAGACACGAATTCCAGGACAAATTTGAAGGCCACAGACCCCCAACCGCTGGTGTCTTTAATGTCGTAATCTAGACCATGGAGCTAACCAACTCTCTTCAAGGAAGCCCAGGCCAGGAGAAAAACAATTTTCAAAGGTAGATCCCTGTCTGATGATTGACGTAGTGGCTTGACTGGAGCTTGAGTGAGACTACTCAGTACAGGCAGTCCCCAGGTTACGATGGGTCCAGCTTATGACGTTCCGAGGTTACGATGCTTTTCAAATATATTCAACAGAAATTATTTCCAGGTTTACAATGCATGTTTCGGGGCTAGACGCTTATGACGCCGATTCGACGAAAGAAATACAGCTCCAAAACTGCAGAATAATCAAAATTTGGCAGGTTTTTGATGAAAAACTCAATAAAAATGTAGTTTACGTTTTCAATATACCAAACCATTAAAAGTAAGGTTTTCTTAGGATTTTTTATGATTTTCGGCTTACGACGCAGCGTAGGAATGGAACCCCTGTCATAAACCGGGGACTGCCTGTACCAGAGTTTGGTCCCTTGTAGGAGGCTTGAGTTCCCTAGGAGAACAAGACTGCTCAAAGCTCTTGAACAGCATAGAGATTTCCCAGGATGAAGAGATGTCCACGTCTTTCAGACAGAGAACTAATCGTAAAGCAGCCCTGTAGCCCTTGACTGCAGAAACAGAAAGGCCTTTCTTTCTTCTGAGATACATCAGCAAGTCTGCTATCTGCTGAACAGAAGTTCTGAGTGGGGAGAAACTCCTTCGACAACACCAATCACAATAGTCAGCCCACTTTCCCTCGAAGATCTCCTGAGGTAGCCGGACATTTGAGTTGCTGCTCTGTAAGAAAAACCTCTCGCTAGTAAGAGATACTGGATAATCTCCAGCTGTGAAGAGACAGGGACCGTACTGATTGGTGGTACCTCTCTACATGAGGTTGGCAGAGAAGACTGTGCCAAGGGGGAATCTCTCTCAGCACTGCTGACGGTTGAGACAGAAGATCCGGGAACCTCTCTGCATGGGGCGACAAAGGAGCTACTAGGGTCATCCTGAGATTCTTTGAACTCATCACTCTATTCAGGACATGACGGATCAGGCAGCATGGAGGATGTCCCAAGGATGTTGAAGGGCGTTCTCTGCCACAGCAAATGGATCCGGTACCACCGAACAATAGGCCTCTAGTTTTCTGTTGAACCCTGTAGTGAAGAGGTCTAACATGGGTCTTCCCCACAGATGAAACAGCCTGTCCGCTATGTCCTGATGCAGAGCCCACTCCATACCTAGAACTTGTCCCTGACAACTTAGCTTGTCGGCCACTACATTCTTTTTGCCCAGAATGTACCTGGCCATGATCTCCACCGAGTTGTCGATCACCCACTGGTGCAATTTGACCATCAGCAAGTGAAGTTGGCGTGACACCAGCCCCCCGTTTGTTCGTATACACTACACCACCATAGTGTTGTCCGAGTCAGAACAACGGAGTGACCTACTACAGGTTTATGACCTGATCTAACTATCTGCTTCTGCCATCTATCTGCATCCTTTCTGTTCCTATACTAATAAACTTAAGCAAAAAGTCCTTTGAAAATCCACACACTCCTCACATCTATTCTCAAGATGACACTATTTATCCCTGCAGCCAGCACAAACAGTGTGTCTATCAACATCCTGCTAACACAGTAATCATTCCTACAGAACCTGATGTTCTTAGCCTTCATTCTGGTGGCAGGGATCCTAAGGAAAATAATGTGCACCATTACTGTGAAAGAAGCAAGCGGCCAAAACCAAGAAATACAAACAAGCGGCTATACACAATGGCAGTAGGGAGAAGTTGATAAGAGCTAAAACATTCAAAACTCACACCTGGTGGAATACATGAGTATGAGAGTCATCCAGGTCAGCCACTTCATCTTCTTTTATTTAAATGTTGACTTGCCTACTGGCTCGGAGATATAAGCTATCTTTAACAGTAGGTAAGATTTATAAGAAATAAATGGTTTTCCAAGCATTCTTTACAGATATAAGATAATGTTTTACAGAATAAACTATGTTCTTCCCAGCATAAACTCTCATCTTTATCTACTTAATGCCATACAAGAAACCCCTTGTGGCGGTATTCACACCCACAAACAACACAACACGCAACACTCACCCTGATCTTCGGTTGCTGGAGATGGATAAGGTCCACGGTCACAATCACAGCACACACCCACAAACAAAAAAACTTAAACCGACCCTCCACCAACAACGAACCAACAAAAAAGAAGAGACACATGAACCATTAATGGGTCCCAAAAAAAACAGACGAACTCCCGTTCACTTTCAAGGTTGGACCTCAACTGCCCAAGACCTCCCAAAAAAACGAAAAACTCCCGACAGACCGACAGACAGAGAGACAGCCCGTAAAACCAACTCCAACAACCGAACCACTCAACCACTCACAATGACAATTACACTCTCTCTCTCTCTCTCTCTCTCTCTCTCTCTCTCTCTCTCTCACAAAAACGTTGGGAAATGCTAAATAAAAACAAATTTCTGATCCCTCTATATTTCTCCCCTTTAGCATTTCCCAACCAACACCTTTTCACACCTCTTTCAAATCGCTTTACGCAACACCCACGGATGCTCTCAATTTCATCCACAATCTCATCTATACCCTCTAACTCGTTCCCAAATACCTCCCCAATTCTTCAACTAACCCATCCCATTCGCTCATTGACCTTTCCAATTCTTGCAACGATTCATTCATGCTTTCAATCACTCGTCTATCACTGCTACACTCTCTTACCCTTACACTTTCGCTCACCTCCAACCGTTCACTAACCCCACACGTTCAGTCAACTCAGTTATATCAAACCCAAGATATGCTATACGTTCTATCCATACCATCCCATTCATCCGTATTACACGCTTTATCACTCATTTCCACTTTGGCACTCACACCCTATCACACAACTTACGACCATTCAGTTTACTTTACGTTCTTCCCTTTCTTACGTTTTTACCATACTCTATCAAAACAAATTGCTGATCCTCCATACACAAGCTCTCATGCATACTTGGTTCACCCACATTCGATTTCAACCATTTATACACCCATTCTCTCTCACATATTCCGGTACATCCTTCCATCTACGCAATTGGTTGTGATGCGCTCGCATTTCTCTCACACTACCATCTACACATACTTCCCTACAACATAACTAAGCCCACTGGGACCAACTTCCAACACCTCATACGGACCCTCAAATTTTCCACGCACTTTATTTACATTCAACCGCCCTTTCTCGATTACTTCTTTCAACACTTTCTAGCCCACCTTGTAACTTTCAAACCTTTCATGCGCCTTCTTCCATACCTCCCTATCATTATCAGATAGACCCAATCTCGGTCTCACTATCTTTTCAAAATTTAACACATATTTACACGGAGACATACCAATACCCTTATGCACGGTGGCGTTGTATACCCACAACGCCGCCCAACGCTTACATCCCAATCATTATCACATTCACTCATCATAATGTAATATCTCTGTCAACGTTTTCACCGTTCGTTCCGCCAATCCATTCGCACGGGCATATACGGCGAGAGTACATGTTCTATGCCCCAATCACGCAACATTTGCTCAAACTCCCATCCAACAAATTCAGGCCCATTGTCACTCAACATTCGCGTCGGCTTGCACACACACATTGGCAACATCACTTGACCCACCATTCTCGCTACAGTCTCACTCTTTTGTTCGAATCGCTACCGCATATGCAAACTTACTCAAATGATCTACCATTACAACCATTCCCACATGTCCTCTAGCAGTCACAGGCAACGACACACAATCAATCACAACCATCTCAAATAACTCTTTCATCTGCAATCGCAACACAGGTGGATTCGCATGCACACTTTGATACTTACCCTTCTGACAGTCCGCACACGTAATCGCTACATCCGCACAAATTTTACTCAATCCAGGCACATACAATCTCTCTCTCATACATTCCCATAATTTATTTTTCCCCAGATGCCCAAAACTATTATGCACCAATAAACACATACCCACAGCTGCGTCTTCCGAAAATACTGGCACATACACTTCCCCATCCCATATCCCTTCCTGATGCAAAAATAAACTATACCTTTACATACAACAAATCTCTTAGCACTTCGCTTATACACTTCTAACTCAGACGGCCAACTTCCTACTCTTACACCCCTAACACACACTCTCTTAACATATTTATTTTCATGCACTGATTTTGCATCTGCTTAATTTCCTCTTCACTCAACAAATCATTTTCACTCCTTGCAATATCTACCATACCTACAAAACTAGTTTTAGACACATCCCCCCTTTAACCTTCAAGTTATTTCCTGCCGCCCTTTCCTAAAATTCCCTCCCGACATCCACACTTATATCATGCATTCTCATAAAATCAATTCCTAATAAAAAACATGTTGGCATATCATTCTCATCCATGACTACAAAATTATGTATTATTTCAAATTCCCTAACTGAATTTTTAATTGTACCTCCTCCCATACTAACACACTCCCTTGTCCCAAACCATGTATCCTTACACTCGTTGATTTTCTTTTTATATCCCAATCGCACCTTTCCAATTCACTAACTACTGTACTACTCACTAACGACACTTGTGCTCCCGTGTCTACCAAACTACAATATTTATTCTGATCCACCACTACATTCGTTACTAATTTACCTTTCGCTTCATGCATACACGCTCACGGCTACATTCACCTGCTTAGCTTCCTCACAACCATCCTCATCGCATTCATCTTCAACGATATCCTCAATCTCTCATTCTCACCCCTCAACCACGTATTCTCCTCTCTCAACCTTACCAGTTCCTCTTCCATCCTTCTCTTCAGTCACACTACCAGCCACCAATCTCACTTGCAGCTGCCCCACGTTGGGCGCCAAATATTATGTGGCGGTATTCACACCCACAAACAACACAACACGCAACACTCACCCTGATCTTCGGTTGCTGGAGATGGATAAGGTCCACGGTCACCAATCACAGCACACACCCACGAAACAAAAAAACTTAAACCGACCCTCCACCAACAACGAACCAACAAAAAAGAAGAGACACATGAACCATTAATGTGGTCCCAAAAACAGACGAACTCCGTTCACTTTCAAGGTTGGACCTCAACTGCCCAAGACCTCCCCAAAAAAGCGAAAAACTCCCGACAGACCGACAGACAGAGAGACAGCCGTAAAAACCAACTCCAACAACCGAACCACTCAACCACTCACAATGACAATTACACTCTCTCTCTCTCTCTCTCTCTCTCTCTCTCTCTCTCTCTCTCTCTCTCTCACACAAAACGTTGGGAAATGCTAAATAAAAACAAATTTCTGATCCCTCTATACCCTAATAACAGAAGGGAATATTAATTTTTGTACTGACACACAAGCATTTGATATTATCGAAAAACATAGCTAAAAATCCTTTGACAAAACAGGTAAGTCAGATATCAGAAAAAACATTTTTAATAATTCTATTTTAATTTACAAGAGAAAGCAAAAGCAGCACAGGCATAGCAGTAAGCATTTTATAGCAGTCCCTTCCTCCTTTGTTTCCAAGAGTGCTTAAAACGGAAATGTAAACATAAAACATAACTCCTCACTCTTTTATATTCTGTCACTGTGCCAACAGGCACTATTCTGGCTAAGACCAACTATACGAGAATTCTTTGTAATTGGTTAGTCTATCATATGGAGCCCTCGGGGGGCCATGAGAGTGTAACTCCTTAGAGGACTCACAGCAACTACCAAGAAATAAATAAATAAATAAATTCAGAAGATTAACCCTATTCATATGGAACAAACCCACAGGGACCACTGACATGAAATTCAAGCTTCCAAAAAGAATATGGTGTTCATTAGTAAGAAATAAGAGAAGGTAAAGGGAAATACAGAAAGATCTCTTATTAAAAAATAAAAAAAGTAATAAATTAATAAATAGCTAAAAATGTATTAAAATGCAACGAGAATAGTACTAGGGTTGTAATGCATTGCAACTTCGCTTGAACTGCTTAAGTTCCAATTGCACAACATCCTCTGGGAGGCTGTTCCAGGGTCCTACAGTGTAAGGAATAAAGAACCTCTGGAACCGAGAAGTTCGAAAGAGAGGTATATTTACTACATACTGGTGCTGCTGTTCAGCGAATCTGGTTATCCTTGGCAGGAAAAAGGAACCATGGATCAATTATGAATGTGAAAGATCTCTGTTAAAACACAACTTATGGAAAAATAACAAACGAGTCCATCCACTGATGGTCCAAGTCATAATTGCTAATATTAGGAAACAGAAACCTGCCACCATGAACCACTCTATCTAAACAAGATAAATCTCTGGCAGGTGTCAAATGCCCAAGCATTTGCCAAAATTAATTCTTACTTTTGCTGTCTCCTTACCCCTCTACAATCCTGACAAATGAAGAAGAAACTAGAAGTGACAATTATGAATTCAGGAGATAAACATAATAGCGAATATTTGTCTGAGGAAGTACATGATCCCTGAGTTAACTTGGGAATATAAAAAATATTATACAGGCAGTCCCCGGTTATCGGTGGGATCCGTTCCCGACGGCATGACAACCGAAAATCGCCGATAATAGCACTGACCCTGGTTAGCAGCGCCGATAACCAGTTAGTGGCGCACGATAACTGGTGATCAGCACCGCCGATAAGAGGCGATTAGCACCGATAACCGGTTATCAGTGCTGATAACCAGTTATCAGCGACGAAAATCTGGTTATCATCGTCGCTAGACAATCGCCATAAAACCGGATCGCCGGTAACTGAGGCTGCCGATAACCGGGGACTGCCTGTATTTCAGTCTAAAAACTTCCAAAGTTCTTATACTCTAAAAAAAAATATAATACAAAAGTTTTAAAATTTGCTTATATTTTACATATATTTCCAGTGATATGCTACAAAAATATTGTGTCCATGTAATTGTTTTTTTATGATATGTCTTAATTTTACAGGTCTATGTATTAGTTTCAGTATTTGATAAACAAATATGACAAATTTATTAACCCTTTAACGCCGAAGCCCTATTTACAAAAACGTCTCCCGTATGCCGGCGGCGTTCAGTGAGTTAAGCGCTAAGCGGAAAAAAGTTTGTTTCAAAAATCACAGCACGCTTAGTTTTTAAGATTAAGAGTTCATTTTTGGCTCATTTTTTTGTCATTGCCTGAAGTTTAGTATGCAACCATCAGAAATGAAAAAAATATCATCATATATAAATATTGAAATATATGACCGCAAAAAAAAAACTCGTATATAATTGTATACAAATCGCGCTGTAAACAAAACGGTTAAAGCTAATGAGTTAATTTTTTTTAGTTGTATTGTACACTAAATTGTGATGATTTTGGTATATAACAAATTGTAAAATGATCAAAGCAACACAGAGAAAATATTATCACAAAATGATGCATGAATTCGTAACTCGAGGACGTAAAAAAATTTTTTTTCAAAAATTCACCATAAATCGAAATATTGTGCTAGAGACTTCCCATTTGTTGAAAAATTAAGCTAATTGATTGAATATTACTAGACTGTAAGTGTTTTAGCTTACAATTGCAGTTTTCGACCATTTCGGTCGAGTTAAAGTTGACCGAAAGTCGAATTTTTTCTATTTATCGTGATTTATATGGAAATATTTCAAAATCGATAAAAGCTAAAACCATGAGTTATTTTTTGTTGTATTGTACATGAAATTGCACGCATTTTCATATATAAAACTTTATGTAACGACTAATATAAAGCGGGGCAAATATTACGACAACGAGACAAAAGAATTTCTGAGATGTTCGCCGAGTTACCAAGCAGACGTAAGGAAAATGTTTTTTCAAAAATTCACCATAAATCGAAATATTGTGCTAGAGACTTCCAATTTATTGCAAAATGAAGTTAAACGATTGAATATTACTAGAATGTAAGAGTTTTAGCTTACAATTGCGTTTTTTTACCATTTCGGTCGAGTTAAAGTTGACCGAAGGTTGAAATTTTGGCAGTTATCGTGATTTATGTGAAAATATTTCAAAACTGATAAAAGCTACAACCATGAGCTATTTTCTGTTGTATTCTACATGAAATTGCGCACATTTTCATATATAAAAGTTTATGTAACGACTAATGTAAAACGATGCAAACATTACGACAACATGACGAAAGAATTTCTGAGATGTTCGGCCGAGTTACCGCATGCAGACGTAAGGAAAAAATTTTTTTTTCAGAAATTCACCATAAATCGAAATATTGTGCTAGAGACTTCCAGTTTGTTGCAAAATGAAGGTACATGATTGAATATTACTAGAATGTAAGAGTTTTAGCTTATAATTGCGTTTTTTGACCATTTCGGTCGAGTTAAAGTTGACCGAAGCTTGAAATTTTGGCAGTTATCGTGATTTATATGAAAATATTTCAAAACTGATAAAAGCTACAACCATGAGTTATTTTCTGTTGTATTCTACATGAAATTGCACACATTTCCATATATAAAACTTTATGTAACGACTAATATAAAACAGTGCAAACATTACGACAACGTGATGAAAGAATTTCTGGAGCAGACGTAAGGAAAAAGTTTTTTCAGAAATTCACCATAAATCGAAATATTGTGCTAGAGACTTCCAATTGGTTGCAAAATGAAGGTAAATGATTGAATATTACTAGATCGTAAGAGTTTTAGCTTAAAATTGCGTTTTTTGACCATTTCGGTCGAGTCAAAGTTGACCGAAGGTTGAAATTTTGGCAGTTATCAAGGTTTATATGAAAATATTTCCAAACTGATAAAAGCTACAACCATGGGTTGTATTTTGATGTATTGTACATGAAATTGCACACATTTTCATATATAAAACTTTATGTAACTGCTAATATAGAACAGTGCAAAAATTACAACAAAATGACGAAAGAATTTATGAAATTTTCGGCTGAGTTACAACCCGTGCGTAAGAAAAAGTTTTTAAAAAATTCACCATAAATCGAAATATTGTGCTAGAGACTTCCAATTTGTTGCAAAATGAAGGTACATGATTAAATATTACTAGAATGTAAGAGTTTTAGCTTACAATTGTGTTTTTCGACCATTTCGGTAGAGTCAAAGTTGACCGAAGGTTGAAATATTTTGTAGTCGACGTACGGTACGTCCACTCGGCACCCAACAGACAATTTTAGTCGACGTATGATACGTCCAATAGGCGTTTAAGGGTTAATCAACTTGTATTTTTCATAGCTAACAAACCTGCAGTCTCAACTTAGGAATAATTCTTCTTGTGCCAGCTGGAATCCGGTAAAAATAACAAACAAGGAATTGGTGGCAACAAGGTAGGCCGATAGGCCTAGATGGCAACTGTCAAGTTCTTTCATGCATGCATCAAAGGAATGGCGCCTCAGTTTCTTCCATCCCAGGAAACTTGATTGAGGGGTGGCTAGTGGTGGGCCATACAAGTTAAGAATGCAGGTTTGCTAGCTATGAAAAATACAAATTGATTAATAAATTTGTCATTTGTTCATATGCAGAACAAACCTGGGTCTTAACTTATGGATAGACTCTATTTTGGAGGGAAGAAAGAAAGTCTGGAGCAGACTGGAGATTCAGCACACCTGGTAACTCTTCCTGGCGTATAGAAGCCTGTGGACGGGAACCAAACTCTCTGACATCATAAATAACTGATTATTTAACAGTCAGACTTCTGGGATTCCGTACAAAGTGATGACACAATGTAGGGGGAAGTTAAAGAAATATATCTGTAAATAACAACCCTTTGTAGCCACCAATAGTTTACTATCAATCCTCTGTCCCCTTGCTACAGAGAGGAGGGACTTGCTTTTGCCAAAATTTTATAAATCATGTAGGAATAAGCAAAACTTAAACCAAAAGGCTGCAGTATCAGACCCAAACCAGCACATGATGGAATGATTTCTTCGCCCAACAGGTAAAGAAGAAAAGAAAGGAACCTGAAAGAGGCCAGCCATCCCATTCATTCTCACTTTCATAACATCATCTTAGGTAAGATACAAACTCTCCCCCTAGGGGCACTGGATGAGTTAAACAACCTGGCGAGCAGCCACCACCGGACCCAGGGAAAAAGTGTCCTAGGACCTGTGGGCAATGTCCCGCAAGTAGAAGGAAGTGAAGGTGGTCTGATGAAGCCATGTGCCAGCCTTCAGAATACTTTGAACAGACAAGTTCTTTCTAAATGCCAAAGAAGGGCCTAGCCCCCTAACATCATGAGCTCTTGCATGCACTGTGTTAGGATTGGAGTGTGGAGTCGAACCATAGGCTTGTCTGATAGTCTCATGCAGCCAAAAGGAGACCGTATTCTTGGACACCTCTTTCTCGTTCCGGCCAGTGCTAAGGAAAAGTCTTCAGCACCCCAGTCGGAGATGGCGAGTCCTTTTCAGGTACGAGAGTAGTGCTCTGACAGGGCAAAGGAGCAATTCATCCAGATCGTTATCAACAAATTCATTAAGAGATGGAATTCAGAAGGAATCGAATCTGTCATCGTGACAAGAGGGGTTTTGGATCTTAGCCACAATTTCCGAGACGAATTCGAAGGTTACAGACGTCCAACACCTAGTTTGCTTGACATCATAGGATAGGCCATGGAGTTCACCAACTCGCTTCAAGGAGGCCAGAGCCAGCATGAAAACCATCTTGAGAGTCAGCTTCCTATCTGACGCACGACACAGAGGCTCAAATGGGGCATGGGTGAGGCTGCCCAGTACCAAAGTCAGGTCCCAACTGGGTGGTTTATGCTCTTTTGGAGGACAAGATTGCTCAAAGCTCTTGAGAAGCAATGAGACCTCCCAAGAAGAAGAAAGACCAACATCCTTCATTCATAAAACTGCACTCAAGACATCTCTGTAGCCCTTGATGGGAGAAACGGAAAGTTGTTTATCCCTGCGGAGAAAAATGAGGAAGTCTGCTACCTGCTGCACAGAAGCTCCCATTGGAGAGACCCCCTCCCCCTTTGACGACACTAACCACAGTAAACGGCCCACTTGCCCTGGTACATGGCTGTGGAAGATCTTCCGAGATAGCCAGACATCTGCAACGCTGCTTGCAAGAAAAGCCTCTCGCTTGGAGGAGATACTGGATAGTCTCCAGGCGTGAAGAGACAGGGACTCTACTGAGTGGTGGAATCTCTGGAAGTGGGGTTGACACAGATGGTTGGGCCACGGAGGAATCTCTCTCAGAGCTTCTGACAGCAGGGTTAGGAGATCAGAGAACCATTTGGCATGGGGCCACATGAAAGCAACTAGGGTCATCCTGAGGTTCTGATAGGCCATTACCCGGTTCAGAACTTGATGGATTAGGTAAAATGGAGACATAGATCTCCAGATTGTCCCAGAAGTGTTGCAGGACATCCCCCACCACTGCAAAAGGATCTGGAACCACAGAACAGAAGCCCTCTAGTTTTATGTTGAACCTCATTGCAAACAGGTCTATTGAGTCTTCCCCACAGATGAAAGAGCCTGTTTGCAATGTCCTGGTGCAGAGACCACTCTGTTCCTATGACCTGACTCCAACGACTCAGACTGTCCACCACTACGTTCCTCCTGCCCGGGATGCATTTTCCCTGAGGTGTAACTGAGTACCGCGACCTTTCCCTGAAAAAAGCGGGATGCCATATCTTCAAAATAAATTCATTATGTTTCCCACACCCGAATTACTCTAGAGGTACTAATCTAATCTAATCTAACCTAACCTAACCTAAGGGCATGACAAAAAAAACCAGGACTGGTGCAATACTAGCATATGTCCCAGGATATACCTGGCAGAGAGATCCACTGAATAATGTATCACCCACTGATGAAGGAACACTGTCAGGGAGAGTAGTTGGAGTGACACCAGGCCCCCACTGTTTGTTTACATAGGCCACCACCATGGCGTTATCTGATATGAGCACCACAAAGTGCCCCATCACCCTCTCCTGAAATTGCTGAAGAGCTAGGAAGGCAGCCTTGAGCTCCAGAATGTTGATGTGAAGCTGCCTCTCTAGTGGAGTCCACACAAGACCTCCAATTGTGCTCCCCAACCCTCGCACATGAGGCATCTGAGAACAAGAGGATCTATGGAAGAGGAGAATGAAGAGGAACCCCTATGACCAAGCTCCTGTCGTCCAACCACCACCACAGGTCCTCTCTTACTTCCTGCAACAGTGGAACTAGAAAATGAGGAGGATTCCTTGCAAGTGACCAAAACTCTTTCACCCTCCACTGCAGAGACCGAAGATGTAGATGACCGTGAGGGACCAACTTCTCTAGGAAGGTTAACAGACCCAGCATCACTTGCCACTGACGAGCTGGCTGGGACTCATCCGAGAGGAGGGACCGAGCTACAGCATTGAACTTTTCCATTCTCTGATCTGACGGGAAAACCCTCAAAAAGGCTCTGTCTATGACCATGGGCAGGTAAAGAATAATCTGACTGGGGACAAGATGCGACTTCTCCAAACTGACTATGATGCCCAAGTCGCGACAAAACTGAAGAAGACAGTCTCTATCTTGGATTAAGTTTTCCCAAGACCCTGCAAAGACTAACTAGCCAGTCGTCAAGGTAACTGAGAAGGCGAATCCCCTGGGAGTGGGTCCACGACAAAACCAGGGTGAATACCTCGTGAAGTGAAAACCTGAGGGGCTGTTGAGAAGCCAAAGATGTGAAAGACCCGACTGTAAAAACCTGGAGAAGGATGTTCTACCATTTCCATTGCTCCTTTCTCCATTATCTTCACCACTTCGTCTTGAAGAGCTTGATGTTTCAACAAGCCAGGAGCGTGTCAGGTGAAGAAGAGGCTGAATGGAAAGAGGAAGAGGAAAGTTGAAGGGCAGTGGGTACCCCACCAGAAAATCTACTACCTATTCTTCCACATTGATGGCCCGCCACATAGCCCAATGGCCTGCCAGGCACCTCCCACCAGTGACGACTTGTGGGGAGGGGCGCCTACTCTATCACTTAGAACCTCTTGCCTTACCTCTAGAGCCTCTTGCTGGCTCAGGGGAACAGGACTGAAAGGGATGCTGCTGGGAATTCTTGCTGGTTCCTGCAGCAGGAGCCTACCTGGATCTGATGGATGAAGAGGCAACCGCAGTCTTCTTGGGCGGAGCTGAGAGTCTGGGTTTCGAGGTACCAGGAGGAGTAGGATTAGAAGACTTAGAGACGGCTTGATGAACCAGCCAATCATTATTATCAGCTCACTGCCTATCTATGGCCAAGTCCAACTGATCTTTAGGGAAAAGAGACGAAGTGTCGAGGATGTCACAATTTCTCAAGGCTAACACAGAATCCGAACTAATGAATCTAGAGACCTTGGCAAGTGCAGCGTCCCTTCTCGTCAGCAAATATTCACCCAAATAGTCACGGTTAAATAAGCCAAATACGAAATGGCTTAACCGCCCTACTGCAAAAGCCTAGGGTATGAATCATTATCTTCAGAATCACCAAGAGCAGAGAACAAAATCTTGGCCACCACCATCAACCACAAGTCTAACCAAAAAACCACTTGGAAGGCAGAGGAGACGGACGACTCCAAAGAGGCAGCTTCCTGAGAGGTGAAGGAAGGACCTTCTGCCCGAATCTGGTCTAAGGAAACTCTGGGAGCCAATCGGGCCACATCTGCATCTAGCTGTCGAGGCAGAGGTGCAATATTATTAGTGTAGGAATGTCGATGCCGACAGAGAAGAGTAGGAAGAAGCGTGAACATTCTGCTAGAACACAAGGAATTGTCCCATACAAAGACGAGAGAATTTATATGATTAAGGATATATACAGTGAACCCCCCGTATTCGCGGGGGATGCGTCCCCACACCCCCCGTGAATAGGTCAAATCTGCGAATGCTTAAAACCCCTCTAAAAACACTTAGAACTGCCCATTTTGATAGCTTAAACCAAGAAAAACCCTGTAAAAATGCTTATACCTGAGTATTTTAATAGTTTTATCACAAAAAGTGCATTTATTCATGAAAATTATATGAAAATACAGTAATTAGTAAATATTTCTCAGTGAAAAATACCGTGAATGGGCAAATTTTCCACGAATGATGGCTAGATATGTTCCACAGAGAAACCCGCGAATGTGTGAGTCCGCGAACCATGAGAACGCGAATACAGGGGGTTTACTGTATATATATTAGAACTCCTGGTTTCCTACGTCTTCCACCTCCTGTCCCTGGGAGTCCCTACCTGATCTGTCGATGAACTCAGAAGGATCCAAGACATTCTTGGCTAAGACTGGAGTGTAGGCCCTTTCCAGACCTAAAACCGTCCTTGGAAAATGAACACCAGCAGATGTCGAGGGGAAACCATCTTAAGCTGCATTCCTCTAAATAGAACAAGAGACCGATACACTAGGCAAAAACCCAGTGGAAGGATGTGGGTCGACACACACATGTGAGGGAGTAACTGAATGATTATAAGCCACTGACCTGAAAAGATGAACATCATCTGCTCTGGAGGGATGAAAACAAGGAAACGGACGAGAATCTACTTGTGGACAAGTAGGACTGACACCGCGCTCCTTACTAGCAGGTTGTAAAGGAATCGGAGTAGGAGCATGGCTGTGCTCTGCAACATGGACGTGTTCTTCTCTATAAGCACACCCATGCTCAGACACACAAGCGTGATCTTCTGCACAGATGTGCTCAACCAGTTTTAACGTTATTTGGCAAAAATGTTCTGATGATCTTTATTCATTAGAATCTTAATCTGACTATTACTTTAATTATTGAATAGCTTAGAGTATTTAAAACAAAAGGAAAAAAAAAAAAGAAAGTAAAGGCATGATTCCTATAGGTTTAAGGGGCCTAACAGTGGTTATTGTGATGTCACGCACCTGGCCGTTTAATCCTCTACCATGGATAAAGCCACGCATGACAAGACCTTCTACACTCTCTAGACCAGTGGTTCTCAACCTTTTTATTACCACGCCCCCTCTAAGAGCTGGTCCTTCCCTCCATGCCCCCCTTGCATCTATGAGTAAAATTCCCTCCCAGATTAGGAGGAAAATAATTACAAAACAATGGTAAGACTAGTGAGTGTAACTAGAGTGGTAGACTATACGAAACTAACATTAAAAGGCGATACTTTTTCCTTTTTTTTTTTTTATAAACTTTTGGATATTAGTTCCTCACTCTTGTTAAGAAAATAACGAATATAATTCTAGAATTTTTTAATTTTCCCTAGGCTTCACGCCCCCCTAGAAATTGCTGATACCACTGCTCTAGACCTTGCCCCTGGTATTCGCGGGGGATGCATACCACAACGCCCCCTGCGAATAGCTAAAACCCGCAAATATTTAGAACCCTTCTAAAAACACTTAGAACTGCCTATTTTGATAGTTCAAACACAAAAAAACTAAAATGCTTATACAGGTATTATCTTACTTATGATGGGGTTAGGTTCCAAAAAAAACCCCATTGTTTGTTGGAAAAAACATATCTCGAATATAGCCTAGCCTACACTACGGTATTCGGTACCATGTATACATATATGGTAGCCTACCCTACACTATAAAGTACACTCTATAAAGTATACTCTATATGTACACAGTATAGTAATTATTAATATCAGCTAATTCTAGAGGTTCATGTAGAGTGACTTATGATAATTCAATACAAAGAGAAATTGAATAACAAACAAGAATTAGCTTAGCCTACACTATGGTATATTGTATATATATATGGTAGCCTAGCCTACATTATACTGTACTCTATATTCATATACCGTATTATACAAACATCAACATAACGAATGTGCATATTTTCCATGAATCTTTTAAAATGTTATGCTTTAATCCACTGTATTCCAATAATATTGTATATATTCTTATATTGCTTTTGTATTATAAATTGCAATCATAGCAATCAATGTTTTGGTTTGGAAATCGATTACGTGGTAAGTTTATTCCGCTTTATTTAACTCAGTTCAGAGCGCTTTTCTTGCTTTTAGCGTAAATGAATCTCTAAATACTTTATTTATATGGGGCAAGGTCATTTTTCATTATATGAAGTGTTTTTAAGTCGATATATAACTTAAATACGTCTCGTTGTGAAATTAACTTAGCTATTTTTTTTTTTGTTTATTTATGACATAGGCCATTTGGGGGTGTTTGTTTTGTGTAAAAAACCAAGATCCCATTTACTATTTTCACTTGATTTCATCATAATAAGAGCTTTACGTAATTATTGTTTATCGACATAAAAATAACAGTAATGTGTTCTTTCATGCCCAGTAGTTTTGATTAAAATACTTTCTCTCCAGTTTTAATTACAGTCGAGTTTCATCCATGCTGCCGATGCATGATAATTTATAGTCATTAGCAGCTTGAACATTGTTTTCTAAGCTTCATCTACAACTTGCAGCATAAATTTAGCTTTATATTTCCTTGCCAATCTTTTATCCATACCGAATAAGGGTATAATGTAAAAATATATCAGTCCTATTCTACTTAACTTCATTTGTACTATAACTATGGTAATTGTGTATTATCGTACGATGGTGAAATACAAGCAAAACGGCTATTGTTATCAGATTCAGTGATAAGCAAAACGAGAGTTTCTCAGTCAGCTGTTAATGGCTGTAAGTATTTACGCAAGTGTGTTATAATAATTTTATCACAAAAAGTGCATTTAGTCATGAAAATAATATGAAAATACATTAATTTGTTAATATTTCTCAGTGAAAAATACTGTGAATGGGCAAATTTTCAGCGAATAATGTGTATATATGTTCCATAGAGAAGTCCGTGAATTGGTGAGTCCAGCGAATACGGGGGTTTACTATATATTATTTCATATATGACAGAACATGATCTAGAAAGGTTATTAAGCCTTTTTCTTTAAATGATTCAATTTATGGTTAATACTATGTTTTTGATAAGTTAATTCTGGAAATATTTTTAGAGCACAATGTAATTTTCTTTTTGGTATTACTGGATGAAAATTTTTGGATAAACTTATCTGCAGCACTGCAAATACAATTTGTGATACATCTTGTGGTGGCCATAAGTCATAATCAGAGAGAGAGAGAGAGAGAGAGAGAGAGAGAGAGAGAGAGAGAGAGAGAGAAGATAGAAATAAAAATAAGGCCGCAGTGCCACCGGCGCCATGGATAATGATTACCCATATGATGTTGAGATACAAGGAGAAAGGATACACTACTCCCTTGACAATGTATCAGGAGTATCTACTTGGTCATGAATAATACCACGATAGGTATCTGAATTGTAGGCAATACTATAAAGGAACAAGATGTGTTCATGAAACACAAAGTTCCAACAGTATTGCTATTTGATGTCTGATCTCTATAGTATTTTCTTGACCTTGAACTTAACTTTGCACATCAATTTTGAATTCAAATCACACCCATAAATGATAACAGACATACAAAAGATGAAGATTTTCTATATTCAGATGTTGAAATTTAAAAGCTTTAAAAACTTAAACTTCATTGGATAGACATACATATAAAAAGCTACACAGAGAAACAAACTGACAGACTTACACTCATAAGGAGGTGAACAAGGGAATAAAGGAGGCTTAAACTTCACACACAGAAGGGAAGGACTACCTACTATGCTACACACAACATAAGCATTCATACTTAATGGCACATAAGAAAAAACAAGGGGTGAAGTACACAAAAGTGTGTACTGTACTCAAACTCATAAGATTGTGAGAAATAAGAAAAAATAAAACAAACTGGACAATAAAATGAACTGATGGTAACCCTCTTTTATTCCCTTGTTTACCTCCTTGTGGGTGTAAGTCTGTCAGTCTGTTTCTCTGTATAGCTTTTTATATGTATGCCTATCCAATGAAGTTTAGCTTTTTATATGTATGTCTATCCAATGAAGTTTAAGTTTTTAAAGCTTTTAAATTTCAATGTCTGAAAAGAAAATCTTCATACATGGATGTATATATCCATATACATCCTCAAACAGGAAGGTCCTAGTTTTTCTGAAAGCAAACTGCTGTCTTCTAACAAATTTAGTTAATCCACCTTCTGAAGTACTAAATAAACAGGCTATAGCAGGGAAGTGGTTTGTATTTTTGTATGAATATACCCTATTTCCTGGTGCTCAGGATGCTATTTCTTCCTAAAAGAAGCCTTGGAAATTTATTGTGAGTCCTAGAGGCTGAAGATTACATTTTTTATTGGCCCAACCTTACCCCAGAGAAAGTTTATCTTTGCTAGACAGTAATCAGAATGCCGGATATACAACCTCTGAATGAAATGTATATATCAATCTTAGTTAACATTTCAAATACTTGTACTGTATACATAAGTATCATATAAAAAAAACAATACAAGTTGTTTAGCACACAAGTTAACAAATCAGTAACTTAAATATCAATATTACTGGTATTTCTGCTCTTCTCAAATGAGACTGAATTTAAGGGAACATTATTAGCTGACACAAGCATAATTGTTGTTTGTTAAAAGGGTTTACTGGTAATCTTACTAGTGCAAGACTATCATAATCAAAGTGGAAATTTTGTAAATTGTTGCTCTTTGATTATAAGTTTCTTCAGAAATTCATACAAATTTTTTAAATCTGGGTAACAATGAGCAAAATATTTTCTGGTTTTTAAGATAAAATTTCTCTTTATTTTTAATATCTGCATTGTGTTACCCTTAATCTTCATTCTAATCTTATTTTAATCTAATTGGGATGGCGTGTTCATGTTGTGTTTTAAGCATGTGTAACTTTGCAACAAAATATTATTCTGTAGTGTTAATATTTTCTTTTTTGGTGTTCAGCTTTTCCTTTGTATGATACTTAAAAAATTTACTGCATACGCCCACATCCTATATTATTAAAATCTTAAAATACTTAACTGTAGCCCCTTCTACTTCCACTCACTATTTTCGCTTAGCTAGTATGGCAACTTCAGAAAACTTATTTAATAATAAAATCAATGAACTTGAAAAAATATGAAATAAAGTATTTTTAAAATAAAAATTAATTAAAAACTACATTAAACGATATGCCGTAACTGCCAAAGCCACAATACGAATGGATTGAGACAGTCGAATATGCACATGCACTAACCAAAACAAAGCCGTCAACTCGTGAGTATTGCTACCTGATTTTTATGTTAATTTTTGTTTTCAAAATTTTACTGGTCAAAGTTGGGGTACACCTTCAAGGTTGCAGTGTCTTCAATGCCAGGAAATACAGTAGTGTACATCAATGAAAAACATGTAAAACGCTCACTGAAGAGAGAGCTTTCCTCATTTGTGAACCTTGCCTCTCTTCTAAATACTAATGCATTTATTCTAAACTAGTAATTTGACACTCAGTACATACAGTCACTCCCAATGCTGACGAATTACTATACACTACTGTAATAAGTTCATCTCAAACACATAATATCACAACACCACCACCAAACTAAACAGACAAAAAGGATGAACTTACTTCACCACCTCCATATGGATCACTGTATATGTCAATGTCATCATCCTCGTGTTTGTCATTTTCTTCACCCAACTCATCTTGGATTTCTTCAGGCTGCTCACTTTCCTTACCCCCATCTATCTCCATTTCTTTGGCATCTTCGTTCTCCTTTCGACCTGTTTTCTTAGATGCAGGTTTGCTGTCTTCTTTCTCTGCAACAAATTCTTTATGTGCCTGTTTCTTCATCTGAAAGCATAACATGAATTTTATTACTTATCTGAGATGGCAGCAACTGAAATAGCAGCTACATTCTCAATAAAGTAGAAAGAGAATTAAAAGTAAACATTTAAACTGTAAGACAGTTTTGAAAAGAACTATAGACAAATGCTCTTGAAAAGAAAAAGGATCTTTAGAAAGTCCCCACACAATACTGAGATTCATGGCACTGCAAGGATAGTTTAAAAATATGGAAACAAGGAAATGTGTTGTTCTGGTGTTTGAAACATTCACATATTTCTCTTTGGAGTGAGATATATACTTGTGAAGGGAGAGGGGAAGGTACATTCATTTTGAGCATTTGTACACACAAGTGGCAACAGCCACATAAAAGGACAAGAAATTCATATAAGGAGGGTACAGATAACTTAAACCCAACAATCTGTAACTGAAAATTACAAGTAAACAACAAAATAAATTTCTACAGTACACTTTTTTTTACATGCAACAGAAAAGAAAATAACCCTGATTATTTGATATCATCACTGTTCTGTGATCTTAAATGGGGAAATAAAGTCCGCAGTATCATGTATATACTATATTGTACTGCTATATATAGGAAGCTTTCGCCAACTTGATCAGCTGGCCTCTTCAGCCTGAATAAACATAAATAATAATACATTTAAGACATCTTTGAAAAATGGAAAAATGACTTACTGTTCTTTCAGGTAACTGCAGAATTGTTAAATAGTCTATTACAGTGGTTCTCAAACTGGGGTCTGCGGTCCTCTGGGGGAACACGAAGGGGTCACCAAATCCTATTGTTATATCATCCCCACATGTAGGCTATAATTAGGATTACATCCACCATATGGTTTGGTATTTAACCCTTAAACGCCGACTGGACGTATCATACGTCGACTAAAATTGTCTGTTGGGTGCCGAGTGGACGTACCGTACGTCGACTACAAAAAATTTCAACCTTCAGTCAACTTTGACTCGACCGAATGGTCGAAAAACGCAATTGTAAGCTAAAACTCTTACATTCTAGTAATATTCAATCATTTACCTTCATTTTGCAACAAATTATAATTCTCTAGCACAATATTTCGATTTATGGTGAATTTTTGAAAAAAAAAACTTTTTCCTTACGTCCGCGCGGTAACTCGGCCGAAAATTTCAGAAATTCTTTCATCATTTTGTCGTAATTTTTGTACTGTTTTATATTAGCCGTTACATAAAGTTTTATATATGAAAATGTGTGCAATTTCATGTAAAATACAACCCATGGTTGTAGCTTTTATCAGTTTGGAAATATTTTCATATAAATCACGATAACTGCCAAAACTTCAACCTTCGGTCAACTTTGACTTCGACCGAAATGGTAAAAAATGCAATTGTAAGCTAAAACTCTTACATTCTAGTAATATTCAATCATTTACCTTCATTTTGCAACAAATTGGAAGTCTCTAGCACAATATTTCGATTTATGGTGAATTTTTGAAAAAACTTTTTCCTTACGTCTGAGCCAGAAATTCTTTCGTCATGTTGTCGTAATGTTTACACTGTTTTATATTAGTCGTTACATAAAGTTTTATATATGGAAATGTGCGCAATTTCATGTAGAATACAACAGAAAATAACTCATGGTTGTAGCTTTTATCAGTTTTGAAATATTTTCATATAAATCACGATAACTGCCAAAATTTCAACCTTCAGTCAACTTTAACTCGACCGAAATGGTAAAAAATGCAATTATAAGCTAAAACTCTTACATTCTAGTAATATTCAATCATGTACCTTCATTTTGCAACAAACTGGAAGTCTCTAGCACAATATTTCGATTTATGGTGAATTTCTGAAAAAAAAAAAAAAAAAGCTTTTCCTTACGTCTGTCTTGCGGTAACTCGCCAAACATCTCAGAAATTCTTTCACACGTTGTCGTAATGTTTGCATCGTTTTACATTAGTCGTTACATAAACTTTTATATATGAAAATGTGCGCAATTTCATGTAGAATACAGCAGAAAATAACTCATGATTGTAGCTTTTATTAGTTTTGAAATATTTTCACATAAATCACGATAACTGCCAAAATTTCAACCTTCGGTCAACTTTAACTCAACCGAAATGGTCGTAAAACGCAATTGTAAGCTAAAACTCTTACATTCTAGTAATATTCAATCATTTACCTTCATTTTGCAATAAATTGGAAGTCTCTAGCACAATATTTTGATTTATGGTGAATTTTTAAAAAAAACATTTTCCTTACGTCCGTGCGGTAACTCGGCCGAACATCTCAGAAATTCTTTCGTCACGTTGTTGCAATGTTTGCACCGTTTTATATTAGTCGTTACATAAACTTTTATATATGAAAATGTGTGCAATTTCATGTAGAATACAACAGAAAATAACTCATGGTTGTAGCTTTTACCAGTTTTGAAATATTTTCATATAAATCACGACAAATAGAAAAATTCGACCTTCGGTCAACTTTAACTCGACCGAAATAGTCAAAAACTGCAATTGTAAGCTAAAACACTTACAGTCTAGTAATATTCAATCAATTACCTTCATTTTTCAACAAATGGAAGTCTCTAGCACAATATTTCCATTTATGGTGAATTTTTAAAAAACATTTTTTACGTCCATGCGTTACAATTCATGCATCATTTTGTGATAATATTTTCTCTGTGTTGCTTTGTCGTTTTACAATTTTTTATATACCAAAATCATCGCAATTTAGTGTACAATACAAAGAAAAAGAAAATAACGCGTTAGCTTTAACCATTTGCTCACAGCGATTTGTATAAAATTATATATGAAAATTTTTTTATGCTGTCATATATTTCAATATTTATATATGATAATGATATTTTTTCATTTCTGATGGTTGCATACTAAACTTTAGGCAATGACAAAAAAGGAGCCACAAATGAACTCTTAATCTTAAAAACTAAGCTTGCTGTGATTTTTGAAAAATTTTTTCCGCTGGCGCTAACTCCCGAACGCCGCCGGCATACGGGAGATGTTTTTGTAAATAGAGGCTCCGCGTTAGAGGGTTAATATATGCTACTAAATGTTCTTTTGCTT
Source organism: Macrobrachium rosenbergii (assembly GCF_040412425.1). Taxonomy (NCBI): domain Eukaryota; kingdom Metazoa; phylum Arthropoda; class Malacostraca; order Decapoda; family Palaemonidae; genus Macrobrachium; species Macrobrachium rosenbergii. The sequence continues at coordinate 14,044,468 of NC_089754.1, forward strand.
GTGGAATATAGTCAAAATACAAAAAAACTTTATTCTTTATCAAAATATGTATCTCACTAGTTTTCTTATGAGAGAATAAAATGTTGAATAAATGGTGAAAAAGAAAAATTTACAGAAGTTATATGACTGTAAAATGGACTTGGGAATCTTTTATAATTCCAGGATAGGTGTAGGTATCGCGCAGTACATATTATTGAGTGAGAGACAAATTTAAAAAAAAAGGTTTAATGATTAGTACACACAAACACACACACACACACACCATTTTGCCTTTGTCCGACTGTTTAAATGAGAAAGAGATTAAATAAAAACTATCAAATACAACTACTTTACAACATTTCTTACAGTCCCTTTTATAAGTAAAAGGTAATAATCTATATTTTATAAAATAAATAATAGTGCCAGGGATGTAGTTCAATTATAGTACAAAACCGAACGATGATATTGTGCATGGTACAAAGGGACCAAATCATTGTAGGCCTACTTGTTTTATTTATATCACACGTTTGGTAGCACTAGACATTGTACACTACTGACTAGCTATCGGCTCAGTGAGTTTTATGCAACGTGACCCAGACAGATACTGTACATGTACCGATCTTTCCGTATGCACGTCAGAGCAACCAAATTTGCTTCCCTAACTCCCCTCTCTCTATTTACAAATCATATAATATTGTACGTGTGTGTTTGTGTGTGCATCACGAACAATTACTGGCATAAAATAGAAAATAAAATATAAATAAAATGAAATAAAAATTTAGAATGGCATCCCTGTACAGTCCTAAAGTGTCAGTGTGTTGACGCATGTTGAGAAGTGAAGTGGTGCGTTCTGAACTGTGCCTACTATTATCACTACTAGTAGTGGTAGCCTACCACTGTAGACTACCACCATTGGTATATACTGTTAAGATTATTAATTACTATATCATTACTACAAGTTTATTTTTCCCTTTTTTCAGATTTATAATGGCTGAAAAAAAGATGAGATATGATGATTCATACTTGAAATTACATTTTACTGTAATAACCTGTAGAGGGGAAGAGAAACCACAGTGTGTTTTGTGTTCTGAGGTGTTGGCATCTACTTCTCTAAAGCCCAGCAAGTTAAAGAGACACTTGGAAACGAAGCATCCCAGTTCAATGAACAAAGATGTTGACTTCTTCAGGTGCAAAGCCGAACAATTGCACAAATCCAGGCTTGATAACACAGGTTTGTTTTCACAGAACAATAAGTCTGGTTTAATGGCCTCTTATGAGGTTTCAAGGAAAACAGCTGTTGCCAAAAAAAAACTACAACATCGAAGAACAGCTAATATTACCTTGCTGCAAAGATATCATACTGAATGTGTTTGGAAGTTCTGAACTTGATAAGCTGAAGTATGTCTCCCTGTTAAATGATACTGTAAGGAGGCATATAGCAGAGATGTCTGATAACATACTGTTGCAGGTGATCTTCAAGATTCAGAATTCGATTTTCAACTTTTTTGTAATCCTGCTCGATGAAACGACGGATATTTCCAACATAGCCCAACTTTGCGTCTATGTACGATATGTACATGAAAAGCACCTGGAAGATGAATTTTTGTTTTGTGAAACTCTCAGCTTCAGGACAACTGCAAAGGGAATATTTAACAAAGTGGACAGACTTTTTGAGACACAAAGTATCAAATGGGAACATGTTGTTGGCGTGTGTACTGACGGAGCTCCAGCAATGCTTGGTTGAGGTTCTGCTTTTCAAACTTTGCTTGAGCAAAAATTGCCAGATATTATTGGTACACATTGCACTATTCACCGCCAAGCATTAGTAATGAAAACCAGGCCTGATGAGTTGAACAATGTTCTCGGTGAAGTGATTAAAGCAGTTAACTTTATTAAAGTGAACGCACTTAACTCTTGTTTGTTTTCTGCATTAAGCAAAGAAAGTGATTCCTGGATTTGAAACAATCTTATTGCATTCACACATAAGTCGGCTTTCCAAAGAGAGTTTTTGTACTACATGAAGAAATGCAGCAATTTTTGGTAGATACTAAACCAGACATCCGCACAAAATTCTCTGATGCCCGTTTTCTTATATGCCTGTCATTTTTGGTAGATATATTTGAATCCATGAATTCCCTCAATTTGTCGCAAGCAAGGAAAAGAGATCACAGTGCTCCATTGCCATGAAAAAATTACTGCTTTCAAAATGAAACTCGGACTATGGCACTCTAAGCTAGAGACAAATAATTTTGCCACAATTCCACAATTAAATACATATATTGATGAGAATGAGCTTAACGTTGAAGACAATATCGAGTTGATGAAACAACATGTATCACTTCTTAGGGAAGAAATAACTCATTATTTTCCTAACCTACAAAATTTTGAAAAATACCATCAGTTTATCAACAACCCATTTCTACTCTCCATTAACGATCTGCCTTCGGAGGATTATTCAATACAAGAACAATTTATTGAATTGATTAAGGATGTAGGTGCAAAACATATTTTCCGTGAAATGTGCTGCAGTGATTTTTGGATTGGAATGGCACAGTCCTCTCCCGGTATTACAATGACGGCTCTAAAAGTGCTGATTCCATTTGCAATCACCTATGAGTTAGAGTCAGTGTTTTCCACACTACTTGCCATCAAAACAAAATCCCGAACCAGATTAGAAGCAACTAATAATATGAGAGTTGCACTGGCCACAACATAGCTAATTCTAGAATTGGTTCAGGCAAAGCAAATGCACCCATCCCATTGAATGTACATTTGATAACTAAGGTTGCCATTTTCTGATTATATAAGTTTTGGCAAAAGACATTTTTGTTCCATATGGGTGTAATTTTCTTATTAATTAATTGGTTGTCACATAAAAAAGAAATTTTGTTTCAGTAGATTAAAGTTTCTATTTTTTTAACAAGTAATCTGGTTTCCAAAAAAATAGTTTTGTTTCAGCACATTACAGGCAGTCCCCGGTTATCGGCGGGGTTCCGTTCCCGACAGCGTGACGACAACCGAAAATCGCCACTAACCGAAAATCGGCGAAAATAGCACTGATCCCTGGTTAGTGGCGCCGATAACCAGTGATCAGTGCCGATAACCGGTTATCGGCAATGAAAATCTGGTTATCGTCGTCGCTAGACAAGTGCCGTAAAACCAGATCGCCAGTAACCGAGGCCGCCGATAACCGGGGACTGCCTGTAATGTTATTTTTTTAATATATAATTATTTGATAAAAATATGTTGTTTCAGTAACAGTACAGTATAATTTGTATCGTTAATTGTAATTAATTTAAAAAAGGTCTGCCTAGCAATCTAAAACTTGTAGACTGCCACGTAAAAATCTCACAATAGTTTGAGAACCACTGGTCTATTAGCAATTCCCTAGGAACGTTGTGGCACAGTAGAGGCTGGCTTATCGGTCATTCTTACTGCTTGTTGGATCTCCAAAACTGGTGAATTTGGTTGTTCTTTGGTTGTTCCAGAAATTGCTCTTACATTGTTAAATACATCTGCAGGGCATAATGAGAAAGCAAAAGCAAGCGGAGCAGTCGAAAGAGAACCTAATTTTATTTCTGGAACAACCGAAAAACCACCAAATTCACCAGTTTTGGGGACCCAACAAGCAGTTAGACAAACGACTAATATACCCACCTCTACTGTGCCACGGCGTTCCCCGAGAATTGCTAATAGACTATTGAGTATTTCTGGAGTTACCTGAAAGAATAACAAGCTGTTTTTCCATTTCTCAAAGATGCTGTCCTATCTGTATTATTATTTCTATATGTTTATTCTGGCTGAAGAGGCCAGCTGATTAAGTTGGCAAAAGCTTCCTGTATATAGCAATATTGTATACAGTAAACCCCCAGATTTGCATTCTCACGATTTGCAGACTCGCCTATTCACAGATTTCTCTTTGGAACGTGTCTATCAATTATTTGCGGAAAATTCACCAATTTCCGGTATTTTTTCACTGAGAAATATTCACTAAATACTGTACTTTCATCTCATTTTAATGACTAAATGCACTTTTTGTGATAAAACTATTAAAATACTCAGGTAATGCTCAAGTTACGATAATTCACCCTACGATAATTCGATTTTGCAATGGGGTAAGCCATTAATACCGATATACCACAATATTATTTGTAAAATATTTTTAATTTTGCGCGGGCACAAGCAGCAGCATAATCAGGCAGTGAGAGACCAAATTACAATAGACAACTTTCCTCCATCTCTATACCCCATCTTCTAGTTAAAAAAAGTAGATGAGAATGATAAAAGTTTGTTAGTAACGTTATACTCTTGCATAAATGTGTACAGCCATAAACAACCGACTAAGAAACTGTTGTTTTGCTTATAACTGAATCGGACAACAAAAGCCTTTTACCTGGTATTTCAACCATCGTACAGTAATAAACAATTACCGTACGTTATGGCACAACTGAAGTTAAGTAGAGGACTGACATATTTTTACATTATACCCTTATCAGTATGGATAAAAGATCGGCAATGAAATATACTGCTAAATTTAAGCTGCAAGTTGTAGCTGAAGCTGAGAAAACAATGTTCAGGCTGCTATTAACTATACTGTAAATTATCGTGCATCGGCAACATGGATTAAACTTGATCATAATTAAAATGGGAGAGAAAGTATTTTAATCAAAACTACTGTGCATGAAAGAACACATTGCTGTTATTTTTAAGCCGATAAACATAAAGCTTGTATTATGATGAAATCAAGTGAAAATAGCGAACGGAATCTTGAATTTTTTTTTACACAAAACAAACGCCCACAAACAGCCATCGTCATCTACTAGCAAAAATAATAGATGAATTCATTTCACAACGAGACGTATTTTAGCTATATTTCAAATTTTCGACTTAAAAACACTTCGTATCATGAAAAATAACCTTGCCACATATAAATAAAGTATCCAGAGATGCATTTACGCTAATGCAGTGTAGCTAGGGAAGTTAGGTAGAAAAGAGAGAAAGAGAAATATAGAAAATTGAAAAAGTAAAGAGAGAGAGAGAGAGAGAGAAGAGAGAGAGCGCCTAAAAGCTGTTGTTATTATTGTGGATTCAAATACACTGACTGAGCTAGAACTTTGCACGAACTCAAAAACAGTGAGCAGGTATATTGCGTCTAAAGCCATAAAACCGATCATAAAAGTGGGAAGTAGTGGTCTTGCGATTTGGTTAACCAAATCATGAGTCAGCACAGCCAAAAAGCTTACATCAGCCAGCTCTATAACCCCACCTTCAATAGGAGGCATTTTCATGGAAATTCCAGGAAATTGGGGGCTGGACAAAATGACGTACTTCAACACCCTCCAATCAAACATGGTAGGGAGGGGTCTTTCACACACCCTCCTAAGATCACCTCCAATCAAGTCCTCTACGGAGAGATTTGAATCACACCCACTACAGCCCTTCCCAATTAACTATTTGAAGGGGAGGCCTTGCAGATAAATCCTTCCAATAGGACTAGAAGGTGGAGATTGCAGATAACAAGAAATCCAAGGGTTCAACAGTCTGGAGAGCGACAGGAGAGAAGCAGATTCGAACTGTGTCCACTAAGGGAGAGTACGTCTCCCCTTGCTTTCGTGTTCCCCATATAGAATGAGTCAAGTTAATTACTAAAGAGTGATTTCGTTTATACCACTGTAACCTGTTAATTTTGTACTGATCTTTATAATACTAAGTTCTTTATTAAAGTGAAGAAATTACAGAGCTCGTCTCTATACACCTTCCAGAGAGATATCAATACTTAAAATAATCTATCTTCAAGAATATACAGTTTGCAGAAAGTGAGGCGCCGTGGACACACAGAAGAATAATAAGGTAAGAAAGTGAGAAACTAAAATCACATGACAAAAGAAAACGCATTACACTAACTAGAAGCAAGAAAAGCGCTCAGAACTGAGTTAAATGCGGCGAAATAAATGCCACATAAACATTTCCAAACCAAAACACTGATCGCTATGATTGCAATTGATAATACGAAAGCAATATAAGAATATATACAATGTTATTGGATAAAGTGAATTAAGGCATAACATTTTAAAAGATCCATGGAAAAGATGCATATTCATTATGCTGACGTTTGTATAAAACGATATGTGAATATAAAGGAGAGTATAATGTAGGCTACGCTACCATGTATGTAAACAATATACCATAGCGCAGGCTAAGCTAATTCTTGTTTGTTATTCAATTTCTCTTTGTATTGAATTATCATAAGTCACTTTGCATGAACCTCCAGAATTAGCTGATATTAATAATTACTGTACTGTGTATGTAAAGAGTATATTTTATAGTGTAGGCTAGGCTACCATATATGTACACATTACATGGCACTGAATACCCTAGTGTAGGCTAGGCTATGTTCAAGATAAGTTTTGGTACTTCTTACGTTTTTTCGGACAAACGATGGTTTTTTTGAAACCTAACCCCATTGTAAGTAGGATAATACCTGTATGAGCATTTTTACTTTGTTTTGTGTGTGTTTGAGCTATCAAAATAGGCAGTTCTAAGTGTTTTTATATGGGTTCTAAGTATTTACTGGTTTTAGCTATTCGCGGGGGGGTGTGGTACGCATCCCCGCGAGTATGGGGGGTTTACTGTACAATATTGTAGACTACATACACACTAATGCAGACTTTATTTTTCCATTTAATAACCCCGATTACTAAGACTATTTGTAATCTATATTTTGTATGATTAGGATTAAACTTAGAAATCCTGAGAAACATGTGACTAAATCCAATCCAAAATGTGGAGTTGTCAGACACTTGGATAGTTGAAATAAGAGGTTTATCTGCCATTGGCTCTCACTTCCCAGTAACTATTATGGATTGCTACATAAGCCATAAGTTTGATAATCTTGTTTGAAAGCCTAGCCTGGTAACATCTCTGTTTACAAGAAACCTACTTTACATGATTAGGTCTGAATTTTTCAGTCACTGTCAAAACATTTTCAAATTAAATACAATAAATACTTCTATCTAAAGCACTTATAATTTATGCCCTAATTTCAATTTGTTTCATAAATAGATGGAATTCTTACTAAAATATTTGACAAATAATGGATATCGAACCAATTTGGTCTATAAACATACTAGGCAATTTCTCGAAAATGTTTATAGTCATGAATGTTTATAGTTCTTAATTGCAAATTGCCTTACATTGGTAAATCAATTAAGCAACTTGAGAGGGAACTGAAATACTGCTTTGATAGATTTATTCACAGATTAATTTTAAATCAAATTTTAATAATGATTTTACAATAAAAAGCCTACCACCATTCAAAGGCAAACTGCCTGATTCATTGCTGGTATTGTTTACTATTATACTTGCCCCAACTGCCAAGAGGGGCATTTGGGTAGTTTCATTAAGGTTCTAAAAACAAAATACTGTACTGACACCCTGCGGGGATCAGTGATAGGACAGATAGAGACTTAGCAGTAAAATAGCAATCTTAGATCTGTGAACACTGCAGTAGCTGCAATCAGGCAAGACTAAGTATATATTCACAAACTTTAAGCCACAACTCAACCAAGATCAGTCTTCCTTTCCGTTACCCATAATCTACTGATTTTCTAGCCACTCTCACTTTCCAGTCATCAGGCTAATTTATATATTGTGCACTTTTTATCTTCTTTTTTGTCTTGGTTTTTGCATTTTTTCTTAGTCAAATATTTTATTTTGTATCTGTGAATTTTTATTTCTCTCGTCTTGGACTTTATTTCATTTCACTTAGTTTTCATGACTACTGAAAATCACTATATTGTATTAGTTTTAGCAATTTTTGTTTTTTTTCCTGAGTAGTGTGTTTTTACCGATGTTAACGTAATTTATAAAAAAACAAATATTTTATTCTCAAGTGTAAACTTCCTCTGGTTTGAACTTAACTAGTATATAATTTCATATACAGCATTGGTGTTTTGCCTCTATTTAGGTTGAAAATGGCCTGTGTTGAAGCCAAAATGTCCCTATGAAATAAAAATGTTCACTATAGTGCTTGTTCAGCTGTTTGTTACCACACATATCATGACAGTACACAAGAAAATACTTTACCACTGTTGATATTTCATTTCTAACTAAAAAATATTGACAATGCAAATTTGTAGATGTTGGCATAGCTATTTATAACTTAAGTCTTGGAGCCATCAACGAAAGGAATGTGATACCTTGGTTGTTTCTATTTCTCTCTCTCTCTCTCTCTCTCCTATTTTCTTGCTTTGTCATTGATAAACCTTATTACAATACTGTACAGTACTGAACATATCATTTAATAAAATGTAGAAAAATCATAAAATAAAACACAAAACAAAACAAGCTGTAGCAAGTCAGATGTCTACCCAGCCCTTTTCACCCATTCCACACTGCATCCCCACCCCCTCCCAACCAGGTAAACTGCTCTCCTGCTCCAACCACCTTCTAAAACAGCCCTTTCTCCGAGTGAGTTCCACTGTATAGCGTTACTGCCTCTCCTCTCCCACAGCGCCTAGCCATCCACCCCTTCCACCACACCTTGGAAGCTTCTCCAGGACTTCCCCATCCCCCAAACCTTTTCTCAGTTTCTTCATAAGTGTACGCAGTGTTACCAATATTTTCCTGAGGCTGCACAGCATCGCCAACCACTGGAGAGCAGTTTCTTAAAATTTTTTGAAATTATATATATATCAAACATGTTTGGTCCTTGGTCCCTGGTCTGGGTGTGTCAAACAATGTTGAGTTCTGGACAAGGAAAATCCAGATAACTGATTGACTACTGTATGTCAGTAAATATAGCGCACTCAATGCTTCCACTAATAATATAAGCTTGTCTAGGTTCAAGTGGCTTACAGTTAGTTTCAGTGTAAGGATTTCATAAATTTTTGTATTCCATATAAAATAACTTTCTTATGCCATACATGCATACACACACTAACATGTACAGTAAACACCCCGTATTCACGTTCTCATGATTTGCGGACTCACGCATTTGCAGCTTTCTCTGTGGAACATATCTAGCCATCATTCACGGAAAATTCGCCCATTCGCGGTATTTTTCACTGAGAAATATTCACTAATTACTGTATTTTTATATAATTTTCATGAATAAATGCACTTTTTGTGATAAAACTATTAAAATACTCAGGTATAAGCATTTGTACAGGGCTTTTCTTGTGTTTAAACTATCAAAATGGGCAGTTCTAAGTGTTTGTAGAGGGGTTTTAAGTATTCGCGGATTTTAGCTATTCACGGGGGGGTGCGGTACGCATCCCCCGCGAATACGGGGGGTTCACTGTACACAGATCTGGATGAATTTGCAAGTACACAAACATAATAACTACTTCACATAAAATCAGCAGATAAATGCACACTCACACCTACATGCAATGCATACAGTTTGTTGTTGTTATTGTTGTTATTATTATTGTTGTTATTATTATTTTTTCCTTTTTTTTATTTTTTCCCTTTTTTTCTTTTTGGTCTATCACAGTCATCCTATTCGACTGGGTGGTTTTTATAATGTGGGGTCCGGGTTGCATCCTGCCTTCTTAGGAGTCCATCACTTTTCTCATTATGTGCGCTGTTTCTAGTAGCACACTTTTCTGCATGAGTCCTGGAGCTACTTCGGCATCTAGTTTTTCCAGATTCGTTTTCAGGGATCTTGGGATCGTGTCTAGTGTTCCTATGATTATGGGTACAATTGCCACTGGCATATTCCATATCCTTCTTATTATGATTTTCAGGTCTTGATACTTATCAATTTTTTCTCTTTCTTTCTCATCTACTCTGGTGTCCCATGGTACTGCCACATCAGTGAGTGACACTTTCTTCTTGATTCTGTCAATCAACATCACGTCTCGTCTACTGCCACGTATCACCCTATTTGTTCTGATACCATAGCCCCAGAGGATCTTTGTCTGATCATTTTCTATCACTCCCTCAGGTTGGTGTTTGTACCACTTATTACTGCAAGCTAGCTGGTGCTTCTTGCACAGGCACCAGTGGAGGGCTTTTGCTACTGAAATGCCTCTTTTTGCACTGGTTCTGTGCAAGCGCTGGACATTCTCTTTCTATGTGGTTTATGGTCTCGTCTTTCATACTGCACTTCCTGCATATGGGTGAGATGTTCTTTCCATCTATTATTCTTTGGACATATCTGGTTCTTAGGGCCTGATCTTGTGCTGCTGTTAGCATTCCTTCTGTTTCCTTCTTGAGTTCTCCCCTCTGCAGCCATTGCCATGTTTCATCGCTGGCCAGTTCTATTGTTTGTCTCGTGGTGTCCGTGCATTGGTTTGTTGCGCCATTTCTTGTTCTGTTTTTCATTCTCCTGTCTCTGTATATTTCTGGGTTTTGTCTACTTTTATCAGTCCTTCTTCCCATGCATTCTTTAGCCACTTGTCTTCACTGGTTTTCAGATATTGCCCCAGTGCTCTGCTCTTGATGTTGAAGCAGTCCTCTATGCTTAATAGCCCTCTCCCCCCTTCCTTTTGTGTTATGTACAGCCCATCTGTATTTGCTCTTGGGTGTAGTGCTTTGTGTATTGTCATGTGGTTTTCAGTTTTCTGGTCTATGCTGCGGAGTTCAGCCTTCGTCCACTCCACTACTCCTGTACTGTAACTGATTACTGGTACTGCCCATGTGTTTATGGCTTTCGTCATGTTTCCAGCGTTGAGTTTTGACTTGCGTATCGCCTTAAGTCTCTGCATATACTCTTTGCTGATCGCGTCCTTCATCTCTTGACGTTTTATATACTCTCCTATTATTCCCAGGTATTTGTATCCTGTCTCATTTATGTGTTAGATGCTATTCCCATCTGGTAGCTTTATCCCTTCATTATTATTATACATGCATCATCTAAAAATAACAGGAATTATCATTGTGTTAATTATAAAAAAGTGGCTAGATCTATGATGCTCCTTCCAACACATGAAATACTGTACACATTTTGCATTCCACCCATTTACAATGTAATAGATATTTCACTTCACAACATTCCTCACATAACAAAATATTGTGCCCATATAAATGTATGTCTGGCAACTGCAAACATGAAGGTGATAGGCAAAGTAGCATTGTTTGGAAATGTTAATACTGTATTATTTGAAAATTTTATATCTGTATTCATTTTCAAGTACTGTTGAAGCACTTTATATTCTAATATTTAACATACTATTTTGTACATAATAATTTAATATTTAATGCATAAACTTTATACTTCACATTGAAATGAACACTATCAAGTTCAAATAAGTCAGGATTCATAGGATTACAAGAACACTGTCCTTGTCAATTAGTTTTACACTGTCACTTTTGCAGTAATTTTGTAAAGACACTGTTTATATTTATAAACAAATTTTATACACAATGTGTAGCATTTTTATTATAAATTATACTTTCTAGAAAAGAAAGGAAATTTTATATGGACATGTAGTCAACACATTTACCTAGACATATCTGAAAATTAGCTCCTTTTACAAGTCCTGGAATAAAATACTTAATCTTCATGTTAATGAACATGATATTCACCATTGAAAACTTGGCAATAGTTTGATTTAGATTTCTTTATAGAAAGAGAAAATGTAGCACAGTAGAAGCATAAAACGAATAGCTCAGCCAGGTCGCTACGCAATGATATGCTAGACCTAAAAGATCACATTTTGGTATCAACTGCAGTCTCCTTATAAAGCAGATAAAAACACTAACTGCTTAAGTACTGGAGAAAGATACAGAGCAGGGTATGATTGGTTATCACTTATCCCTGAATCAATGAAGCCACAATCACATGGTTAGACAGGCAAATATCAGTCATGTTTGTTTCAGGATTAGCTATGTTTGGTTCACTTACTGGATTATTCCATTGAGAGTTTTTCTCCAAACTTGGACACATCCAATAAGTAAGTGAAAGGTGCCAGTTATATACACATACGAGTATTTATGAATAAAATGTTGAGTGTTTTTGTCTTCTTGCCCAGAGTGACCCCTGGTAATTCAATATGACATCATCTTGCCTAAATGTTAAATGTACCTCACGCATACATTTATGTTTTGAACAGGTAAAGCCATTTGCTTTGCTCATATCAGGGTTTCTTCCAATCTTGAATAGAATAACATAAACAATTTATGCCAAAGGCCAAGTGCTGGGACCTATGAGATCATTCAGCACTGAATGGAAAATTTAGAGTAAAAGGTTACAAAGGTGTAACAGGAGAAAACCTCACAGTTGCACTATGAAACAATTGTTAGACTACATCTGCCTACCCCGGGGCCTCTTTCTCTTCTTCCTCGTACAACATGAAACAAAAACCAAGGTTGAACAACATTGCATGGCTGTGAATTCTTCCTTCCTTAGAGAGCATATCTTCAGCTTAGCATCAAGAAAACTGCAGTGGCACCGCTGAAAATGGCAACCAGGAACTGTTGTCACAAGGAAAGTGCAGGGAAGAGAAGTCCTAGTATGCTAGGAACTACTTTGGCACTGAAGAAACACTTGTCCATGTCCTGAAGGACAACGGAAGGAAGGGGAAAGACAATGATCTGGGAGGAAGCAGCACTGATGGCAGACGCATGGTGGGGGAGGTACATCCAGGGAAGACACAATTGTGGCCTACAGCAAAGACGAAGGAGAAGGCTCGACTTCTGCACAACCAATGTCAAAAGCTGGGGGGGATGAAGCAACTCTTGAAGCTATGACACAGCAATGAAGCATACACACCCGAACAGAAATGACTGGCTGGACGCAGCCTGTTGGCTGCAGTTCACAATGTACTCTTCCAACCAACATCTCTAAAAGGATATGAAAAAAAGACGGGGAAACTGCTATACAGCATACAACAACGAAAAAAGCGAGGGAGTCAAAGGAACTTCAAGGAAAGCTTCCCGGGACTTCTCATCCTTCAAAACTAGCATGAGGGGAGGGAAGGGAGAGAACACCCCACCCGCGAGATGGAGCAAGAACCACAGAAAGAAGAGCTACTGATCTTGAAGACAACTAATGATCCTGCAACACCAACCTCAGCTTCCTCCTCGTGTCAAGAGAAAGGGGGATCCATGCTGGAAGGCAAGCCAAGATCTCGTACAAAGGTTACAAAACCACCACACTGTAGCAAGAGAACCCTCCTCTGTCTTGATGTCTCTCAATCTCTTCATCATCTGAAAAACTAAAACATTACACATTCCAAGTAACTGTGTTATTCAAAGAAAAACAATGCTTGTTCAGAGAGAAAACACTTCAGAACAAACAGAAAAAAGATGTAGACCAAGGATGTTCGATAAAACGAGGTTGAGAACACATCTAAAAATAGAATGGTTGGGAGGTGAGAGACAGGCCTCTCTCCTTGTGTGCATAATAGAGAAAAGATATAACAGAATACAAAAACAAACACCAAGGCTGGGAGCAAGCTGGGTTTACATTATATCAAAAAGGCAAAGCCAAGTTAGGGAGGGAATTAAAGAAAAAGGCTCATAGGCTAAAACAAGTTGAAAACAACTATGTAGCATAACTGTGTAGGAATAACTATGGACCAAGAAAGGGTGAAAATAACAAATTGTAACGGAATAAAACTTGCTGCATTATTTCAAAATAGGCAAAATATCTCAAAAATTATATCAAAAAAGAAAAAGAATAATAAAGAATTAAGTCGAACGGCAGGCAGCAGAAGAGACACGTCTGTCTTAGACACAGCCAAAAAGAAAAGTGAATACGTACCAACTGTATGGAGGGGATTCCTTCCCTTCCATTGATAGCCAATTACCAATACTGTACTGTACAATCAACCCCCGCTTATTCACAGTTCAGGATTCGCAGCTTCACCTATTTGCAGATTTTTCTGTGGTACTTATCACTGAATTATTCACGAAAAATTCAGTAATTTGCGGATTTTTTCGTCGAGAAATATTCACTAATTACTGTATTTTTATGCTATTTTCATGACTAAATACATTTTTTAGGATAAAACATTATTTACTAATTTTCAAACATTAATATTAAAGTAAACACAGCAAACTATCAATAAAATGTACTTTTTTTTAATGCATTGTAAATATTAAGGTGCTGTATACAGTACTTAACTTTCCAGTTTTCCCCATGTATTGTACACAGAAAATGGGACTGCTTCAATACTGTATGAGAAAAAAATGGCTGTACTTGAAAATAAGGGTAACTTGAATAGTTTTCTCACTTAGCTGTAAGCCACACATTTTTTAAGGTAATGTTGTAAAATAACTTTGAAATATTGAAGTGGTTTAGATAACAGTTTAAGGTATATTCTGTGTCGGATGATAGTTTAAGGTACGAGAGAAAATGGATGTACTTGAAAATAGTTTTCACACTCAGGTGTAAGCCATATATTTTCAAGGGTAATAATGTTGTAAGATGACTTAGAAATGATATTAAAGTGTTTCACATGATAGTTTAAGGTATATTCTGTGTATTTAAGGTATACATCTGGTGTATGACCTATTAAAATAAGCAATTATAAAAGTTTTTAGAGAGAGATCTGGTTTTTTAACTATTTAAATAGCCAGTTATAAGCATTTTTAGAGGGGGATGTCAAGTAGTCACGGATTTTAACTATTTGCGGGTGTTTATGGTCCCTATACCCTGCGAATACCAGGGGTTGACTGTATCCTCCTTGTTTTAAGTTAAATGGCCGGCTCCAGTTTGCACTGAAAGTAAACCCATGTAAAGATCGAGGGTTTGTACTGCCTATGTTTAGGAACAAAGGAATGAAAGGGGTTGCAGCTGGGAGATGAAGGGATGCTGCAAAGAACTTTAAGTAATGCCTACAGTGTACGGCACGTGAGGACTGATGGCACTACCCACCTAGGGGTCCAATCTTTAATAATTCCATGTCACTGCCAGAGCCAAAGCCACATTGCCACTCCTCAAACCTTGAATTTTCCTGGATCTAAAAGTCACCTTCAGTAACTCGGAAACTCAAACAGCTTAAAACATTCCACCCATTGCAATTGAGGCTGTATTTTAGTGACAGGTTTGTGGTGAACCAAATCTAAATTTTCTGGAAATACATTTTTTTCATGCAAACCCACAAAGTATAAAACCACCTCCCTTCTCCCAATACACTGTTTCTTGCAACTATGTTCTGGTCAACATGAAAGTGTTAAGCTGGTGGTTGCTGTGAACCTCAGTCAAGGTTCCACATGTATATACATGTAAGCTGTATGAGAGAGACCCATTTCTATGAATAATATTTTCTCTTAAATACTCACAAACACTATACAACAGTGATGAAAATATTAAAAGAAAAATATTAAAGGCAGATAATACTTACAGAATTGTGCAGAATAAACACCACCACCACTACACATTACTGGGAGTTTACCTCCACCTCCAAAACTAAGGGAGGAACTTACACAAGTGTATCTCAAGATGGATTACATGAGACCTTACTTCAGGCCATACCCAACTAAGGAAAAGCCTCACTGAAAAATGATATGGTGACAGTGGTTTTCTATGGAAAATTAATACCAGCTTTACCCCTTTAACTAAAAAACATATATTTAAGCTAGCTAAAATTTTATGCAAAGGAAACTCACATAACTTCCACACTAAAAATTGCTGAGAACTAATACAGTATTGTCAGATATGTAAAAATAAATGTGCTGTAACAAATGAGAAAGGCTACTAGCCTTTTGTTTTCATTTGCAAGTTTTTAATATTAGCTATGAGTTTACTTTATCAATCTATATGAACTTTTGGAAGGGCTGAATATTTTTTAAGTTATTTGTATTTTTTGGTATAATCACATTTTTAAGCTTTCTGATACAAGCTCTTTTCTTTTTATACATTGAGGAGGGATTTAAATGCTGTTATAAGATAATTAATACTACCAATTTATATTCTCTTTCACTAAATGTGCATGGTAATCTCATTACACTGACTTTAATAACACAACCATCTTAACCACATTAGACATGCAAAAAGCAACCATACTTTGAAGCTTAAAAAATTACACCACTCTTATTTGTCTGCATAATTACTGACTTGAGAAAGTCTGGTTTTATGTTCCAAGACTGTTATGTTCCAAGATTGTATTATTCTAATAATGAGGCTTTACTGTGATAAGAGGAATTTCAGTGCAAGCCTAACCTGCTTGACAGAACTAAGATACATGTGAATAAAATAATATCCAATCTAAAGTTACCATGCAAGTTATTAAAAACCTGCAAAAAGCCCTACCTCAACAAATAGCTCCCTCCTAAAATCAAAGTTAATACAGGCAGTCCCCGCTTATTGGCAGCATTGTTTAACGACGTTTCGGTTTTACAATGCTTGGTTAACAACGTCATTAACCAGATTTTCAGTGCTGGTAAGTGATTTTTGGCGCCAGTAAGCAGTTTACTGGCATCAGTAGGTGGTTTACTGGTGTCGGTAAGCGATTTTTGGCAGCATTAAGCGGTTCATCAGTGTTGGAAAGTAATATATCGGCGTTGGTAAGTGTTTATCGGCGTTGGTAAGCAGTTTATCTGCATCAGTAAGCTGTTTATTGGCATTGGTAAGTGGTTTATCAGTGCCGATTGGCGCTTATGGTGTCATAAACACCATTTATTACCATAATTACTGTGATGTTCCACTTATCGATGATTTTTGGTTACCGGCGCTCAGCCAGGAACGGAACCCCCGCCATTAACTGGGGACTGCCTGTATTTATCATGACTGTACATTAAAATAAGAAAATTAACAGTTCTGATAAGTTTGTTTTGTGTATGTTCAAATTCTGACCATAATACCTTTTCCCAATCATAAAAGCAGAAAATTTATCAGTGCTCCAGGACTCTTCCTTTACGGCAAAGAAACACAAAGCTTCAGCTCCAATAAAGAAAATAAAATTCTAGTCATTCATAGTTTTACTTAGCAGGTTGGTCTACTTCATCCTTGGAAGCCCTTTATGATGTTTCATCTAGTCATAAGCTAAATTGTCTGAAAGTTGACTAACTACTATTGGAATGGAATGGAATATAGAACTTAGGCCGAAGACCAAGCACTGAGACCTATGAGGTCATTAAGCGCTGTACTACTATTGGCTCTGGCTACACTGTTACTAAACACCTAGTAACAGTTAAATGGTATTCATATTCAACCTAAAAACGTTCCATCTTCAAAACCTATGTAGTTAAATATCAATTTTTTTTTCAAAACAATCAATCATTATTAAACAAATAAAAAACCATACTACTCACTTTTCCGTCATGATGATCACCATAAACTTCAGTATCATTAAAATCATCATTGCCATCCTCCTCACTTTGCTGACTGATGTTTTTACCCTTATTTGCTTCAAAAGCTTCAGTCTCCTTACTGCCACCATTCTCAGTTTCTGTAACATCCTTTTCTTCTTTTACTTTTACTTCTGGTGCACTCTCCCTCAACCTTTGCTGCTCCTTCTAAAATGATGCACAAATTGCAATATCAAAATATTAGTTCATATGTATTATTAACCTTATGTAATTTCAAGTAAAAAGTTTTCAAATATTTTCATTTCAAAAATACAAATGTTCTCATTTTTAATTAGCACTTACCACCACACTGTCATAATGCTCTTTTGTTGAACAATGGTCAATTAAGCTTTGTTGTGATCTCTCCAAAACAACGCCACAAAGGTCACATCTGAAGCTTGTTTCAAAGATGATTTGATACTTCCCTGAAAAAGGATACAAAGAATTACCAAATCTGTGAACTTTATCTTATTGCATTTTGCCTTTGAAACTTCCTTCATTCACCATATATAATAACATTTTCTTTGGTTAAAAGATAACTGTAGGTAAAACAAACTGAATATCTATTAACATTTTGGATCAGAAATAATCTGACTAAATTACACATTAAGCCATAAAGACATAAAATAATAATTCATACTGACACAACTTACATTCTGAACATTGCTAACCTGTATTTACATTTTTATGACTAAACCCTTTACCACTGCTCATATGGTTGAGAGATGAGATGTCTGGTCTCACTTCCATATCTATTTCTAAATAATCACAATCTACTTGTCAATTTTTTTTATAATTGCACATTTCAAATTATGATTTTAAGACACCAACGCTTTGAAACACAGCAATGCAGTAACCCATTCTTACTAAAAAATATTGAAATTTCACTATTTCCATATATCCTCTCTATTCTTACTCAAAAACATTTCACTTACATCCATATGGGACCTGGACTGGTACAAATATTAAATCTGCATTATATTTACAACACAATTACATCCTATGAACTTAAATTACAGTTTCTGATCAAAACACTTCTGTACATATTCACTTGATACAAACAGTTTCAATCTGTTCCTGATGGGACATTCATATAACTTGGCCACAAAATACTTGTATTTCATAATTTTGGCTCTAGATAAGAATTTAAAACTGCATCTTAATTGTATTCATAACCACGGCACAATTATACTTAAAATGCTGTACTCCAACTGCAACTCCTGAGAGTTTGGACTTACATAAATAATTCTTACTATCTTCAAGAGGTTCCATAAAAAAATATTATTTTGCATTGGTAACATTTTCCGACATATTGGTCCCCTCATTAAGTAAAGTACTACTGTTACCCTAACAACCATTCCTGTCACTTGGACACAGAGAGGAAATCCCAAAGAAACAGCAATGTTGTGTCAATCTTTGTCAACATTAATGTGACGTTTGATGGAGAGGTAGCCAGGCCATACTTGTTTACTACTTTTGTGGCCAAAACCAAATGACAAGCCTGAAATGGAAAACAATGAATTTTGTGTATAAGCAGCACAGCTGCTATTCCAGCAGCAAATAAGATGGTGTTGCCCGCAAGTCAGTTATAGACAGGTGGGCAGTGAGCAGATCAAGTACGCAGCTGGTGCAGTTGCCCCTAAAGAATCTTCTCTGGAGCTGGGATGAGGCTCTCCTCTGGAGCCTAAAAGTCTTACAACCTAATTACAGGCTTCCAAAAAGGAATCTGCATCCTGTATGGCTAAGGTTGTCTCCTTCTCTGCACTGCCTAACATTCCCTTGATAAGTCTAAATATGCTGTCATGGTGGAAACTGAGGAAGCTCTCAGTGTGATGGTCTTTGATTGACTGATATATGAAATTTGCACAGCCAAGCCAAGCACTGAGGCACTTTCAGTCATTCAGCTCTTAAGACACTTAAAAGATGGCACCGAGTTGTTGGACACCAAGATAAAGAAATCCAAGAGATCCAGAAAATATAAAAGGTGAAATATAAGGATCTACAGGTGGAATTGGCAGTTGCACTAAGAAATAATAGTTAATAGAGGCTGGACACTCAGACTGAAGAAAGGAAGTGGGAACAAAGGAAAAATAAAATGGTAAAAAGTGGGTGCAGCTAGGGTCTGAAGGGATGCTGCAAACACCGTTTAGTTAGTTAATGCAAACACCATTTAGTAATGCCTACAATGCAACACATGAGGCATACTAATGACCCCACCTACCTATAGTATGATGGACTTTGATGAACTGACATCTGGGACTCAGTTCCAGAGGTCCTTTATTCCTCAAGCTGTCGGATTGTGGATCAGTCTCCCTGAGGATGTCATGCAACTGGAACTTCAAAAGTTCAAGCGAAGATGCAAAGCATTACCCTAATACTATTCTCAACCCAGCCAGTAGGGGGAAAAACCAGTCCAACTTGCTGCTGGTCTCAAGCCCCAATAAATGGGGAGAGTTGCTCCCGGTCTAGACAACCGAGTGTGAAAATAGTGGCAAAACGTAAATAATGATTCTTGGGTCAATGATGGAATGCAATAGGGCTAGGGCGTACCCTGTAAGCGATGCACTGCAGTATCCCCTGACAGCAGTGAAAAATGTGCAAAGGGTACCGCAGAAGTCACGACTGTGGCTAAAGAAGTTAGTGAGAAGAAAGGACTGGAAAAGAAAGGAAAGATGAGAAATGGAAATTGGAATGTTGGTAGCCTCACAGGAAAGGGAAGAGAGTTGGTTGATGTCATGCAGAGAAGGAAAATTATGATTCTATGTATACAAGTGACCAAATGGAAGGGGAAAAGTGCAAGAAAGCTTGGAGAAGGATATAAAGTTTACTACACAGGGGAAGATACAAGGAAAAATGGGGTAGGAATTATTCTCTATCCAGATCTGCAGGAGAATGTCACAGAGGTCCAGCGTATAAGTGACAGGCTTATGCGCTCAAAGTTTGTTAAAGATAAGAGAGTATGGCATATCATCTTGGCATACGTCCCTCAACAAGGATGTAGTGACAAGGAGGAGGAGTGAAGAGGGAAATTAGAAGAATAAATAGAAAGAGTTCCAAGAAGTTAACTACTGTATTAGTGTTATCTGGGAACATGAATGCCCATGTAGGTGAGAGTTCTGATGGCACTGAAGAAATACATGGAGGAAGAGGTTCTGGAAGAAGAAACCAGGAAGGTGATAGATTGTTGGAATTAGCAGAAGCTATGAATCTGGTAGTCATGAATGCACAATTTGAGAAAAGGAGAAGTCATCTGGTAACATACAAAAATGGACAAAATGAAACACAAATTGATTATGTTTTGGTTAGGAAGGAAGACAAGAAAATCATTATGGATTGTAAGTTTATTTGAAATGAATCTGTTGTAGCTCAACATAAACTGTTAGTGGCAGATTTTAGGTTGAGAGTAATAAGGAAAAGAAAAGCCCCAGCCAGGAATAGGAGGATCAAAACTTGGAAGCTGAAGGGGGAGAAGGCAAAAGAGTTCAGAAGTAAAGTGGAAAGAGCCAGAGAAGAGAGATATGTAAATGGAATGTCAGAATTGCCTGAAGAGATATGGGATGATATGAAAGGGATTGTGGTTCCAGTAGCAGCAGAGGTGTATGGGAGGACAAGT
Organism: Macrobrachium rosenbergii; assembly: GCF_040412425.1. Taxonomy (NCBI): domain Eukaryota; kingdom Metazoa; phylum Arthropoda; class Malacostraca; order Decapoda; family Palaemonidae; genus Macrobrachium; species Macrobrachium rosenbergii. The sequence continues at coordinate 14,065,301 of NC_089754.1, forward strand.
GGTAAGCAGCAACAGGAAAGAGAAACATGGTGGTGGCATCAAGAAGCTCAAACAGCTATGAAGGAAAAGAGTGTAGCCAGAAAAGGGCGGGAAGAAGATAACTACCACACAAGAGAGGAGTATACATGGGCAAAGAGGGAAACAAAGAGGAAGATAGTGGTCACAAAGGGACAAGCCATGAGAGAGTGGTATGAGAAGATGGGAACACCAGTGGGAGAAAAGATAATCTACAGAATTGCAGAAGCAAGAAGAAAAGACAGGCAGGATGTACGAGAGGTAGGAACTTATTAAAGATGAAAATGGAAATATTTTAACTAAGGAAGAAGAGGTCAAGAGAAGATGGAAGGAATACTTTTCACAACTATTAAACACTGAGAACAAGTGTGAAGAACTGGAAAATGTTCCTCCAGTACAAGGACCAATGGCAAACATCAGAGAGGGTGAAGTCGAGAATGCTATAAAGAAAGGAAAAGTAAATAAAGCTGCAGGAAAGTCGGAGGTAACAACAGAAATGATTAAAGCATTGGGAAATCTAGGTAAAGAGTGGGTGCACTCACTATTGGAAGCGATCTGGCATGTAGAGGAAATGTCAAGGGATTGGAACAATAGTTGGATGATTGAAATGTATAAACAAAAAGGAGACATGTGAAACTGTGGGAACTACAGAGGAATAAAGCCTTTGGAGCATGTATTCAAGATACTAGAAAGAATAGTAGGAGGGAGGTTGAGAGAGTTGATACATATACATGAGCAGCAGTTTGGGTTTATGAAAGGAAAGAGCACAGTGGATGCTATTTTTATATTAAGACAAGTCCAAGAGAAATACTTACAAGGAAACAGGAAAGTTTACATGTGCTTTGTGGATCTTGAAAAGGCATATGACACGGTACCAAGAAGAGTAGTTTATTGGTGTTTGAGAAAGAGAGGAGTACCAGAGAAGTTGGTAAGGTTAGTGAAGATGATGTATGAGGGGCAAGAACCAGTGTACAGACAAAATATGGGGAGACTGAGGCATTCCCTGTGGAGGTTGGCCTCCATCAAGGATCAGCTCTGAGTCCACTCTTGTTCCTCGCCATTATAGACACTTTGACATCACAATTAAGGAACAACGAAGAACTGTGGGAACCGATGTTTGCTGATGATTTAGTCACTATAGCAGACACAGAAGAAGAACTGCAAGAAAGGTTTTCAGCATGGAAAGGAGTCCTAGAAAAGAAAGGATTGAAAGTGAACATTGGAAAGACATGAGCTAATGATTAGTAGTAAAGGACATGAAGAATAAACATTCGAGTGGAATATGGTACAGTACTAAAACAGAACGATGAGTTTAACTACTTGGGATCAATAATAGCAGAGGAGGAAGGGAGGTACTGAGAAAGCAGTGAGACAGCGAGTGAAAGAAGCATGGTGAAAATGGAGGGAAGTAACTGGAGTTGTTTTACACAAGAAAATGCCATTAAGGTTCAAAATGAAAATTTATAAGACAGTTATCAGGCCTGTACTAATATGGGGCAGAAACCTGGGCACTTAAGAGGAAAGAGGAGGAACTGTTTGAAAGAACCGAGATGAGGATGATGAGATGGAATGCTGGAATATCACTACTGGAAAGGAGGGAGAGTGACGATATAAGAAGAATGTGTGGTATATGTAACGTAAGGGAGAAGGCTAGGGAAGCTCGTCTGAGATACTATGTTCATGTGATAAGAAGAAAGGCGGTAGAACCAATCATGAGAGCTAAGAAAATGCCAGTGATGGGGAGGAGGAGTGTGGGTGAGGTGGGGGGACTGGGGGAAGCAGATGCAAGGAATAGAAATAGATGGAGAAAGTTGACTTGAGTGGCCGACCCTGCTATACAGTGAGATTAATAAGGTCGAAAGAAGACGGCCCTAATACTATTCTCCTTATATTAAAATACACTTTTATCTATTTATTAATTTATTTTTTCTTTTTAATAAGTGAGATCTATTCTTTCTGTATTTTCCTCTATGTACTTCCTCTTATTTCTTCCTAATAAACACCATATTCTTTGAAAATTTAAATTTCAAGTCAATGGCCCCTGCGAGCATGTTTCATATGCATAGGGTTCACCTTCTGAATACATAATAATAATAATAGCTGGGGTCCTCGATGTAGCGGGTAGATCAGTTGGATTTTTCAAGGACTGCAAGTCACACTAATTTATGGCAACACTTATTGTCTCCATTCCTTCCTCCTTGACGGGTTGATTATCTTATCCTTGGTGTTACTGCTCAAGTCTCTGGCAGAGGTGTATCCCTGAAGGAAGGCAACAAGATATCTTCCTTGCTAATTACTGTGTTCATCCACAAAAACAAAGAACTGGTCAACCACTTCCCCAAGGCTGGAGACTTAATGCAATAACAAAATCTAACAAGCTGTCACTCTCCTCCATTAAATCTTGTGTCCAACCGTAGTACTACTGCCAGGCTTCTTCCGAGGCATCCTAACAAAGGAGCTTAAAAAGTCATAGTTAGTGATGTCTTTGATCAGATACTTCTGGCAAGCATCTCTCCGGACATGATCATCCTGTTGGTCACTGTCAAAACTGTTTGAAGTAGTCTTATTATAGCAAAAAGAACTGTAGCTGGTCTTCTTAACAAAAGAATGGTCTTGTTAATGTTTGATGCAATCACAGCTGGAGGAGGAAGTCTTGGATTGGTGATGGCAATGGTCTTGGCCATGTCCACAGGTATCATGACTAATACTTTTCAGCAGATGGTATAACTTTCGATGAGGAAAATTTGGTCAAGCAATGAGTCCTTAAGGGTCCCTTGAAAAGGATGGGGACGAACCTCCAAAAGTAGTAATGTCGGGGTATCAAGAAAGAACAACTGTTGTTCTTGTTGTGAGAGCAGCACTGCCACTGGCAGACATATGTTAACATCTGATGGAACAACAACAGTCAGTGTAGCAATCACACCTGAAATCACATTTACTATAGGAGTAAGCATAGAAGACTGTAATGTCTATCTACAACCTCAGCTGTATCTGCATGAAGTCACTCACAGATGAAAAACCATCTCCTTCAAACAAGCCACATGAGAATGTCAGTCAAGGTCTTGCAACAGGTATTTTTTTGCACAACAGACTATTCTAAGGTAAAATGGAACTCTCATACCATCTTTTCCCCAACAAGAAAGAAACATAAGTGCAAACTTGGCACTCAGCACTTACAATTCACAAACTCTGGCATTATTCTTATTCATCATGGTCGCTAACACTCAAACACTATTTCCTGTTTTACTCTTGGACCCATGGAATTTATTTTCCTCCTAATCTTAGGAAATCTAAAGTAATTCCTGTGTGCCATCAGCCAGCCTGGGGTTTTTGGCAGTTTGATGCAATGCAACTATAGTGTGTAATTTGAATTTGTAATTCTCATGTCTGCAGTTTTCTCAGTCACCATTTTTCAGTGTCCAATCCCCTTAGCTTTTTATTTAAAATCACCTTCAGAGAAAACTACATTACTAACAAGGAAGGAAGGAAGGAAGGCAGAGGGTGAGAGGGAATGACCAGCTAGCTAACCTTGCTTCCACAGCTGATATACAATATGTCTCACATCTTTTAATATCTAATTCAAAGTCCAGTAAAAATAGCACTGAGGGCAGTTATGAAAACTGAATGATTTTCTTGTGAAGACTGGAATTTTTGGTAAAGGAAGACAGTTGGAAAGTTACATAAAATTTTCATTGATTCCTAACTTACTTATTTCCTCGTATAAAATCACAATTGCCCAATATATGGCTAAAAATGTTACAAAATTAGTTCTTAACCACACAATACACATCAACCATGCTATTCAAATTTTTTAATTCATATGTATCTAGAGGTAAACTTTCCAACTTGCTTTCATCTTGAAATGATGAATGGTGATAATCTGTGTCAAAGTATTTGTCCAGCAGAGGATAGTTCAGACATAGCCAGAGAGAAGATCAACTACCTGCCCATCAATCATATCTCTGCAGTCAACTTGGAAAGGACAAAACGATACAACCTTTTCCATTTGAAAAATGAAAACAAGTATTCCGGAAATGGGAAAATTTAATGCTTTCAGTTTATCATGTGCATATTCAGAATTGTGAAAGTGTAATCTTTTCAATTTACTGTATGATTAAAAAGTGTTTTCTCAAAATAATAAGAGAAATTTTGGGTAAAGAAATAAAGTTGGATTACAACAACCTTTTGTGTAATTTTCTAAATTTCTTTTATGCAACCTTAAATTCACACATTTTTTTAAAAAGAAAACTATATGTATATGACACGATGATATCAAATTTGACATCTCTCATATGTAGCAACCAGGTCCACTTCTGGATGTGGAAGTAGGTTGCCAATCACTTTGGAGGAAGGTCTGTCCAACATCCACTACGTCAAAGTTGCTGCCAACCTCGACAGGGAGTCTGCTGTCACATTGAATGACCACATCAGGTGGACTGCTGACAAGTGCCACTTCCTTGCTTAAGCCATCCATGGGACAGAAAGGATGACAACTAGGATGAGATGAGCAGCCAAGCCTCCAAATACAAGTCAATTCGGCCATGCTGTCTACAACCAACAATATGAAGGTCCCCTTTGTAGGCTTCAGTCTTCTGAGACATAAGGACAACCATCAGTTTCATAAAAATGGCGTGACCCGTCCTTAAAACTGATGACCACTCCCAGCTAATGGCCATCCTCCCAGTGGCCTTTCCCAACATGTACAGAAGGGGGGAGTCATATCGACTTGCTTGACGAGAGCAAGTTTCTAAGTCCACACATGGAATGTCTTCTTAACATCTTGCTTTTGCAGTTAGAGCCAGAGTTTGAGGCTGTAGTTGAGGACTGGACCCACTACAGACGCAAACTGTAATATTCTCAAGATTCACTCCAAATGTCATTGGGAACCTTGAATTGGGCCAGGAGCCCTCACAGATCCTTCTTGATTCTCGTCTTACTCTAGCTGGGAAAAGGCAACTAGCTGCAAAGTCTATCCCAGTGGAGTTCTAGTCAGGCAAAATCTGAGATTTGTACCAGTTGATCAGGAATCCTTCTGATTGGAGTTTGCTGATTACCTGTTGAAGGTTTCATAAGCACTCCTCTCTGGTGGCCTCCCAGACTAGCCAATCACCAAGGTAGGCCACCAGTTATCCTCCCTATTATCTGAGCACTTGGATGACTAACGTTGCCAATTTTATGATGATCCTAAGGATGGTGTTTAAGCCAAAGGGCATGACCAGGAATCTGTATGTTTCTCTCCCTATCCGGATCCATAAGAACAGGTGAAAGGGATCCTCTTTTGTTTGAAGGAGGCCTTGGGGACAATCTAGAGACATGCCTGGAGACAATGAATATATTCTTGTCTATGGCTCCCTTTAGGAGAGCTTTTGCACATACTTATCGAAGGAGGGCTCTGATTACTTGAAACCACCTTGCGGGCAGGATGGTATACAACCTTTGCCAAAGAGAAATTTCTTACTAATCAACTTGCACACCCACTTGATGACTTCCCGTAGTCAGAAGAGGATGATGTTCTTAAATTTTGCCTTCTTTTGCCTGTCAATTCAAATGAGCAATCACAGACATTGGAACTTAAGATATTGAGCTCTCTGCAAGTAATAACACAAAACTATCACTGCACACGAAACCATCTAGTCATAATCAACACCTAATACATCTCCAAGGGAGATTAAAAAAAGTCTCAAATCTCTCATCAGGGACCAAGGTTCAAGTCTTACCTTCAAAATCAAGAATAAATGAGTGTGAGAAATCCCAACCCTCTGAGCTGAACTAGGTAGATTATTTAGCTTGCCTATTCTCTTTGACAATGCTTAGCCTAGAAAGCAGGTAAACTTGAGTGTGATATCCCTAACTGAAGACTCACTCAGAGGTTCATAAAAAGTTGAATGGTAGCCTTTTACTGTGGCAACAGAAAAGAGCTTGTCTCAGCCTATTTAGACAAGACACCCAATGATCTGCTAAACAGTAGCTCCAACCAGACTACACCAACTACACAAGATAGTCTACTATGCCTGGTAGACATCTGCTGTGAATCTATGGACAGTACCTAACAGCTCCTACACAATCCTAGTTGCAAAGCACATGTAACTCCACATCTAACTCTCTCAGCAACTGAATGAGAAGGTTCATCAGATCAGCATATCACGAAGCCCAGGGAAATGGAGTTAAATGTTGAGGATGTCCATGGAGGTGCTGGAAGGCATCCTCTAATGCAGCACATGATTATATGTTAGTTTTAGATATTGGGGAAAAGTGAATCAAGGAAGAGGTGGAAGAAATCCTAAAAATAGGGAAGGGAAAGTAACACTGTGTGCAACATGCAAATCGGAATGGCATTGGGCTAGAGATTGTCCTGAGAATTTTCAAAATAGGAAGAAATCAGAAACTGGACAAGAAGAAAAACTTTATATATCAGTTTGTAAAATTGAGGAAGAATCTTGGGAAGAGGTTGATGCAATTTCAGACACAGGATGTAAGTCAACAGTTTGTGGGGAATTGTGACTAGCACACACTGCCATGGGTTTGAATCAGGAAGAGTTGAGGAGAATGAATGATACTAAAAAAGAGCATTTAATTTGGGAGAGTCATCATACAAGTCAAAAGGAGTAATGGAAATACCAGTGATATTGAAAAACAAAAAGTTTTATTTGAAGACAGAAATTTTGCAGGGTGATGTACTGTGGTTAATAGCTAAGAAAACCATAAGTAAAATGACTATAAATTTAAAAGACAATTGTGTTAAAATAGAAGTATTAGGGGAAATGAAGATAAAAGTTCAGAGAAGACAAACAGGGCCACTTAAGAATACTAATTTTGAGGAGGAAGGTAGAAGAAGATTGTTACTGGAGGGATGGAAGGGAAAGAGTCTAAGGGAAATTAAAGGTCATGGGAGTGGAGATAAAATATGGAAGCTAACAGAAGAAGCATAGTGGAGTGATGGTTTGAGAGAGAAAGAAAAAGAGGAAATAAAAAAGTTACTAACAGACTTAATTGCATGTTATGAGGTATGTAAAAGATACAAAAGAAACCCAGCTAAACCAGTACAGGCAGTCCCCGGTTATCGGCGGGCTTGGTTATCAGCAATCCGGTTTTACAGCACTTGTCTAGCGACGAAAAGCAGCAATTTTCAGTGCCAAAAATTGTTGATTTCTGCTTATCAGCGCCGATAATTGGGTACTGGCGCCAATATATACCTAACAGAGGCGCTGATAACCGATAACCAGCACTTTTCAGAGCCAACAAGCCCCAAAAATCGCTGATTTTCAGTTATTGGTGATTTTCGGTTATCATCACACCGTCAAAACGGAACCCCCGCCGATAACCGGGGACTGCCAGTACTGGGATTTTCTTGGAGTAAAACATTTAATGAAGTTGTAGCAATGGATGTGGGAGAGATAGAAGAGAGAAAGTTCTTAGTAATGGTATATATGGCAAAGGGTATTGTCAGGCTTTTTGGATAAAAGACAAAAAACAGAAACTATTATAAGATACTCTGATTGGTGGTTTGCTATATTTGGAGCACCTTCTAAAATATTATCAGACAACAGGGGAGAATTTCAAAATAAAAAAGTAAGGAGGATGGCAGAAAGATGGAACATTAAAGTACTGGCCACAGCATCTGAATCTCCATGGAGTGATGGATTGTGTGAAAAGACAGTAGGCATAATCAAAGAAAGCTTAAGTAGGACGAAAGATGATGAGGAAGTGGATTGGTCCATAGCATTAAGATGGGTAGTGAGTGCTAGGAACTGCTTAATAAATAATGGTGGTTTCTCCCCTAACCAATTAGTACAGGCAGTCCCCGGTTAATGGAGGGCTCAGTTAATGGCGGTCTAGTTTTAAGGGGCTTGTCTAGCGACGAAAATTGGCTGGCAATTTTCGGCACCAAAAAATTGTTGCTTTCCGCTTATTGGTGCCGATAATAGGGTATTGGCGCTGATACATACCTAATAGAGGCGCCGATAACCAAAAATCAGCAACAAAAAGCACGGAAAATCGCAGACTTCCGGTTATCTGTGATTTTTGGTTATCATCACACCCTCAGGGCGGAACCCCCGCCAATAACCAGGGACTGCCTGTATTTGGAAAAAACCCTTCTTTGCCAAATTTAATGGGAGAAGAAAGTTCAAGTCCTGCAAGCAGAGAGAAAGGTATGGATGAAAGCATAGTAATGGATACACTGAATGCAATGCATAAGGCCAGAGAAATGTTTATCAAAAATGAGTTTTGTAATAAAATAATAATGGCTTTAAACAAAAATGTCAGAGAACATAAACTTGAAGAAGCAGTAGTGCAAGATGAGGTATTCTATAAGAAAGAAATGAAAATGAATGGAGAGGACCTGCTCAGGTAGTGGGAGTATTGGGTACAACAGTAGCGGTTAAACATGGGGATTCTCTAAAAGTAGCCAGAATACATGTTACCAGGATTCAAAGACTATCACCAGAAAAAGAAAAGATACCTAAAATAGATAAAACACACACTGCGAAGGATGAATCCCGTGAATCAAAGGAAGTGAATATATATAAGCAGGAAGGAAAGGAGATGATAATGGGCTGGAGAAGGAATGCAGATATAGAATAGACTATAGAAAGAGATTTGGCAGAGGAAACACTGGAAGATGAAGGGGAAAGTGAGGTAATAGAAGAGATACCCAAATTCAAAAAGGGAAATAGTTAGAGCTATAAATAAAAATACAGGACAAGTAAAAGAATGGACTATATTAAGTCTTGCACGAAAAAGATCAAGCAAATCTTGGGCTGATTTGTACAATGTAGAAGACTCAGAATCAGTTGACAATGAAGAGGAGGAGGTTTTGCTAGGATTTGAAAATAGGAGCATAATTGAGGCTAAAGAGGTTTTGCTAGGATTTGAAAATAGGAGCATAATTGAGGCTAAAGAAAAAGAGCGGCAAAGTAGGAGAAAAAACAAGGTACAGCAGTCCCCGGTTTACGACGGGTCCAGCTTATGATGTTCAGAGGTTACAATGCTTTTCAAATATATTCATCAGAAATTATTTCACGGTTTACGGCACGTTCCAGGGTTATGACGCGTCATACGCCGATCTGACGGAAGAAATATAGCTCCACAATGGCAGAATAATCAAAATTTGGAGGTTTTTTTTATGAAAAACTCAATAAAAATGCAGTTTACATCATTTTCAATACAACCAAAACATTGGATTTTTAAGATTTTCAACGATTTTTTGGTTTACAACGATTTTCTGTTTATGACGCGCGTAAAAACCGGGGACTAAATATGAGGAGGTAAATGACGTTGGACAAAAAGCTATATCTACAAGATGGATAGTAACTGAAAAGGTAACGAGGGGGGGGTGAAAGATATGTAAAATCACATTGGCAGCTAGAGGTTTTGAAGAACAAATGGCCAAATTGGAAAAAGATGCTCCTACATGCAATGCTGAAATTTTAAATTTTTGTTTGACAGTAATAAAACTGAAAGATTGGAATTATTATAAGTTAGATGTAAAAACTGTCTACAAGGTGATGAAATACAACGAGGTATATTTAAAACCATCTAGTGAAGATGGTTAAGAGTGGATTATGGAAATTGAAGAAAACTGTTTATGGGCTCAAGGATGTAACAAAGGCATGGTATTGTAAGGTGGTAAAAGTGGTGGAAGAGCTTAAAGGTGAGAAAAGTAGATTAGAACCTAATATATTCTTTTGGAAGAAAGACAATAAATTGAATGGTATTTTACGTAAACATGTAGAAGATTTTTGCTTTGGAGGAACTGAAGGATTTTTAAAGGAAACATTTGGGAAATTGAAAGGGAAATTGCAAATAGGAGAACAAGAAAGTAAAAATTTTAAGTACAGGTATTCCCCTACTTACGATGGGGTTAGGTTCCAAAAAACCCATCGTTTGTTGAAAAAATCGTAACTCGAATATGGCCTAGCCTACACTAGGGAATTAGTACCATCTATACATATATGGTAGGCTAGCCTACACTACACAGTATACTTTATACACAAATGGTATAGTAATTATTAGTGTCAGCTAATTCTGCAGGTTCAATGCAGATTGACATGATAAGTCAGTACAAAGAGAAATTGTATAACAAACAAGGCCCAGCCTGCACTTTCATATATCATATACGGTAGCCTAGACTACATTATACTGTATTCTATTTTCACATAACACCGTATTATACAAACATCAAAATAACGAATATGCATCTTTTCCATGGCTCTTTTAAAAAGTTATGCTTTACTACACTGTATCCAATCGTAAATATTCTTATATTGCTTTTGCATTATAAATCCCGAATACAGCGATCAAATGTTTTGGTTTGGGAATCTATCACGCGGTCTTTATTTCGCCGCATTTAACTCGGTTCAGAGGGCATTTCTTGCTTCTAGTTAGCGTAAATGAATCTCTAGATACTTTATTTATAAGGGACATATATATTTTTCGTTATATGAAGTGTTTTTAAGTCGAAATATAACTTAAATATGTCTCGTTGTGAAATTAATTTAGCCATTTTTTCGTTAGTAGATGACGTTGGCGGCTGGCCGTTTGTTTTGTGTAAAAAAAAAAAAACAAGATTCCGTTCACTATTTTCTCTTGATTTCATTATCATACTACGAGCTTTTCCTATTTATCTTTTATCGGCGTGAAAACAGCAGTAATATGTATTCTTTCATGCCCAGTAGTTTTGATTGAAATACTTTCCAATTTTATTTGCTGTCGAGTTTCATCCATGTTGCCAGTGCACGATAATTTATAGTCATTAGCAGCTTGAACATTCTTTTCTCAGCTTCAACTACAACTTCCAGCTTAAATTTACTGTAGCAGTATATTTCCTTGCCGATCTTTTCAGTACTTAACGTCATTTTTAACATAACTACGATAATTGTTTAACAGAATACTATGGTTGAAATACAAGCAAAACAGTTGTTATCCGATTCGGTTATTAGCAAAACAACAGTCTCGTTCGGTTGTTTATGGTTGTAATAAATTTTCACAAGAGTATAAGGTTACTAACAATACTTTTATCATTCTCTTACTTTTTTAACTAGAAGATGGAATAAAGAGATGGAGAAAAAGAAGTGGGTCTATTGTAAGTTGGTCTCTCTTGCTGCCTGATTCTCGGCAACTGTAGTGTACGCTGTTGCTGTTGCCGCATCCGCTCGAAATTTAAAAATATTTTCTAAATATTGTCATACCAGTATTAATTGCTAACTCCATCGTAAATTCGAATTATCGTAAGACGAATTATCGTCACTCATGCACTACCTGTATTTACAAACGCACAAAAATTGCAAACGAACACTGACCTATTTTAACTTCCGACAACGAGAGCAAGTGAGGTCAGCTCATTGAATTAATGTACCTATTCCAGCCTCTCAGGCCAACATATCGTAACCGTACGCTGCCAGATTGTACGTTGTTGCCTGCGCCAGTCCCCCGCGAAATTTAAAAATACATATTTTCAAAATATTGTCGTATCGATATTAATTGCTAACCCCATCGTAAAAGCGAATTATCGTAAGTCGAATCATCGTAACTCGAGCACTACCTGTATATAGGAGTAATAGTTGAGCAAAAAGGAAAATGGAATTTGTCTTAATCAGTGGTAGTATATAAATTCTATAAGAGAACCAGAAGCTAGAAGATTTGTAGGTAACAGAGTATTAGGACAAAAGGAGTTAACAGAATATAGATCAGTGGTAGGACCGTTGAATTGGGTATTGCTACATACCATGCCAGAAATATCATACGATGTTAGTGAATTAAGTAAAGCTTTTAAAGAAGAACGACTCAACATATGAAAAAGCTGATTAAAATAGTGTGAAAAACTAAGAGCATCATGGGAGAAGTGATAATAAGTAAGTTAAAAGAAAAGATTTATTGGGAAGCCTATGCAGATGCTTCATTTGGGAATATTGAAGATGGTCATACACAATTAGGTTATGTGATATTTTTGACAGATGGTAAGAGGAGAAGTCCCATATGGTGGAAATCCAGAAAATCCAGAAGAGTAGCAAAGTCCACCATTGAAGCAGAAGCTCTGAGTGTGGGGGAGGCCATAGAAGGATTGATATACAGTATTTCAAACATTTGTGGGAAGAGATAGTAGGAGGGAGAAAATTAGAAGCAATGGTTAAAACTGATAGTAAAACCCTATTGACTACAATAAAATCAAGTACTGGAGTAAGTAGTAAGAGATTAAAAATTGATACTGCAGCAATAAGAGAAGCAATAGAATCTGGAGAAATAAAGGTGGTGAGATGGATAAAAGGAAAGCATCAAATAGATGATGTATTGACTAAAGCTGGAGTTTCAGGTAAATATTAGAAATTACGTAGAGGGTAAAGAATTGGAGAATAATGGATTGGATGGGATTAGGATAAGAAGAGGTTGGAAGGGAGGGAGAAGGAGATAAGTGTGATTACATGTTAGTTTTAAAAGTTTAATCATTATTATTTTATTTTTATTTTCTGCATTAGTGAAATGGTATGGGCGTTACAAAATGTATAAAAAGCACGTTTAATTTTCTAAGTTTTTATAGCAAAACATTATTTATGTTTAAAAGTATCTGTTCATGGTGTAACATCATAGGATGACAAATAGCGGGAGGGAGAACATCAATAATTTACAGTGTCTAACTCCAACATTGTAATGTTGAAATAATGTGGTGTGGTAGAGAGCTCTCTGATGGTTAGGTTGTTAATTTTGGGTTGTAAGTCTGTTTTGTGGTTTTTTGTATTCATAAGCTGGATTATATTATAAAAGAGCAACGTGAACAGGTGGGTGGATTGCATAACTGTCGCATTTTTGGATGGGTTAGGCTAGAAAAACTTTCAGTACATACATCGGGAATGGGAGAGCAGAACACAAGGAGCTTCTTGTTTAGCCGACATCCAGTGTTCCCTAAACCCTTGAACAACCTTTTTGCCACATTAGGGTGTAGGGACCACCCTGTCCCCATGACCTGCCTCTGGCAACTGTGCTGGTATGCCACCATTGTCCTACACCCATGCTGCACCTAGCATATAACTAGGCAGTGTAGAAACCATCCAATTTTGCACCTGCCTTACCAGTCAACAGACAGGGACGAAAACCATCTCCCTTTGCTTGTTGACAAATTCACTACATTCAAGGTGTTGCTCATCTACACTAGGTGAACAATCAACTGATCATGAAATGCTTGCAGTAACAGAAGTGCTATGAACATTTTAGAAATGATTCACAGATGAGCATCATCTCAACTTCACACCCCGTGAAACTAACCAACCATTCAAGTGTGCATCCACCAAAATGCCCTTGGATGCACCCAAGAACGAAGTAACAGCATCTCCTGAGGGGGGAACTCCTGCAAGGAGGTCTGTCATATAACCCCCATGCTAGACTGTCCTTCCTTTCCTTCCTGAGAGGCACATGAAGTGTCGCAGGATTGGAGCAAGTGCAAATGCTGCTTCAGGCACAAGTAAAATGATAGCAGATGAACCTGCCCATGAGGCACAGGCCAGAGATTATGTGCAACCAGAAACAACCTGCAAAATATAAACGAGGAAGGAACTATGCTGATACCTCCCTAACCTTGCTGTTGCAAGGGTTCAAAATGAGGACTCTCATGGCTACCACATCAATTAAAATGCCCAAGTACTTTGTCTACAGCTTGGGCTGAAGATCTAACTTCCCCCAGTATATCATGATCCCAAAATTAGAACAGAGGAGAGTGACTGCACCTCTGAGGACACCAAGGTCAACCAATTGTTACGACACTGTAACAAATGGAGCCCCTCTAATGAACACTCACAAGGATACGAGGCAGTCAACAGTCTAAAGGACAGAGCCTTGAGCTGGTATATTGTCCTTTGCACACAAAAAGGAGGGTACTTTCAAGTCCCCTGATACAAGCCAACACAGGATGTGAAATTTCTGTACCAGAGTTTGGCAAACTAATTTGTTCAGTGGAGAGAGATTAATGACCATACTCCAGGAAGGGGACTGTGGAGGCCCAGAGAGTATTCATCAATAACTTTCAGTGTGTCTAGCTCCAACATTGTCTGCATTCTGCCGAATGCAAAATTTCTATGATTTATAGAATAAACTGGGAACAGGATCAAGCTATATAAAAGGGGAGGGCATCAGTCCATAAAAGGCTGTCTGTAGCCCTCCCAACAGACTACCCACGTCTTTGGTCTGTTGCACTTTCCAACAGTGTGACAGACATCTCCCAAGTAACTCACCAGCACAGGCAGAGACAACTTTGGTATCCTCTTCCCCTTTTCTTCTCTAACTAGGCAGAAGCCCAAAAGAACTTTTTTTTTTTTAGTGTGAGACCACTCTCAGCTGAAACCCGTCTTTAAAAGACATCAAATTGTCCTATCTCCTTACGATGAGATTCACCCATGATTCAGGAATGGTGCATGAGGAAGGTCAGTGTCCTGATTGACTGATTTGTGGGTATTAAAACTGGCATCACAACATCTAGGTTATTAATGTTGGGTCAGTGTCCTTCCTCCTGACTCCAACCACCTCTGAAACTTGTCCTTGTCCTCAATGCCTGCCACTGTGTCGCGAAAAGCTTCCAAACCCTATGACACTTGAAGGAAAGCCTTGGCAACCAACTCCATGGCTCCTACCAGCAGCCAAGAAGTGCGAAACTGCACTAAAGAAAGTTGTAACTTGCTCATCAGTCCACTGACTGACTGGTTCACCTGTTGGGGGCAGATGTTGGTGTCCCCTACAGTGAGTATTTCTGCTTTTGCATCAAGAGGTGAGGGAAGCAACTTGAGCAAGCACCTAAAAAGATGGAGTTCTTTGACACAGAGATCAAAGAGTTCATCTCCTCCACAGCAATTTAAGCAACTGGAGCCCAGGGCAACCAAAACAACAGTGAAAATTCTGAGGTAAAACCAAGGGTGCACTCTACTGAGGACACCAGGTTCCAAGGAGCAGTCCATGTCACTTCCCCATGGCCATTCCACTTATGAACAAGCCTGTTGACCTAATAAAAGTGCCTTCTAACTTGGCCTGTATGCACTTCGAGGCACAGGACCTGAGTTGTTAGTGTCAACAGAAGACTGAGAAGGTCCCTTAACTGCAGCAGAGGGAGAGGACACAACATCCTGACCTTCCACCTGCTCTGAAGATTATGACAAGTACCTAGAGTGAGAACCAAACACTGCATCATTCCAAAGAAATTAAAGGAGAATGGACTTTCTCTTAATCTCTGCCTTCAAACCTTGAGCCTGAAGATGAACGAGTTAAGTTGGCCAACCTAGCTGACTGACACTAGAAAGTTCAAGCACTACCTGTTCCACGAAGAGCAGTGCATGGGACGTGGGGGCTGGGCACCAGCGAGCTTGTGCACCTGTGATTGGTCACAAGGAGGCTCATGAGCTGATCCACCTGCAGCAATTTTGCCTGCCCACTGAACTATTGCATTGATTATCTTCACTCCTCATGTGGATGGCTACCTTCTGGGCCTTCTACCTGCAATTCTGTTGATCCAGAGATGGGAAAATGAGGAAAAGGATGAGGAGAAAGGTAGAGTCTGGTGGCATCTCTTCAAACTCTTATAACCTAAGACCTCCCCAAGCCCTACCACATCCACCCTATCTTCAAAGAGACAGGAGGTGCAACAAAAGCTTATTGGAGGAACAACAGCAGGAACAGCAGTGGTGTCAGCACCAATAGACATGAAGAGAATACTGCCAGAGTAATAGGGTCTGGTGAGACTGAAGGAGACATGGAGCTTTTGGCTGCAGCCAAATGCTCCAAAAAAGCTAACAAGAATGGTCTCTCTGGATGCCCAAGAAGGCCACAATGCTTCCACCATCTCCTCCATCTCCTGAGAAGGCCTTGCAATAATCACTGCAAAGGCAGAAGTGGTGGGAACTAAACTGCAAGTGATGAAGGTTACCAGAATCAGCAGCTGGAGTCCTTGTTGATCACTATTTCAACCTGCACATACCCTCCATGAACAAAGAAAGGGTTTCAGGCTCAGACACAATCCCATCAGCAAGAGTAGAAATCAGAGCCAGTGAGGCTAGGGGCAGGACATGAGAGAAAGGCAGTTTTACCCTCAGACACCAACAGTAACTTTCTCAACTTCCTCTGTTTCAAACCGTACTTCTGCCACTGGGCAGATAACTTTAAAAGACACTTGACACAGTTCAGAGATGGTGTACACTCATGGCCTTTATAGAAAGAATAAAAGAATGGGGGGGGGAGGGTTCAACATCAAAAGAGGACATAAACCTAGCACACACTCGTTCATTGCCTAGACACTACTCAGATCATTTGTATGAGAAAGAATATCATTACGCATCATCCGTGTTACAGAAGGCATCAACTACGTAAAAAATAAACCAAATTCAGCAATCATAACAAGAAGATACTTTAAAGTCAGCTTTAACAACAGCAATGACAAACACAAGAAAATAGCAGTGATGTGCGAATAGCAAGGTAGCTGAAGAAAATGTGATGATGACAGTCGTTTGAATGGGCGAGTTACATCCTCACATTAACTTGCAGCTCATTAATAATCTTGTTATCTACCTTCAATGAAGGTTTGTATTCTTCTAGAGACATAAGTTCCTTTTGCCATGGTATATAAACATACATTTATGATTTTAAAAATATTATTTCTAAATAAACAAAGGTTCTTTGCATACTCCCTTTGACTTTAGCTGCATTGGTTTTCACCTAGCACTTTCTAACTGTTGTCTTTATAATTGTTACCTCTAGTTTTGTTTTTGCACAACTTTCAAACTTACGACACTGCATCTTTTTCAAGAACGAACCCTTTGGTAAGTCCTGGAAGTGCTTAGCTGTGACTCAGGGGTCAAATTAAATTACTTTATGTTAGCACCAATTTTTCTGTATATAATAACTTTAATTAAAGCATTATCTCAACTTCCCAACTCCAAATCTTTTTGGCCAATACTGCAGGCTCTGCAAATCAATCATTCAGCCCAAGCTCCACTGCCTACTGTTTTTCACTTTTTGTCAATCCCCTGTTATTTCTTATGAACACAAAAATATATTGGTTCACTGATTCTGAGAGAATGAATGAATGACATACTTACATGCATCACTAAAGTAATCAGTTACAAATAGGAAGTATACAGTAATACAGAAGACAACACATTCCATGTTTTGATATGAATCACATATTATTCTCAGCAATAAGAAAAACTAAAACATTCATGAATACCATAAACTAACAGAATCCAGAAAAATATCTTTGCAAAAAAATATATATATATATACAGTGAACCCCCCGTATTCGCAGGGGATGCGTCACTCTCCACTTCAATTAGTTATGTTTTATGATTAATAATTTTTGATAATGAAACATTAGGACACCTTTGAAGTAAGGCACATTTCATATGTATTCAAAATCTAAAACTAAAAACCAATAAAAAAATATATCCAACTGCATATTTTCATGAATATACTTAAACTGACCATGGACATTTGATGGATCATAATACTTGGTCTTCAATTTCTGTGTTCTGTTAAGGACTTTCCCATCTGGAAGAGGCTCTGCAAGATCTTCAAAGGTTTGCAACAAAGATGATACTTGCTTAGGAACTGCAACTTCTCCAAAGTGTTCACAGACTTTTGCTTCTCTCCCTGATAAGAAGTATAATAGATAAGAATATATAACAGTAAAAAATAAAATTTTGAAGTTAAGATTTTATAAAATAAAATTCCCTTCAATAACAAGATGGAATTCACTACAAGTTAATTTTTCTGTTTATTCACAAGATGGCATTTACTATAAGATATTCTTTTATTCAGTTACACGAAAGCATTCATTATTCCTAAATACCACAAATGTACAAAAGCTATCTTAACCATTAAGGGATGGGCTAAATATATATTAAGCACACCCCCAGACCAGGCAAACTTTAAGGTTGGCCAATTTAAGAAAAACACATCAATGGAAAGAGGAAGATGTGCAAATGCACATGGTGTAAAAAAAATGACAAATTTTTCTATACCATCCACGGGGAAGTTGAAAGTGACTATTTACAACCTTGTGTGGGGTCTCTTTTACAAGACATTCATAAATATATGCTAATTTTACAAGGTTATACATGTTTTTTCTAATAATCTATTTTATTTTTTGTAAAATTATAATTACAGCCCACACATCATAACAGATAAGAACTAACATCAATAACAAATTCTGACTATATTTATTGTAAAATATTTACAAGATTTACTGAAATGGGGAGATACAGTAACTTTTTGTGAGGTATACATGTTTTTTCTCATATTTCTTTGCACTTTACTTTGAAAATTACAATCATATCTGAACTACTATCATAAAAGACAAGAACTAAAACCAACAGCAATCCCTCAGTAAATTTACAAGCAAATAAAAAAAAAAAGAATCCTGGAGCTATGGAGAGGCAGTACATGCCCCCCCATGAAAATTGATCTACCCCTCTCCCATACTGAGTTAACATCATTTATGTTTTGAAAATTTATGAACATTTTTCCCGAAGTTTCCAAACCATGTTGTGCAATATTAATCCTCATAATTATTTTCATCCAAACCATGCCCATCCAGTGAAGTTTGTTGGCAATTGGTTGAGCTTAATCCTTCATAATGAAGTTAGAGGAATTTATTTCCATAGAATTCATTTCTTTATAATGTGGTTGATTCAAAACCTTGTTATAAGTTCCTCATATGAATCAGCATCAGTGGTCTGGTAAACAAAATACCAGTTATGCCCATCCAGTAAGGGTTAAAAGAATGGTAAGGTCTGTATACAACCATGTTAAAAACTTCAGTGTAATAGAAGAGAAACATCTAATATTCACCAAAGTTCCATGCACCTAAAAGGCACAATTTTCTAAACCTAAAGACTGCATAGTGCAAAAACCACTCTTTGATTAGGATGAAAATCTAAGGGATGGTTTTGAAAATTAACTTATTTAGATACAGTCTGACCTCTCTAAATCTGGCATTCCGTGGTCCAAGAACTCCCATGATCCAGGACTTTTTTGAACCAGCCACCACTATAGCCGATTCACTTAAGGTAGATTCTTGAGCCTATGAGACGTTTGTTTGGCGGCCTCTGATTGGCTGGTATTGGGAGGTATGCAGCTTGCTCACTGTTTCATTTTAATGTCTGTAGCTCAGAAAACTTGAAATATTTTTATATTTCTTCATTTATCTCACGTTTTACACAAGATAGGAAAGTTTTGGTCATACCATAGGATTCGGTATTAATTGTACAACTAAACCGTGATTTCCTGAAATCAGTAAGATAAAACACAAAGGAATTACAACGAGTAAAAGTGAAGAGAGAAGCATTTCATTCTTTATACCTGTTTTTACATATCGTCGGATTTTGCATCATTCATGTGATCAAGATAAAATAAAACTTGTGATTTCATACAATAAATTCACCCTGAATACGCTGGTGCTTTCAGATTTTAGATGCGTGTGATATGTGAAGAGAAAATGAAGAATATGTCGTATTATGTTGCATCCGTACTTGACTCAGTTTGAATAGTGCCAAGAGATGGTGGTCTGCAAACAGCGATATCTTTGAGGCACCGTTGACAGTTGCCAATCAGTGATATGAGAAGTTTGCAGTTTCGACAATATTTACCGTATTATTATGTCATTAAATTTTCTGTAAATAAATGCATAGAATTCCCGTTATGACTGTCGAACACTTCACTCCAATATCATATATGTCCGTGTGTCTGAACATATCTGAGTAAGTGTAATTCCCAAATGTTCCCACACCCCTGCATCACTATATAGCTATGTAGGATAATGAGACGAATCAGAAGACTTTTATAGCTTTATATATTTAAACAAAAAGAATGGAAATTCATACTGATGTATTATGTCATAAAACAAAATAAAATCATATACAGTAGGCTTACATTGACAGTGTCATTAGGCTATCTGTATGAACAAAAAGAAAGGAAAATCTTACATATTTTATGTCATTACCATTATTTTAAAAAAATTTAATGGAAAATCATACATATAGTCATGTCATTACCTATTGAAACAAAAAAAGAATGAAAAATCATACAGATGCATCCATTTGATTTTTAATTTTTCCTTATCAGATATGTCCATAGTCCAATCATACGGACATATATGATATTGGAGTGAAAGTGTTCGACATTCATAATGGGAATTCTATGGGCAACTGTCAACGGCACCTGGACGCTCTTGCTGAGAAGACCAACGACGTCCAAAAGTGTCTCGCAGTCTGCAAATCACCGTCTCTCGGCACTATTCAAACTGAGTCAAGGTACGGATGCAACATAATACGACATATTCTTCATTTTCTCTTCACATATCACACGCATCTAAAATCTGAAAGCACCAGTGTATTCAGGGTGAATTTATTGTATGAAAACACAAGTTTTATTTTATCTTGATTGAATGATGCAAAATCCGATAATATGTAAAAACAGGTATAAAGAATGAAATGCTTCTCTCTTCACTTTTACTCGTGTTTCCTTTGTGTTTTATCTTACTGATTTCAAGAAATCATTGTTTTTAGTTGTACAATTAATACCGAATCCCATGGTATGACTAAAACTTTCCTATCTTGTGTAAAACGTGAGATAAATGAAGAAATATAAAAATATTTCAAGTTTCTGAGCTACAGACATTAAAATGAAACAGTGAGTGAGCTGCATACCTCCCAGTACCAGCCAATCAGAGGCCGCCAAACAAACGTCTCATAGGCCCAAGAATCTACCTTAAGTGAATCGGCTATAGTTCTTGAGTACAAGGACAGTGCCGGATGTTTCAGTTTTTGTATTTTTTTGGATTTCAGAACTGAAGCTTGCTCCGTAAATACACAAGCATTGTTTATTTCCAAAGAAAACATTCTGTGAAATTCAAAATACAGTATATAGCATGCAAAAGAACCATAATTTGCATACAGTCACTTCCCGATTTATGAACAATTTATGTTCTGGACAGCCATTCTTATCTTCAATTGTTTGTAAGTTTGTTTTTAACATGTAGTGCATAATTTTTGTTGATGTTTACATTACCGAGTTAATTTGGGAGTCACTGATCATCCTATTTTCATTGTATTTTTAAATCATGCATTATAATGAATTACAGATGCTTCTCTACTTACGAACAAGGTACATTCCGAATGGCTGTTTGTATCTTGGTTTGTTCGTAAGTCCAACTTGATATACGCAGAGTCAATATGCACAGTACAATTTATGCTTTTCATACTAAAACACAATACTAGTACTGTACTGTATTTAAGAGAGTATTTTAGCAATAAAAATAATATATAAAACCTAAATACATTAGACAAATTATGATAATGATATAGTAAAATACAGTTTTAACCCTTAAACGCTGAGCCTCTATTTACAAAAGTGTCTGTCGTATGCCGGCGGCGTTCGGGAGTTAGCACCGGAAGCGGAAAAAAGTTTTTTCAAAAAATCACAGCACGCTTTAGTATTTAAGATTGAGAGTTCATTTTGGCTCCTTTTTTCTCATTGCCTGAAGTTTAGTATGCAACCATCAGAAATGAAAAAATATATCATTATCATATATAAATATTGGAATATATGACAGCACAAAAAAAAATTTCATATATAATTGTATACAAATCACACTGTGAGCAAAATGGTTAAAGCTAACGAGTTATTTTTTTTTCGTTGTATTGTAAACTAAATTGCGATGATTTTGGTATATAACAAATTGTAAAACAATCAAAGCATCACAGAGAAAATATTATCACAAAATGATGCATGAATTTTTTTCTAAAATTCACCATAAATCGAAATATTGTGCTAGATCTAGACCTCCTGTTTGTTGCAAAATGAAGGTAATTGATTGAATATTACTAGACTGTAAGTGTTTTAGCTTACAATTGCATTTTTCGACCATTTCAGTCGAGTTAAAGTTGACCGAAGGTTGAATTTTTTCTATTTATCGTGATTTATATGAAAATATTTCAAAACTGATAAAAGCTACAACCATGAGTTATTTTTTGTTGTATTCTACATCATATTGCACACATTTTCATGTATAACACTTTATGTAAGGCCTAATATAAAATGGTGCAAAAATTACGACAAGGTGACAAAAGAAATTCCGAGATTTTCAGCCATTACCGCGCACGGAGGTAAGGAAAAAGTTTTTTCAAAAATTAACCATAAATCGAAATTTTGTGCTAGAGACTTCCCATTTGTTGCAAAATGAAGGTAAATGATTGAATGTTACTAGAATGTAAGAGTTTTAGCTTACAATTGCGTTTTTTTACCATTTCGGTCGAGTCAAAGTTGACTGAAGGTTGAAATTTTGGCACTTATCAACAACCATGAGTTATATTGTGTTGTATTTTACATGAAATTGCACACATTTTCATATATAAAACTTTATGTAACGGCTAATATAAAATGGCGCAAACATTACGACAAAGTGACGAAAGAATTTCTGAGATGTTCGGCCAAGTTACTGCGCGCGGACGTAAGGAAAAAGTGTTTTTCAAAAATTCACCATAAATCGAAATATTGTGCTAAAATCTTCCAATTTGTTGCAAAATGAAGGTAAATGACTGAATATTACTAGAATGTAAGATTTTTAGCTTACAATTGCAGTTTTCGACCATTTCGGTCGAGTCAAAATTGACTAAAGGTTGAAATTTTGGCACTTATCGTAATATGAAAATATTTCAAAATTGATAAAAGCTACAACCATGGGTTGTTTATTGTTGTATTCTACATGAAATTGCACACATTTTCATATATAAAACTTTATGTAACGGTTAATGTAAAACAGCACAAACATTACGAAAAAGTGACGAAAGAATTTCTGAGATGTTCGCTGGTTATCAGCACTGGATGTAAGAAAAAGTGTTTTTCAAAAATTCACCATAAATCGAAATATTGTGCTAGAGACTTCCAATTTGTTGCAAAATGAAGGTAAGTGATTGAATATTACTACAATGTAAGAGTTTTAGCTTACAATTGCGTTTTTCAACCATTTTGGTCAAGTCAAAGTTGACCGAAGGTTGAAATTTTGGCACATCATAATATGAAAATATTTCAAAACTGATAAAAGCTACAACCATGGGTTGTTTTTTGTTGTATTCTACATGAAATTGCACACATTTTCATATATAAAACCTTATGTAACGGCTAATATAAAACGATGCAAAAATGACGACAAAGTGACGAAAGAATTTCTGAGATGTTCGGCAGAGTTACCACGCGGACGTAAGGAAAAAGTTTTTTTCAAAAATTCACCATAAATCGAAATATTGTGCTAGAGACTTCCAATCTGTTGCAAAATGAAGGTAAATGATTGAATATTACTAGAATGTAAGAGTTTTAGCTTACAATTGCGTTTTTCGACCATTTCGGTCGAGTCAAAGTTGACCGAAGGTTGAAATTTTGGCACTTATCGTGATTTATATGAAAATATTTCAAAACCTATAAAAGCTACAACCATGATTTATTTTTTGTTGTATTCTACATGAAATTGTGCACATTTTCAAATAGAAAACCTTATGTAACAGCTAATATACAACAGTGCAAAAATTACAACAAAGTGACGAAAGAATTTCTGAGATGCGTCGCTGATGCTCTGTAGTGCGAGAAGAAAGAAATTGGCGCATGCGCGGCTGGGTAACGCTTGTAAACAAAACAACAGCGTGATCCGTGAACTCCCAGCACCCCTCAAGGCACGTGATTTAAAATCTTTCGCAAACTAGTCCTATAACTATTTTTCCGCGAATATTTAAAAAAAACTTTTTGTAGTCGACGTACTGTATGTCCACTCGGCACCCGACAGACAATTTTAGTCGACATATGATAAGTCCAGTCGGCGTTTAAGGTTTAATTTATGAACATGGTTGTTCATACCTCTGAAAGCTCTTAAGTTGAGGAGCATCTGTACTTTAGATGCTAGGAAGGTGAAAAGAAGAAAATAAAATTTAGATTAATGCAACATTCAAAATTTAGCATTTTCTCCATGCTTTGAATGTTATGAACTTGGAGAGATTTACACAGGAGCAGCATCTGACATAGGAAGTTCACTAAGTAAATAATGAACACTGCATCTACTGACAAAAATACATACTAAATGTTTCCTATGGGGAGAGGAAATAAAGAAAATGGGAATTCATCAAAGAACAAGTTAAATCGGGAAGACAGAAATAAGTAGGAATATTTTACCAGTATGAACGAGTATTATCGTGATTGTAAGAATACTGTACAGGTAGTTAATCAAGAAAATACTCAGGATAATCAGGGAAAGGGTTAAAGAAGTAGGTTCATCATTCTTGGTTCTTCTGTTCTTTGCAAAAATTCTTACTAACAGAATAGGCGTAATAAATTAGAAGCCTAAGGCACACCTCCAGAAAGCAGAACTTTTACAAATACACACTGTAATTTTAGCATTATCATGGATAATGCTAGATTTAAGCTTATAAAGGGAAGCTGTGATTTCTCAACACTGAAGTTTGTCCATTTCATCAGCCTAATGTCGGACTGTTGAATGCCTTGGAAATACCAAGAACAGTGAAAAATGATCCTCTAAGTCCACAGAGATACGGAAATACCAGTGAGACTGGAAAAGAATTTTCACCAGTAGGTTTTGCATTTTGAAAGCCTTACCGGCACTGAACATAGCCTACAAAACAACAGTGGATGACTTATTTTACCCAAGTAAGGAAATTGAAGAATTAAGTGCTATAATAACTGAGCCTTAAAAAGCCAGTTCTAGAGAATCAAATTCAACAGTAGTTCATATGTAGCTGTGCTTCAATTCAAATTTTTGAGACAGAAACCCAACACTGTTATCTTAACCAGATAGTAAGTTTTCATAAAAATCTTAAACCTTTTCTTTTGAAAGAATTTCAATATTTTACACTAGAGATACTTTGTTTATGGTATATGAGAACATCAGTAAATATCAAGTTCTGCTAATTAACTGAATTTTAGCCTCCAATCAAATATTATTAGTGTCATCCTAAAATCAAGTAATGAAGTTATGAATTACCAAATGTTAATAATGTTTTGTTTGAATTTCCCAGTTTCAGGCACGCACTGACTGGGTGTAGATCATAAAATGAGTCCTGGTGAAGCTAGATATGGCCTATGATTGAAAATGGTACAGATGCTATTCTGACCTTTATTTTGGGCTTGAATTAGTATTTGGAAATACATGGTATCGAGTAATGCCCAGGCAGCTGAAGATCTAATTTTGTTTCTTGTCAGAGGAAGAGGTGTGAATTTGTTTCACTTTTCCTGGCCCATCTTTGCTTTTTTATCTTTAATGGACTAGTGACTTTCCTGCCAAGCTAGGATTGTTAGCTGATAGTCAATATGTATATACGAAGCAGTTACGTATCTATGATGCTCCGTCTGATTTGACATGCCATTTGCAAGAGAACCTTGATAAGGGTTTTGAGTGTAGAGCAATTCAAATAGATTTTATTGCTGCTTTTGATTGAGTATACTGTATCGCAAGGCACTTATTTATAACTTCAGAGACTTGGAGTGGGTATATATATTTTAGAGTTACTTCAAGATTTTCTTACAGGCAGGTAGTATGTTGATGTTTGTATACAGTAATACCCCTAACTTGCGCTATTCGAGTTGCACGAATTCACAGACACACAAATTTTTCATTGGAACCTAACTAATGGTCATACATGAGTTTTTCACAGACACGCGAAGATTTGTGAACACTGAGAAATCCTGCAAAAGTGTTTGTTTAATTATTTATGCAATTTATAAGTTTTCAAGCTTTTATGTGTAAATTAAATAACATTAAATATTATTAAAAGTATTAATTTCTCTCTCTCTCTCTTTTTAGTGAGATGAATTTTTATGGTACATGTATACAGTACAGGTATGTTTATTTGTATGATAAATAAACTTTTTACCTAATAATAAGAACTAATTTTCAAATATTAATAGGATTAATAAAATTAAATAATAATAATAATAATAATAAAACTGTAATTACAAAATTCGTATTATTTTGAACAAACAAATTCTTCCCTCGTCTTTTGTAAGAAGGTCGAAGGCAAAAGCTGTCAGACATGTCATTTAGCCTTACAGCACTGTTATTCTGTATGTCTTTAACTGTACAGTAGATAATTTTAAATTGATCTAATTTTACCTGTACCATTTACAAATTGTAAATGTGCCGTTCTAAAACATAGAGACATAGAGCATTTCAGAACAAAGAGAAAGTGACAGAATAGAGAAGTTTTTAAAAACCAGGTTGAGAAGACTTCTAAAAATATTTCAGTGGAATGGGGGAGACAGTCACATGCTCCTATATTCTTAAGTCAACCATTTATTTCTTTTTTTTATGGGTAACGTATTAAGCTAACTTTTAAATGAAAATACAGTAACTTTAATTTAATTTAAAAGTTAGTTTAATACTGAATTTCCATCTTTTAATATCTACCGTAAGAATAACTTTCTCTCTCTCTCTCCGCAATATTTCATAAATAATATAACCTGATATTTCAAGTAAGGACAATATCTCTCTCTCTTACATGTTATTCTCTCAGTCTCCGTAATAATTGGTAAGTAATTTCTCTCTCTTATGTAAGGACAACCCTTATCTCTCTCTCTCTCTCTCTCTCTCTCTCTCTCTCTCTCTCTCTCTCTCTCTCTCTCCTAATAATATGAACTCTCTCTCTCTCTCTCTCTCTCTCTCTCTCTCTCTCTCTCTCTCTCTACTCATAGTTAGCGCTCACACATTTTTTAAAACTTATTCATTCTTTGTGGAATGGGGAGACGTCTTTACCTGTACAGTAGATAGTTTAAATTGATCTAATTTGACCTGTATTGTCTCTAAGAATAACTGTAAATGCGCTAGTGTTGCAAAATACGTTCTAAAACATAGAGACATAATAACTAAGAGTTGTATTAGTCAAAATATAAAACACTGTTTCTTCATGAAAAAGCATTTCAGAACAAAGAGAAAGATACGCAGAATAAAGTTGTCGAAAAGAGGTTGAGACGACTTCTAAAAATAGATCGGTTGGAAGGAAGGAAGGAGAGAGAGAGAGAGAGAGAGAGAGAGAGAGAGAGAGAGAGAGAGAGAGAGAGAGAGAGAGAGAGAGAGAGATTCTCTCCCCACTCTCAATTTTTATATCAACCATTTATTTCTCTTTTTTAAGGGCAATGTTTTAAGCTAACTTTTAAATGAAATTACAGTAACTTTAATTTCATTTAAAAGTTAACTTAATAATTTAGGAGCATGATTAGGGTCATATTTAGTGTTTAAACTTTAGAAATAAGCAATTATTAGCATTTTTAGACCATGCCAAACTTACGCGAAAATTCACCCTGAGCAAGGGGTTCTGGAACCTAACCTCAGGTAAGTTCGGAGTATGTGGAACCTAACCTCAGGTAAGTTCGGAGTATGACTGTAATACGATATTAATACGTGAATACAAAGTAAAGTATAATGTAGGCTAGGCTACCGTGCATGTATACAATAGACCATAGTGTAGGCTACGCTTATTCTTGTTTGTTATTCAATTCCTCTTTGTATTGAATTATCATAGGTCATTCTGCATGAACCTCCAAAATTAGCTGATATTAATAATTACTACACTGTATATGCATAGAGTATATTTTATAGTGTAGGCTAGGCTACCACATATGTATACATGGTACTGAATACCCTAGAATAGGCTAGGTTATATTCGAGATACATTTTTTCCAACAAATGATGGTTTTTTTTGGAGTGTAACCCCATCATAAGTAGGATAATACCTGTATAAGCATTTTTGAGTTTTTTTTTTAACTATAAAATATGACTTTTTATGATAAAATAGTTTTATATATACTTACCAAGTAATTACATAGCTATTGGTTCCCTAACCTACAGCAGCTTAGAAATTCAAAATTTGAGCAGTGGTGCTGTTATTGTTACTGTGCAGGTGACAACGTCCCGCCACCATCCAGGACTCGAGGAAACAAACCAGCGGAGAGCTCAATTTGTTTTGTGCTCTTATATTCATGCAAGGGGAGGAGGGCGAGCTCTGATCATGTAATTACTTGGTAAGTATATATAAAACTTCATTTTTTCATAAAAATGTCATTTTTATATAAGTAATTACATAGCTGATTCCACATTGTAAGGAGGTGGGAAAGAGCATGGACACATTCTACTCCAAAATATTAAGTAATGAGTTTGTGGGAAAGAGCATGGACACATTCTACTCCAAAATATTAAGTAATGAGTTTGTAGGAAAGAGCATGGACACATTCTACTCCAAAATATTAAGTAATGAGTTTGTGGGAAAGAGCATGGACACATTCTACTCCAAAATATTAAGTAATGAGTTTGTGGGAAAGAGCATGGACACATTCTACTCCAAAATATTAAGTAATGAGTTTGAACTAGAAAGGTTGCTAACACTGAGTAAATATTTGTTGTTTCCTTACCTGTTGAGAGAGCTGCTGCAGGAAGGTACTGCCTCTGGTCAGCGCTTCTCTCAACTTATGTGAGTAAGTGGCGGTATAGCCAAGTGCATCCCACTACACTAGTGGGAAACTTTGCAGCCGAGGAAGTACACAGTTTTTAAAAGATGCCCTTGCCCTGGGCAAAGACCAGAATACAAAATGAAAACACTGTCACCTACACCACAGAATAAAACCAAACAACCCAACCATTATCAAAAATAAAGTACGAACTGGTGGGTACTCAGGTACAGTGTACCCCCAGGCTTCCCAACAACTCAAAACCTTAAGTCAAGGCGAGTGGATAGCAAAGGAACAGA
The DNA here is from genome assembly GCF_040412425.1 of Macrobrachium rosenbergii. Lineage (NCBI taxonomy): Eukaryota > Metazoa > Arthropoda > Malacostraca > Decapoda > Palaemonidae > Macrobrachium > Macrobrachium rosenbergii. The sequence goes on from NC_089754.1 coordinate 14,094,079, forward strand.
TAGATTCCTCATGCTTCCTCTCCCAGCACCATGCCAGCCACGGATAAAGGCCCTAAAGTGCTACAATTTTCAAATACAATTTCTATGTCCTTGAGATAGTGAGATAGTGTGAGGCGAAAATGGACTTGCATCTCCAGAACGTCAACTGTAGGATTAAGGAAAGAGACATCAACTATAGGATTGAGGAAAGACACACGTTGTGCTTAAAAGCGAGGGAAGTTGCGACTGCCCTAATTTTGTGAGCCTTAACCTTAAGTAGAGGAAAGGCTTCTTCCTGGATCTGAGAGTGGGCTTCTAATATTAATTCTCTCAGAAAAAAGGATATGGCATTTTTGAAGAGCGGCCGAACTGGGTTTTTAACAGAGCACCAGAGGTACCTCACTTGGCAGAGGAGTCTTTCTTCTTCCTCAGGTCCTAAGATATCCATAAGGTTCTTGATGACGAAGGATCTAGGCCAGGGTTTAGAAGGGTCCTCGTTCTTTGCGAGGAAACCAAGAGAAAGAGAGCAGACTGCGTCCTCTTGTGCAAAGCCTATTCTCTTGTCTATTGCTTGTAACTAGCTAATATGTTTGGCATTAGCGAGGGCCACTAGAAAGAGAGTCTTTTTTGTGAGATTCCTGAGGGAAACAGAACAAAGAGGTTCGAATTGAGGACCTGAGAGCCACTTAAGTACAACGTCTCAGTTCCAAGAGACGTTGGAAGAACTATCTTTCTTGGACATGTTGAAGGATTTGATCAGGTCGGTGATATCTTGATCAGAAGACAGGTCCATTCCTCTGTGCTTAAAAACTGAGCTGAGCATCGACCTATACCCTTTGATGGTAGAGGTCGATAGCTTCCTGACGGACTTTAGGAATATCAAAGTCGGCTATTTGGCTTATAGATGTCTCAGAAGAAGAGACATTATGGCAGCTGCACCACCTTCTGAAGACTGTCCATTTTGATTGGTAGAGCTTTGTAGAAGAAGCTCGTCTGCATTTCGCAACTGCCTCTGCAGCTTGTCTTGAAAACCCTTTTGCTCTGACAAAGAGCTTGACAGTCTGAAGCCTGTCAGGTCCAGAGCGGATCATCCTTGGTGGAATCTGAGAAAGTGGGGTTGTCTGAGCAGAGACTGTTTTTGTGGAAGAAGTCTCGGGTAGTCTACCAGGAGTCGAATCAAGTCTGGAAACCATTCCTTGTTTGGCCAAAATGGGGCTACAAGGGTCATGGAGGTGTTCTGATGCGCTGACAGCTTGTTGATTACTTCCCTGATCATTCCAATCCAAAAGCATGGCATCTGTGCTCCATGCTTGGGGATCCAGGACCGGAGAGAAAAAGAGGGAAGACGGTGGTTTCTCGACCATGTGAAAAGATCCACTATGGGTTTGCCCCAGTTTCCATAGGTTGTTGCAGACTACTGGATTTAAGGTCCATTCTGTTGGAAGGACCTGTTTGAGGCGGCTTAATTCATCTGCAATCACACTCATCCTCCCTTGAATGAACCAGGTGACAAGATAGACTTGGTTCTCTTCCGCCAACAGAAGGAGATCCTATGCCATCTCCTACAGGGATAAGGAGTGAATGCGCCCATTTGCAAATATATGCAAGAGCTGTGGTGTTGTCCGCATGTACTACAATCTTCTTGCCGTGGACCAGATCCGAGAAGTATTGAAGGCCCAGGTGAATTGCTCTCAGTTCCTTTATATTGATGTGAGCATTCCGTTGTACTGTAGTCCATGTTCTGGAGACTTCCCGACTTTCCAGAAGCGCGCCCCAGCCTAGGTCGGAAGCATCTGAATAAAATTGAAGGTCTGGGTGCACTGGGAGAAGAGACTTCCCTTCCTGAAGTCTTCCGCCGCATGACCACCACTGGAGATCCTCTTTGATTTCCGACGTAATCAGGAAGATGAGAGTCTGGTTGGGATTTTCTGCACCAATCTGCCTTGAGGAAAAATTGAAGGGGTCTCATGTGCAGTCTGCCTAGATTTACAAACTGCTCTACTGAAGCGAGGGTCCCCAAAAGACTCATCTGCACTGCTGAGCAGTAAGGAAGAGCAAGGAACTGACTGACAGTCTGAAGGCAGTTTGCGACTCTTTTGGGTGACAGAAAAGCCCGAAAAGTCCGAGAGTTTCAGTATCATCCCTAAATAGGGAATCTCCTGAGATGGAATCAAGGGATTTGTTTTTGTTTATGAGGATGCCTAACTCCTGTGTCAGGCGAAGAGTTGTTCTCTTCCTTTGACGACGAGCGGAGAAGCCAATCGTCTGGATATGAGTTGATGTTGATTCCCAGAAGGTGAAGCCAATTCCCCAGAGGAGCAAGGATTCATGTGAAAACTTGAGGAGCCGTCGATAAGCCGAAGCATAGGGCCCGGAACTGTAGTATCCTGCCCTGAAAAACGAAGCATAGAAATTTCCTCGAGTCTGGATGAACAGGGACATGAAAATACGCATCCTGCATATCCAGGGTGACCATCTAGTCCCCCTGTTGTACTGAGGACATGACAGAGCGAATGGTCTCCATGTGAACTTCGTCTTCAGTACAAACACATTCAAGGCGCTTACATCCAGAATGGGCCTCCAGCCCGCGAGGCCTTCGGAACCACAAAAAGGTGATTGTAGAAACCTTCTGAGTGGGGCTCTAGCACTTCTTCCACTACTCCTTTGGAAAGGAGGAGTTCGACTTCTTGAAAGAGGGCCAAAAACTTCATGGAACCTTTTGAGTACGCTGTCAAGGCGATTGGAGATGTAACTAAAGGAGGAGTCTTTATGAAAGGAATGGAGTAGCCCTCCTTGAGAACCTTGATCATCCAGGGGTCTACTCCTCTGTTCTCCCATTCCTTCCAGAAAAATGAAGTCTGGCTCTTACCTGGGCATGGAGGACTAACTTCTCACTTCTTGGGGTTGGATTTGAAGAAAGACCTCTTAATGGACTTTGTAGGAGGTCGGAAGTTTGATCTAGGTCGAGGCCGGGTCATAGCTCTCCCTCCACAAAAGGGTTGAGACTGAAAATGGGAGACTGATCTAGATGAGGAAGGCACAGGCTCCTTAGGACGTCTAGTGGACTGAGTCAACAAGTCAGAGGTGGACTTGCTCTGTAATTCTAAAAGAATATACTTCACTATGTGTTGAGGAAAGAGGTGACTTGTCTAAGGCAGCGAAAAGTAGAGCTGACTTCTGAGTCGGCGAGACTCCTTTTGAGGCAAATGAACACCAGAGCTCCCTCTTCTTAAGAACGCCCATACAAAAAAGGGAGGCGAGTTCTAAAGAGCATCTCTAATTGCTCTGTCTGAACATGAAATAACTCCTAACCAATCAGAGGCAAGATCTTCAGCTACATCTGGGCAGTCTTCAATCTCACTCCCTCATGCCCTGATGGCCCAATCTATTAAACTAAATATCTCAAATACCTTAAAAATACTCTTGATAAGGTGGTTTAGCTTGGCTGAGTAAAACATTATCTTGGCCGACAATAAAGCCTTTCTACGAGATGAATCCACCAGACCAGAGAAGTCCCCTTGGGAGGAAGCAGGAACTCTCAAGGAAGGAGCTTCCTCGGTGGCATAGTAAGAGTATCTCATCTTCAACAATTTGCTGGGCAGAAAGGTGAAAGTCACTTTGCCCTGTTCTCTCTTAGCGGCCAGCCAGGCATGAACTTCTTTGAGAGCTTTCTTTGAGGAGGAGGAAAGAAAAAGCTTGGGTAGTCTGGTACCTTCCGACGAATGCTTTTTCATGAGGTAGGTAGAGGCTGGAGAAGTAGGTGAAGCAGACACGAAGAAGTCCAGGTAATTATCAAGGAGGAAACACAGGAGACATGAGTAGGAAGAAGAGGGAACCGTATCCTGAACAATTTCTTCCTCCTCCGAAGAGATAGGAGACAATGATTTATCCTTGGAATCTGGAGCAGACACGGATTTCTTCAAAAGACTCATAAGCTTAGTCAACTGGAGCTTGAGTGGGGCTAAAGGATCTTCCTGGACCGATGAGGAAGGTGGAATAGCCGAAGAAGGTGCACTGGTTCCAGAAGAAGAAGCTGGGAATTCGGTTGTCGGCATTGGAAGCTTGGGAGTTGGTGCCAGGCGCTCTAGAGCTGAAGTCTGGCACGAGACAGCGGGCGCCAGGCGCTCATTGGCGAAATTCTGGCACTCATCAGCGGGTGCCAGGCGCTCATTGGCGGAATTCTGGCGCTCATCGGCGGTATTCTGGCGAGTCGGCGGGCGCTCATCAGCATACGTCTGGCGCGGGTCAGCAAGTGCTTGGCGTTCAGAAGAAGACAGGCGCTTAGAACGCTTATAGCGCTCAGGACTATCTTCAAAGAAATAACGAAAATGAGTAGAAGAATCAGGCTGGACTTGAAAATTGCAGGAAGGTTGAGGGCTAGTGTCTCTGTACCTCTTGACAGCCAGGGGAGAAGAATCACTAATATCCGCATGTCTCTTGAGTGGGCGCGAAGAAGAAGAAGAGTAGCTATATGGCTTCTTGCATGGACTGGAAGATTCCGAATCAAAAAGTCGATGCACAGGAATGCCTTTCCAACTGTATTTAGTCGAAGCCTGGGAGCGCACGACAGGCTCGACCGAGGGGGCGACTGCCCTTGGGCAAACCCTGCCAGCCTCCCTTGGACCTCCGGTATGTCTTCTCCCCAGTGCGGGGGAGAGGGACAGTGACCTTTGTCTAGGAGCACTGGTGGAGTGGACAGCCACCTCCTCAATATTCACAGCACTATCATTTCTCACTGCACTGTCAACACTTACATTTTTTTCCATTAGTGATTTAATAGCTGACCCCATTTCCATAATGATACTAGATAACACTGTAAATTTCTGATCAAACCTAGATTCAAGGCTGGCAATGGCACTAAGAGCAGAATCATGGAAACCTGGAACAAGAGTAGATGGTAAAGTAGGAGGAGTTAGGATAGGAGGAGGAGGAGGAGGAACTGGAGGAGTGGTAGTTCTGTCCTCCCTTACATTTTCCAAAGGAATGGACTCTGAATTAGCCCTACTTTCAGCCCTAATGGCTGCTTTCCTCTTCTTATCCCTTTCTAATTTGTGTAGATAAGATTTCAATGTTTTCCATTTCTTATCCTCCCAATCCTGACACCCTATGTAAGTATTATCCTTACTACATTCTTGCCCCCTACATTTAGTGCATCTTGCATGAGACTCGTATGAAAGCTTAGTTAGCCTAGTTCTACAACCCTCAGAACAAAAACGAATACTAGATGAACTGGAATCCGACATCGTTAATTAAATAAACTAAAGTTAACTCGAATGACAATTCAACAATGGCAGCAAGCCACAAAGCAACAAATTCTGAGTACTTCACCAAATTCATGCAAAGCAAAGCCGAAAGGCGAAGAAGCAGCTGCGTGAAAACTCCCGATGTTAACCGGAAGCCGGCAGAAAACGAATTTAGCTCTCTGCTGGTTTGTTTCCTCGAGTCCCAGATGGTGGCGGGACGTTGTCACCTACACACTAACGATAACAGCACCACCACGCAAATTTTAAATTTCTAAACTGCCGTAGGTTAGGGAACCAATAGCTATGTAATTACTTGGTAAGGTACTTATATAAAAAGACAGTTCTAAAGTTTTTAGAAGGGTTTTACATATTTGCAGATTTTAGCTATTCGCAGGGGTATGTTTGTGTGGTACGCATCCCTTGCAGATACGGTGGGTTTACTGTACTCTTTACAGCTCTAGATCTCTTATGATTTCGTAAATTCGGTTTGAAGGGTTTGGAGCAACAAAAACATCATTGGCACTGCCAGGCGTATGATGAAGCAAACCAAACATTATTGCTGGCTATAGATTCAGACAGTTGGATATATAGTGTGTATACATACATGCACACACACATATACATAGTCTCTCTCATATAAATAAAAAATTTAGTACATGCCGGTTTCTGCTTATCGGCACCGATAATCGCATACTGGCACTGATACATAGCTAACAGAGGTGCCAATAACCAAAAATTGCTGAAAAAGCGGTGAAAATCGCTGATTTTTGGTTTATCTGGGACTTTTGCTTATCGTCATGCTGTCGGAACGGAACCTCGCCGATAACTGGGAACTGCCTGTGTAGTATTTGGAAACAAGTGTAATCTCTCTCTCAAATAGATGAAAAAGTGTTACACAGCAACACTCCCTGTATTCATGCATAGCAAGTGGAAGGGAACACCATTTCGCTATGCGCTTCTGGGCAGTATACAGGCAGTCCTCGGTTATTGGCAGGGGTTCTGTTCTGGGGGTGTGATGATAACCGAAAATCGGCAATTTCCGGCGCTTTTCGGGCTTATCGGCACCGAAAAGTGCTGATTTTCGGTTATCAGCACCTCTGTTAAGTATATATTGGCCAATACTCAACTACTGGTGCCGAAAATTGCCAATTTTCGTCGCTAGACAAACCCCATAAAACCAGATCACCATTAACCGAGCCCGCCGTTACCTGGGAACTGCCTGTAAATGGAGTATCTAGTAAGCTCTGGATACAATTGGGTGCAGCCCCTTGGGGATGTACGGATGTACGTAAAAAGCATAAATGTATGTATATGTATATACAGTACTGTATATATGTATAGCCTATATAATAATATATATGCACCGAGAAATTTGGTTCGGTAGCGAAGGCAATGTTTACATTCTGTTACGCTTCTCAGTAAAGAAGAGGTTAACCAATGCTGCCGGTAAGCAGAGACTACTTCTAATAATAAAAAGTCTACTTACCATTTCTAAATAAGCACTATTGGTATACATCCAGTAGTCACCAGTGGCAGATATGACATGTAAAATATTAGGATTTGTATATTGTGGAGGAATACAGTGCAATAACAGAATGAAAGTGTTAAGTATAAACACAAAAACAACTTACAATATGAACATGCTATAGCATTAAAAGAGAGAGAGAGATGTTTACTTATAATATTAAAGCCATTATGAAACAATGCTTCTGCAACTTTGTGTTACACTTCACACAACTTACATAGTACTTCATGAAGGAATTTTGTTTTTGAAATGCTAACACCATTCAAGTATGATTTCTTCATTAACTCCAACTTTTCTTTCTCACTCTGGTATCTTTTCTGAATGTTTTCAAGCATCTTAGATTTTTTCTGAAAAAAAAAAAAAAATGCAGCAAAATTAGTTAATGAAATACAAAATTTAGGCCTAAGGCCAAGCACTGGGACCTATGAGGTCACTCAAGACTGAAAGGGAAATTGAGAGTAAAAGGCCTTTAAAGGTGTAACATGAGGAAAACCTTGCAGTTGCACTATGAAAAAATTGTTAGGAGAGGGTGGAAAGTAAGAGGGAAGAAAGAATATGAACGGAGATGCAGTAAAAGGAATGAAAGGGGTTGCAGCACAAGGAAGGCGGGCACCCAAAGAACCATAAGTAATGCCTAGTACACTGTGGAGGTGCATTAATGGCACCCTCCATGGGGACAAGCACTATATTTACACCGCTTGGTAAATCATAGGTTGCCAAAAGTGTCATAATTTTCCTTACAATGTTTAGACCTTGCTCCCAAGTTCACAAGAATAAAGGGATATTTACCATCCTGTTCTCTAAAATCCCTCTTCCTAATTTTTTTAAACCATGGTTTTCTGATATAACAAGCGAACACAGCAAGTTTTGCCTTAGCCTTGGAAGAGTACTAAAAATTAATACTTTAAAAGAATTTTCTCCAAGTAAACAAGCAGATGATAAAATATAAATTTTTATCACATAATAAAATTTATTATTCGGATACTTACCTACTGTTAAAGTTAGCTTATATTTCCGTGCCGATAGGCAAGTTGGCATTCAAACAAAAGATCGAATGGCTGCCCGGATGACTGTCTAGTACACCTGTTCTCCACCAGGCGTTTCGAACGTTTTAGCTCGTCAGAATTCTCCTTGACAGCCCACTAAGTTATGGGAAGACTGGGTGGTGTCTACTTTAACAGTAGGTATCCAAATACTAATGAATTTTATTAAGAAAATTTACATTATTTGGGATGAATCTTACCTAAAAATCAGCCGATTCCCCACATTGAGAAGAGGATGGTGGGGAGTGCTGCTAGACAAAATCTGCTCATCTAATCAAGCTAAAGGTTTCTTGCATGAAACCCAAAACATTCTTAACTGATCTGGAACCCTTTCTGGATCTTAATGCCACCAGAAGTTGGATTCCATTCAGGGAGCAAAGCCCTCACACGTGCGCAGCAAAGAGCATCTTTGCCGAGAAAACCGCTCCAATTCAGCCAGAATGAAACAGAAGTGGCGTAAGGGGACCCCTGTGCCTAGGTCCAAAAGCCCTATAAAATTATAGTCACTAAAAATAATACTTTTATTATATAAAGGTATGCTCCTATACAATATAATGTACCTTCATGCTGCCCAAAATATTAAAACCTGGGATTTAAAGCAAAGAGCATAAAGGATTGTTCTTTCTTCGGTTCAAGAAAAGATTTTTCCCACTACTAGTAGTGGAATAAGGGCTTGACTGTTTTCAAACATGATTCTGCATACTTAAGGCAGTGAGTGGGCAAAACTAATCTGCACTTCTCACATGATAAATTGTCCTAACACTAAATGAAGTTGACACAGCTCTCACATTAACAAGTTTACGATCTCTCTCTCTCTCTTCAAACACAGTAAAATATCTATAAATGTTTACAGTAATACAAATTAAATAAATCTGTAATACAAATCGTAAACTATTTAAACTCATTGGTGGGCCCCAGAATAAGCTTAAGATTCTCTCTCTCTCTCTCTCTCTCTCTAAAGGGTAATGTAAGATGTATTTAAAATTATATTACTGTACTGTAAAGTGTTTTTGGATGATATAGCATACTGTAAAGTATCTGAAATATTCACTAATTATTTTAATTTTATTTCCCGGTCTGCTTTTATTGAAATGTAATAATTGTACAGTAATTATGCATGGAAAATATGAAAAAATGAATTAGAGTAACATCATGTTCATCTACAAAACTATACTGTACAGAACAAATACACACACATGCATAAACAAATCAATCTTTCTCTTATCTCAGAGAGAGAGAGAGAGAGAGAGAGAGAGAGAGAGAGAGAGAGAGAGAGAGAGAGAGAGAGAGAGAGAGAGAGAGAGAGAGAGAGAGAGAGAGAACTTTAGTGTTAACATCGGATCACAGTAACTTGCTGGTGACAAGACTTCACAATGGCTGAGAGGAGAGTAAGAATGTTGAGTGTTGCCCATGTATGAAACTCAGATTTTAAATATTTTTACCGTAATTGGAGATGAAACATCAACACTGATTAAATATTCTCTTGTGTACAATTATAATGTGTCTGATAATCAGAGTCAACTAAACTTGTAATGAAATACGGTACAATAAATCAGACAAAAGCAAAAAATATGGCAACACTACCTTTGTCGATCTGTTGTGAACTTGCTGGATTTGTTTATTTTCATGCTTTTTTTATATTTATGTATGAAATTTGGATTTTAAAAATTTTTACTGTGATTAGATCAATACAGTATAAATGAATTCTGCAAGAGAAATAATGTGTTATAGATATTTTGCAGTGTTTTCTCATTAAATATGTACGTACATACTAAGAGAGAGAGAGAGAGAGAGAGAGAGAGAGAGAGAGAGAGAGAGAGAGAGAGAGAGAGAGAGAGAGAGAGAGAGAGAATGACGGCACAAGAATTTTTTTTATAAATTTATGGGAGATGGTGAGGACCATCCTAAAATACATACCTGTACAGTAAATATCATTTCAAAATCATCTTACAACACAGGAAAATATCAACATACATAAACATATGGCCAAATGATGCGCAAAGTTACGTAGGCCAAAGAGAACGTGAGTGTCTGAATGATAGGGGATACTTAAGAGTAACAGTTGTAGGCTGGTACTTAATTCTGCAAAATGACTTTTGAAATTATATTAGGTTGTTCTGGGATGATAGTTTGAGGTATATTTTTGTTTGAACAGTCAAGTTTGGTGATGAACTGTTAACCCTTAAACGCCAAGCCTCTATTTACAAAAACGTCTCCCGTATGCCGGCGGCGTTTGGTGAGTTAGCGCCGAAGCGGAAAAAAAGTTTTTTTCAAAAAATCACAGCATGCTTAGATTTTAAGATTAAGAGTTCATTTTTGGCTAATTTTTTTTTCATTGCCTGAAGTTTAGTATGCAACCATCAGAAATGAAAAAAATATCATTATCATATATAAATATTGAAATATATGACAGCGCAAAAAATATTTTTCATATATATTTTTATACAAATCGCGCTGTGAGCAAAACGGTTAAAGCTAACGGGTTATTTTGTTTTTCTTTGTATTGTACACTAAATTGCGATGATTTTGGTATATAACAAATTGTAAAACGACCAAAGCAACACAGAGAAAATATTATCACAATATGATGCATGAATACATAACGCATGGACGTCAAAAAATGTTTTTTTCAAAAATTCACCATAAATCGAAATATTGTGCTAGAGACTTCCCGTTTGTTGAAAAATGAAGCTAATTGATTGAATATTACTAGACTGTAAGTGTTTTAGCTTACAATTGCAGTTTTCGACCATTTCGATCGAGTTAAAGTTGACCGAAAGTTGAATTTTTTCTATTTATCGTGATTTATATGAAAATATTTCAAAACTGATAAAAGCTACAACCATGAGTTATTTTCTGTTGTATTGTACATGAAATTGTGCACATTTTCATATATAAAAGTTTATGTAACGACTAATATAAAACGGTGAAAATATTACAACAACAATGACGAAAGAATTTCTGAGATGTTCGGCCGAGTTACCGGCGCAGCGTAAGGAAAATGTTTTTTCAAAAATTCACCATAAATCGAAATATTGTGCTAGAGACTTCCAATTTATTGCAAAATTAAGGTAAATGCTTGAATATTACTAGAATGTAAGCGTTTTTAGCTTACAATTGCGTTTTACCATTTAAATTCGAGTTAAAGTTGACCGAAGGTTGAAATTTTGGCAGTTATCGTGATTTATGTGAAAATATTTCAAAACTGATAAAAGCTACAACCATGAGTTATTTTCTGTTGTATTCTACATGAAATTGCGCACATTTTCATATATAAAAGTTTATGTAACGACTAATGTAAAACGATGCAAACATTACGACAACGTGAAAAGAATTTCTGAGATGTTCGGCCCATAGTTACAGCATTCGTAAGGAAAGTTTTTTTTTTTCAGAAATTCACCATATATCAAAATATTGTGCTAGAGACTTCCAGTTTGTTGCAAAATGAAGGTACATGATTGAATATTACTAGAATGTAAGCGTTTTAGCTTATAATTGCGTTTTTACCATTTGGTTGAGTTAAAGTTGACCGAAGCTTGAAATTTTTGGCAGTTATCGTGATTTATATGAAAATATTTCAAAACTGATAAAAGCTACAACCATGAGCTATTTTCTGTTGTATTCTACATGAAATTGCGCACATTTCCATATATAAAACTTTATGTAACGACTAATATAAAAAGAAGCAAACATTTACGACAACGTGATGAAAGAATTTCTGGCGCCGACGCAAGGAAAAAGTTTTTCAAAAATTCACCATAAATCGAAATATTGTGCTAGAGACTTCCAATTGGTTGCAAAATTAAGGTAAATGATTGAATATTACTAGAATGTAAGAGTTTTATCTTACAATTGCGTTTTTTACCATTTCGGTCGAGTCAAAGTTGACCGAAGGTTGAAATTTTGGCAGTTATCGTGGTTTATATGAAAATATTTCCAAACTGATAAAAGCTACAACCATGGGTTGTATTTTGCTGTATTTTACATGAAAATTGCACACATTTTCATATATAAAACTTTATGTAATGGCTAATATAGAACAGTGCAAAAATTACGACAAAATGACGAAAAGAATTTCTGAAATTTTCGGCCGAGTTACATCGCGCGAGGCGTAATAAAAAAAGGTTTTTTCAAAAATTCACCATAAATCGAAATATTGTGCTAGAGACTTCCAATTTGTTGTAAAATGAAGGTACATGATTGAATATTACTAGAATGTAAGAGTTTTAGCTTACAATTGCGTTTTTTCGACCATTTCGGTCGAGTCAAAGTTGACGAAGGTTGAAATTTTTTTAGTAGTCGACGTGCTGTCGTCCACTTGGCACCCAACAGACAATTTTACTCGATGTATGATACGTCCAGTAGGCGATTAAGGGTTAACATAAGCTGTTATAAGCATTTTAGGGGTATATATAGCCTACTTAAGAGTAACAGTAGTAGGAGAGTACTGTAATGTAAGGTTACTTTGGGAGTTTTGGAATGATGGTTTGGGGTGTATTTTTTGTTTGAAATATTAAATTGTTTTAGTATGATAATTTATGGTATTTTTTTGTTTGAACTATCAAATTAAGCAGTGAAATGGTAAAATAGGCAGTAATAAGCATTTTAGTTTAAGGGGTGCAAGGTATTGGCAGTTAAAAGCCAGTTATAAGCATTTTTAGAGGGGATTTTTAAATTTCTGTGGATTTTGTATTGCCATGGTAGGTTCTGGAATCTATCCCATGTAAAAACGGGGGAGCACTGTACAGGCAGTCCCATACAGTCCTGCTTACCAGTGGCATTGGTTAATGGCGATCAGGTTTTACAGGCGCTTGTCTAGTGAGCCGTTAACTGGATTTTCAGTACCGATCTCCAATTAGCAGCGCCGTTAAGCAGGTTATTAGTGCTATTATTGCCGATTTTCAGTAAGCGGTGCTCAGCCGGGAAAGGAATCCCCACCATTAACATGGGACTGCCTATACATCGCAGAGAACCTCATGTTCTTTGACAGAAAAAAAAAAAAAAAAAAGTTAACTTTGCCTCTTCCAGGCTTAACCTTTGGCCAAGACATTCTAGGTTTTCTAAAACCACAAAACAAAAAGTTAACTGTGCCTACTCCAAGCTTAACTGCTGACAAACACTACTAGGTTTTCTAAAACCACAAAACAAAAGGTTAACTTTGTCTCTTCCAGGGTTAACCTTTGACAGAGATTAGGTTTTCTAAAACCACAAAACAAAAGGTTAACTTTTCCTCCTCCAGGCTTAACCTTGGACAAAGATGTTCTAAGTTTCTAAAACCACAAAACGAAAGGATAACTGCCTCTGCCAGGCTTAACTTATCTAATCAAGTTTTAATTGCCCCAACAGGACTGAGAAGTGTTTCCTCTTCTTCCCAACAAAGAGGTTAAATTGGAATTCTTACAATTCTCTGAAAAACTTAGCCTTAACAACATTCTCCGCTCTAAGGCAAAAGATAAATCAGAATTCCTTTACAACAGCCTTCAGGAGAGTGCTTGCAATAAATTTACCCTTTTAACTGCCAATAGTGCTAAATAAAAAAAGGTTTCATAGTAAATAATTCAACGGAACTCATTCCAGAGGCTCAAAAGAATCTGCATATAAAATCTATACCAGCTTCTAAACTCCAGAGAAAGACTGATTACTGAGTTCAAGGGGTTTCAATCTCAACTGATCTCAACACCTCAAGGTGCTGATCATCAGCCAGATCTAAAAGCACAACGCAATACTGAGGAAAGTATGGAACGATAACCTTGAAAGTAGACAGCGAAAAAGTTTTACTATATCAAAGAAAGCAGAAAATCTTTGATGTCTACAAGGTTCCCAGTGCTGAAAATTCCTCTAGAACAGCAACCTGAGCAATACACAAACCGCTGCTTCTGACACAAGGCCTTGGTTGTTTCCACTTGATTAAGGATAAAACCCATGATATCGTTGAAAATCCCCTCTTGGGAGGAGACAGTGAAGCATCTCCAAGCAGTTAAGTGTGAGATGCATTAGTTAGCAGAAGTGCATGGAATTCTGCAGTCCGAGTCAATTTCTCCTTAACGGAAGAATAATTGAGACATCTACCTTACCAAGAGAGCTAGAAAGTTTTAAAATCATTTGCTCTAAGGCTACTAAGGCTCTACAGGAGTCACTGAGCAATTCTTGAATTTGAAATTTGCTCAATGCTTCCTTAGAGTAGATAGTGGGGGGAAGAACTGTGAGTGAATTAGGCCAAACTTAAAGAAACACATCTACTGCTCAAGTCTGAGGACCCTCAAAGAAGTATTATTCGACAGGTTGTTCATGTTCATCTGCATGCTATTAAGTCTACATTTGAGCGCTCCTCTAATCCCACAGCAACTGTCAAACTTGCAGATGTAATGGCCACTCTAGGTAGTTTTGTTCTTTCTAACTCCCCAGTTGCCAAAAACACTGTCCTTCCGCAGATTGAATTATCAAACCAATATCATGTTGTTCATTTCACTTAAAGAAGCAATCTTGCCACTATAACATTGTTTCTGACCAGGGATAAACATGCTAGGCAACTTCAATGGTCTTCCCACTGCCCAGACATAGTGTTGACCGTTTTATGTTGTACACAAGTGTAATGACACTGATCAAAATCCTTTGTTTCAAGTTACACGACAGAGGAAAAAACAAAACCTGGACATAGGTTTAAGAATAAAATGGTCAACTCTTGGTTTCAGCGTCCCTCATACAGAACTTGGCGACAATGATGGTGCTGGATTACTTACAAGGTCAATTCGCTGTAAGTCGTAACCTCTTAAGCTGAGACTGTACTGTAATTCAGCCTGATTATTCTGACAAAATCACCAATGAAGCCATGTTTCCTAACAAAGAAAGCCCTTGCCACTTACGAAGCTTCCTTCAGGACTAAAATTCTTCAAGAAACAAGTGCCTATTCCTCTTCTGACAGACAAGCCTACAAATTTCAAGTATCATCCCCATACCACTAGATAGGAATGAGGAGTAGTTAGGGAAGTTGACTGAAAAACATAATGCCTAGAGACTGAGCCAGGTGAAGTAACAGAGCCTTGGCCTTGGGAATACTGCCAACAGAGTTGGCCAACTTGAACCAGTGACTCAGTAGAAAAGATTTCTTGCTCCTAAAAATCAACACCATCCACCTATGGGCAATAAATTCCCTGTGACTACTTATCGAGGTGCTGTACATGACCCCAAACAAAGAGCCTTGAACAGCAATACCTCCTCTGTAAACACACCTCGAAGGAACTTGCAAGACTGGAGATGTACTGGTATGAGAAAAAGTCTCCTGCACGTCCACCAAAACTTCTGATCGTTCTTTTGGATAGTCACTAAAACCATGCTGGAAAAACCAAAAAGCATGGGAACAGACAAGTAAAGTTATTCAGTGTCAATGTGTCCAACAATGGCTGCCAATCTCCAGCTACTTATGGAGCTAGAAAAAAAAGTCAGGTGAAATACAAGTGAATTATTGCCTGGTCCATTTCATTCTCTCTAATTTACAACCTCCTGTCCAAAGAGAAAAGAGAAACGAAAACCGAATCTTCTATTGAAGAAGGTTTAAGCATCGATATACTTCATAAAAAACCAGAAGACAAGCCCCGGCAGACCTAAAGGGAGCTTTGTGCACCTGAGTACAGGAAAACTTACGAAAAACGCTCAAATTGATGGGTTCTCTTCTCCAAATACTTAAAGGGCACCAAAATACTCAAAAACAAGCAAGAACTATTCTTCATGTGGCCTCTTTCCTCAACTAAATGAGGATACAGCAAAGCGCAATGCTCCGACAAATGCCAATCAAACCGAAGGAGATCCTCTGATTCAAACTCTTCTTCTACCAGAGGGAGACAGGAGGTGACAGCTGGCGACAGGTGGTGACAGATGGTGACAGGAGGTGACACCTGGCGACAGGAAGTAACACCTGGTGACAGGAGGTGACAGCAGCTGAATACCTGCATCGCACCCATGACTTGATGAAAAGGAGACAAGGAAACGCAGTCTGAAGTGACTTAGCTTAGCCCAAACGAGTCAGCTGAGTGAAAGAAAATGAGCTGCCAAAAGAAAATGGGAAATGTTGGGAGGTGGGACAAAGCAGAGTTACGACAACACTCCCGCCTTGTCTGAAAGTGAGTCAACAGAGTTGAGAGCATTCCCATAGACACACCCTTAGAAAACTATGTAGCTAAAATAATATCTAGCTTGGAAACAACAGAAGATATTGTAACCATGGTAAATTTGGAAAGAGAAACATTAATCGAGGCAGAAGTAGGAGATTTACTGATAGCTGAAGAAAAAGCATGTAAAGAACAAACAAATGCACTTCAGCAGAGAAAGGGGAATAGGCTAGCAGACTGGGATTTACAATGAGCAAATGATGAAGGGATTGGTTAAACAATTGATTGAGTTGACATAACATCAAAATAATTAAAACTCTCTACAGACACATTATCTTAAATAAAGCTGTCTAAAGTCAACACCCGCCTATTTGCAGTTCAGGATTCGAGGCTTCACCTATTTGTGGATTTTTATGTGGAACTTATCCCCATATTATTCGCGGAAAATTCGGGAATTCGTGGATTTTTTTTGGCGAGAAATAATCACTAACTACAGTTGATCCCCTGTATTTGTAGGGGTTAGGGACCACAACCCCAGGCCAATACCGAAATTCCGCAATATATTGGAACCCCCCCCAAAAAACACTTATATGTAACTGCCTATTTCAAGCCAATCAGCATCGAGGAGAGCTGGTTACCCTGCTGTGTGACTGGCTCCTTCCAACCCTTCCAGCCAATAGCTGTCATCAGAGAGAGAGAGAGAGAGAGAGAGAGAGAGAGAGAGAGAGAGAGAGAGAGAGAGAGAGAGAAACATAAATTTTTTATACAGTACATTACTACGATGATAATAGATCAATAATGACTGATTTTACTTTAACATTTGATTGATATTTTGCTGTTCACAATATTAATACAGATATGTGAAAATTAGTAAATAATTTTTTCATCATAAAGAAATGTGTTTAGTCATAAAAATCAAATGAAAATAGAGTAATTTGTGAATACTGCTCAACGAAAAAATCCGCAAATTAGTGAATTTTCCCGTGATATATTTGGAGATCATTTCACAGAAAAAACCGAGAATAACTGAATCCACAAATGCTGAACCGTGATCTAGCAGGGGTTCACTGCATTGTATTTTCATGTTATTTTCATGACTAAATACTTTATGATAAAAAAATGTTTTACTAATTTTCAGATATTAATATTAATGTAAAAACTGCAAAATATCAATAAAATGTTTTTGTTTTCAATGCATATTTAATTTTTAGGTACTGCACAACACTTGTGAATTCCCAGTGTTTTCCCTATGCACTGTAAAAAGAAAATGGGGCAGCTTCTATACTGTGCGAGCAAAAATGGATGTGCCTGAATATTGGGGTAACCTGATTAGTTTTCACACTTAGCTATAAGCTATATATTTTCAGGGTAAATGTTGTTAGATGACTTTGAAATTATATTAAAGTGTTTAAGGACGATAGTTTAAGGTATATTTGGTGTAGGGTGTAGGATGATAGTTTACAGTATACATTTGGTGTCTGAGCTATTAAAATAGGCAGTTATAAGCATTTTTAGAGGGGGATGTCAAGTATTTGCAGTTCTGAGTTATTCGTGGGTGGTTTTGGTCCCTATACCCCGCAAATACTGGGGATTGACTGTATACCTATAAGAAAGAAACTTCATGTAATAATTTTCTAAGTTTTAGCAACCAGAAGCATCATCAAACCCTGTCAGAGTTACAAACCAAAAAGTAACATTGTATAACAAATAAAGTATTACTTCATAAGTTATATAATAATGGGAAAAATATAGAAATATGTTGGATCCCTGCCCATGTAGGGATTAAGGAAAATGAAGAGGCTGATAAAGCAGCTAAAGAAGTAGTCCATACGACACGATCTAATGTAAATATCCCAGTTAATGATTATATAACAAATATAAAAGTAAGTATTATAAAGAAATGGCAAAATAAATGGAATGAAGAACCTGAAAATGATAAGCTGAAGCAAATGAAACCTAGAGTTAAACATGGAGTTCATCATACCAAAGAGAGAGATACTGCGCAAGTAATTCTAACATGTCTCTGAATAGGCCATACTCGTCTGACACGACACTTCATGAGCAGCCCACATGAACCAACTCCCGAATGCTAAGAATGCAAAGTGATCACAACAGTTAAATGTGTTATGCGAATGCCCAAAATACAACCAACATCGGTTATCAACTTTTGGAAATGGATCGATTGGTGAAGTTTTATCAGAGTCTGCAACATTTTCAACTGACTCAATTTTAATATTCATGAGATGTAAATTAATTGATAAAGTATACGGGCAATCTCCGGTTATCGGCGGGGGTTCTGTTCCCGACAGTGTGACAATAACCGAAAATCGGCAACAATAGCGCCGATCCCTGGTTATTGGCACCGCTGATAACCAGGGATCAGTGCTGAAAATCCGGTTATCGTTGTCGCTAGACAAGCGCCGTAAAACCAGATCGCCGATAACCAGGGACTGGCTGTAAAATGTAATTTATGAAAATAGAAAATTCCGTAGGGCAACTAACCCTCAAACGCCAACTGGATGTACCATACGTCTTCGACTAAAAAATATTTTTTTAAATATTCGCGGAAAAATAATTATAGGCCTAGTTTGCGAAAGGTTTTGAATCACGCACCTTGAGGGATGCTGGGAGTTCACGGATCACGCTGTTGTTTTGTTTGTAAACGGTACCAAGATGCGCATGCGCGAATTTCTTCCTTCTCGCACCAGAAAGCATCAGCGGTGCATCGTCAGAGCGCGATACCTTGACGCATCCATGTTTTGCAGAACTTTGGCGAGTGTTTGCGTATTTGTGAGGCAACAGGACGTTTGCAGAGATGTCCCAATGTCGTCAGGACCGTGAAAGGCGCATACTGCCTGTCGGTAGTGAGCGTGTAAGACAAGTTTTAGACTGGGATGCTGGAGAGGGACCAAGCACCCAAGGTGACCCAGCTTCTCAACGCCGTGTTGTGCGGCCACGTGTAACCGAAGGGGACCAAGGACCACATCCCGTGCCTTTTACAACCCCTAGGAAGCATCAGGGTGTCCTGAGGTGCATCCGTAAGCATTTGGGAGGCCTCCAACAAAAGGACATTGACGAGTACTTGTTGGAGCTCGATCGAGAGCAGGTGGAAAGTCCTCATTTCGATGGCAGTTGGTCATCCAGTGATGAGGACATCACGCCTGATGTTAGTGATGACGAGTACTTGCCCCCAATGTCCGTACGGGAGCCACAGCAGGAAAGTGAGCTTGAATTTAGTGGTTTCAGTGCGTATGAAGGAGAGTCTGAGGAGGAGGAGGAGGCCCCGATCGTGGCTGGTGGGGACGAGACAGAAAGTGATGGTGAAAGTGAGGGAGATGGGCTAGTGGGGAGGGTGGGAGTGCGAAGTCGTACCCGCGCACGTGCACGTGAGCGCGCACGGGCCCGTAGAAGGTCGCAACGTCATGGCAGCTTGGGTGAAGGCCGTTCGTCCTAAAGTGATGAGGGGTGGTCGGAGGACCCCACCCCACCTAACATGCACCCATTCACGGCAGCACCTGGACTGACCGTCCCTGTGCCTCTCACTGCACTGGGGTTCATTCAGCTCTTCCTGACGCGGGAATTGCTGGAATACCTCGTTGCTGAGACGGCAGATTACGCTCGGTACTGCTGTGAGGAACTGCAGATGACGTTGTCGTATCGCTGGCAGGGCTGCAACCTCACGGACATAGCGCATTTTTTGGGGCTCCACATTTTTTTTTGGAATGATGCCTGCTGCCGACGTCAGGCAATATTGGAGGCGGAATTTTTTTTTAAGTACGCCCAATGTGCCTGGCATTATGTCCCGTGATAGTTTCCTGGCGTTGGACAGGTATTTCAACGCCTTCAACTGAAGGGCAGTACCCCAGAATAACCCCGACCGCCTATCTTAGTCTGCCCAGTGTTGGAGTACATTTGTGAACGGTCCCAGTTTCTCCTGGTTCCTTCCAAGAACCTTTCTTTGGATGAGGGGATGATGCCATACAAAGGGCATCTAAGTATAAAAGTGTACAACCCCAAGAAGCCAAAGAAATATGGTGTAAGGTTATTTTTTATTACGGAATCCAACACTGGATACGTTGTGGACTTCTCGGTGTATTCTGGGTCTTCTCCACGCTGCGTGACACTGTCTTCGGTCTTGTGGGTCGTTTCCGTAACCAGGGATACCACCTGTTTATGGATAATTATTATAACTCGGTATCCCTGGCCCAGGAACTGTATGAAGCAGGTGTGCACGTCAGTGGTACCCTTTTGTTGGTGCATGGGGTCCCGAATGTCCTCAAGAGGTTTGCTAGCCAGCCGCAACATCTGGCAAGAGGAGAGACAGAGTGGCGGAGGAAGGGAGATGTCTTCGTCATCTGTTGGAAGGGGGTCCGACTCGTGCCCATGATTACGACGAGTCATGAGCCCATCCAAGAAGAGATCATTCAGCGGAAGAAGACACATCGGCAGGGCCGAGTTACATATGAGGAGTTTCGTGTCCAACGCCCTACTGTCATCGGGCACTACAACAGGCAACTGGGAGGAGTTGATCTCTTTGATCAACTCATCCAGTATTATCCCTTTGCCAGGAGAACCAAGAGGTGGACACAGAAGCTCCTCAAATACCTCCTTCAGTTGGCCCTCCAGAATGCCTACATCCTCTACTGTGGGTACAATTCTGACGCTCGGAGGTTGTCCAACATCCGGTTTCTTGAGGTGGCTGGGAATGCCCTCATAAACTTTAATCCAGAGGAGTGGCCTTCCAACACCGCCTCCTTGCCCCGAGCTCCAGATCTGCCCCGAGAGGAAAGGGCAGATGTCGCTAGGAGGGCCAACCTCGGTCTTCCTGCTCCTGCCGACGCCGCCCCTGCTGCCACCGCCCTTGATGATGCCGCCGCCCTCCCTCACATTCCAATGTCCCGTCGGGTAGTCGACCCTGTGTGTCGGCTGCAGGCAGGGGATCACACACTGGAGCTCCTAGAAGGGCGTAAGCAGAAACGGTGCCGGGTGTGCCATATTAATGGCAGAAGAAGAGACACCCAGTACGTCTGTCGCACCTGCAAGGTAGCACTTTGCAGGTTCGGGGAGTGTGACCGCAAGTACCACACTGCGGTCATATATTGGAGTGTGCCTACCCGAGCGACACCGGAGGGCTCAGCGGGCCACCGAGGGCGGCGGGCCGCCGAAGGGCGGCGTCTCCCTCCTCCACCTGTGCCTCGTCATGTCGAGAGGAAAAAAATGCAAGACTCTTCAATGGAGGAGGGAGAAAACAAGAACAGAACGAAGAGTCAGGATTACGAGTGAGTATTCTGCATTGATTTGATATTTAGTTTTATATTACAAAATTTTATATATCTGTATTTATTGGTGTTTTGTATATTGTTTCGTTTTATGCAAAAAAAAAGTTTTTCACCTGCATTCCTTTTAGTTATGTATTTGTACCAAAGTAAAATACAATATATTATATATATGTGTATATATGAATATATATATATATATATATATATATATATATATATATATATATATATATATATATATATATATATATATATATATATATATATATATATATATTTGGGTCTTTTTGGGTAAGCAAAAAATTTAACATTCTAGTGATATTCAATCATTTACCTTCATTTTGCAACAAACGGGAAGTCTCTAGCACAATATTTCGATTTATGGTGAATTTTTGAAAAAAACTTTTTCCCTCCCTCCGCGTGCGGGAAATCCGCTGAAAATGTCAGCATTTCTTGAGTCACCTTGTCATAATTTTAGCGCCGTTTTATATTATTCGTTACATAAAGTGTTATACATCAAAATGTGCCCAATTTCATGTAGAATACAACAAAAAATAAATCATGGTTGTAGCTTTTATCGGTTTTGAAATATTTTCATATAAATCACGATAACTGACAAAATTTTAACCTTCGGTCAATTTTGACTCAACAGAAATGGTAGAAAAACGCAATTGTAAGCCAAAACTCTTACATTCTAGTAACAATCAATCCTTTACCTTCATTTTGCAACAAACAGAAAGTCTCTAGCACAATATTTCGATTTATGGTGAATTTTTGAAAAAAACTTTTTCCTTCCTTCTGCACGCGGGAACCCCGCTGAAAATCCTAGCATTTCTTGAGTCACCTTGTCATAATTTTTTCGCCGTTTTATATTATTCGTTACATAAAGTGTTATACATCAAAATATGCACAATTTCATGTAGAATACAACAAAATATAAATCATGGTTTTAGCTTATAACAGTTTTGAAATATTTTCATATAAATCACGATAACTGACAAAATTTTAACCTTCGGTCAACTTTGACTCGACCAAAATGGTCAAAAAAACGCATTTGTAAGCCAAGCCTCTTACATCCTATTAACAATCAATCATTTACCTTAATTTTTTAACAAACGAAAAGTCTCTAGCACAATATTTCGATTTATGGTGAATTTTTGAAAAAAACCTTTTCCTTCCCTCCGCACACGGGAAATCTGCTGAAAATCCTAGCATTTCTTGAGTCACCTTGTCATAATTTTTTCGCCATTTTATATTATTCGTTACATAAAGTGTTATACATCAAAATATGCGCAATTTCATGTAGAATACAACAAAAATATAAATCATGGTTTTAGCTTATAACAGTTTTGAAATATTTTCATGTAAATCACGATAATTGACAAAATTTTAACCTTCGGTCAAATTTGACTTGACCAAAATGGTCGAAAAACGCAATTGTAAACCAAAACTTTTACATTCTAGTAACAATCAATCATTTACCTTCATTTTGCAACAAATGGGAAGTCTCTAGCACAATATTTCGATTTATGGTGAATTTTTGAAAAAAACTTTTTCCTTCCCTCCGCGCACGGGAAATCTGCTGAAAATCCTAGCATTTCTTGAGTCACCTTGTCATAATTTTTTCGCTGTTTTATATTATTCGTTACATAAAGTGTTATAAATCAAAATGTGCGCAATTTCATGTAGAATACAACAAAAAATAAATCATGGTTTTAGCTTTTAACAGTTTTGGAATATTTTCATATAAATCATGATAACTGACAAAATTTTAACCTTCAGTCAACTTTGACTCAACCAAAATGGTCGAAAAACGCAATTGTAAGCCAAAATTCTTACATTCTAGTAACAATCAATTCTTTACCTTCATTTTGCAACAAACGGAAAGTCTCTAGCACAATATTTAGATTTATGGTGAATTTTTGAAAAACTTTTTCCTTACGTCCGCGCGCGGGAAATCCGCTGAAAATGTCAGCATTTCTTGAGTCACCTTGTCATAATTTTTGCGCCGTTTTATATTATTCGTTACATAAAGTGTTTTACATCAAAATGTGCGCAATTTCATGTAGAATACAACAAAAAATAAATCATGGTTGTAGCTTTTATCAGTTTTGAAATATTTTCATATAAATCACGATAAATAGAAAAAAATTGACCTTCGGTCAACTTTAACTCGACCGAAATGGTAAAAAAATGCAATTGTAAGCTAAAACACTTACAGCCTAGTAATATTCAATCAATTTCCTTCATTTTGAAACAAACGGGAAGTCTCTAGCACAATATTTCGATTTATGGTGAATTTTTGAAAAAAACTTTTTTATGTTCGCGCGTTACGAAGTCATGCATCATTTTGTGATAATATTTTCTCTGTGTTGCTTTGATCGTTTTACAATCTGTTATATACCAAAATCATTGCAATTTAGTGTACAATACAATGAAAAAAAGTAACTCATTAGCTTTAACCGTTTTGCTTACAGCGCGATTTGTATACAATTATATGAAATTTTTTTTGCGGTCATATATTCCAATATTTATATATGATAATGATATTATTTTTCATTTCTGATGGTTGCATACTAAACTTCAGGCAATGACAAAAAAAGGAGCCAAAAATGAACTCAATGTTAAAAACTAAGCGTGCTGTGATTTTTTGAAAAAAACTTTTTTTCCGCTTCGGCGCTCACTCCCGAATGCCGCCGGCATATGACAGACACTTTCGTAAATATAGGCTCGGCGTTAGAGGGCTAATATAAAAAAAATGACATTTTTATAATAAAATAAAGTTTCACATATACTTACAGGTAATTACATAGCTATAGTTTCCACTTTAACGGCAGCTTAGATTCAAACTTTCGCTGGTAGCGCTTCAATACAGTTTGTGTAGGTGATCAGCCTGTCCCACTAACAGAACATTGGAATGACCTAGCAAACAATTCTCATTCATTTTATGCCTTATGTCCATCAAAGGGGAGGAGGGTGTGCTCCAATCATGTAATTACTTGGTAAGTATCTATAAAACTTTATTTTATTATAAAAATGTCATTTTTATATGTAACTTTCCAAGTAATTACACAACTGAATTCCACATTGACAGGACGTGGGATACATGGATATAGTATTCTATGCAAAAAACATTAAGTCATGTATAAACAGTAAATCATGTAATGAATTTGAAACAGAAAAGTTGCTAGCATTGAATACAATGCTTGTCGTCCCTTATTAGTTAAGAGAGCCTGCAGTATAAAACTGCAACTGGTTGACACTCAACTTTACCTGTAGTGGCGTGACAGTAGAGCCAAGGGTAGCCTCTACTTAAGTGGGCACTTTGTAGTGCAGGAGTACTCAGACGGCTACCAACACATCAGTGGAAATTATGCAGCTAAGGAGTTATCCAATAACTAGAAAATCTTTAATAGGTGTCCTTGCCCTGGGTGCAGTACCAGTGTAAAAAACAACCAGATACACTGTCACCTACACTGAAATAACACCACAATCCATCCACTGAGAGTGGTAGGTGCTCCAAGTACTTTGTACCTCCTGGCTCCTAAAAAACTCTATATCTCACCAGAAGGTGAAGAAACAGTAGGAGAAAATCTTATGCTTCCTGCTACCATACCATGCCAGTCACTATCCTGTGGTACTGCAGAATTTACACACTACTTAGCTGGCGCCAGGCGAGCTGAG
This sequence comes from Macrobrachium rosenbergii, assembly GCF_040412425.1. Taxonomy (NCBI): domain Eukaryota; kingdom Metazoa; phylum Arthropoda; class Malacostraca; order Decapoda; family Palaemonidae; genus Macrobrachium; species Macrobrachium rosenbergii. Next base: position 14,118,937 of record NC_089754.1, read on the forward strand.
GAAGCTCACGGATTGGTATAAATATCGCTGATGCCAGACTGTAGCTGGGGCCAAGAGAACTGGGCGCCAGCCGAGCTGCTGGGAGATAACGAAAGCCTTAAGCTCTAAAGCTGGTGTCAGACTGTAGTCGGTGCCAGGCAAGCTGAGCACCAGGGGAGCACAACGTTCTGGGTGCTGGGGGCTCTATAGCTGAGACAGACTTGCAGCTGGCACCAGGTAAGCTGGATGCCAGGCGAGCTAGCAACTTGAGGCTCTGGAAGCTCTACAGCTGGCGCCCGAAGAGCTGGGTGTCAGCAGATGACAGGTTTCACTTCTTAAGATAGTGAGGTTGATTATACACAGTGCAGAATAGAAGTAATGGCCATATGTTGAGACGTTCAATTTCCAGTAAGCAGATGCCAAATGGAAGTGTTTGCCTGAAAGCTGAAAGCTAAAGATATACTGGCTAATGACCTTAGGATGAATCTTGAGTGTTTCAAAATTCTCTAAAGGATGAAGGGCTATCTTAATCCAAGGATGAGGGGTTCTTGTCCAAACATCAAAGGACAAGAAAGCCCTCTAGATTATCAAGTCCTGTTCAGGTAAATACCTAAAAACTACATCTGGACAGAGAGTTCACTCTTTTCCCTCAGAGTTGGTGAGCACTTCTGGGTGCTTGGAGCATGCACTGGTGTCAGGAAAGCTGGACACCAGGCAAGTTAGGGATTCAGGAGCTGGACGCAGCTCCTGGAAGCCAAGGATGTCCGTTAAGCTCTAAGGGAGAAAGAATGGATCCAGGTCTTGAATGGATCCTCATTCTTGGCTAAAATCAAAGGAAAAAAACGAGGATAACAAATCTCTTGCTTCCTAACTGGGTGTGAAAAAGGCTTGAGAGGTCTTTGAGAAAAAGATGAAAGACCCAGGCCTCTGTGCTTAACCAGAGATAAGCATAGAGCTGTACCTCTTCAAGGAAAGCAAGAGAACCTTGATCTTCTCAGAAACAAAGAGGTACTCTGCAGCAGGGCCAGAGGCATCTAAAAAGAAGAGATGAAGAGTCTGTGACACCAGCTGTGGAAGATGACCACTAAATCTGGGAGACGGAGGAAGAGGGTGACTTCTGAATCTTGTAATAACCTCTGCAACACGTCTTGAAGATCCCTCGGAAGACAATTCTATGGACAGTCCAGCGCCTGTCTGGGCAAGTGCAGACCCCCCTGGTAGTATCTCTGAAGCTAGGTTGTCTGAGAAGACACAGTTTGGGGGAAAAGATCTTGAAGAGTCCACCAACCACTGCAAGTAACTGGAAACTGAGCCTGAGACTGTCCAGCGCTTCCTCGATCATGTAGAAGGTTCCTTGAAGAGGCAAACAGGTCCAAGGTTGGCTTGCCTCATACAATAGAGATTCTGACAACTCGGGATTGAAAGGTCATGGTGGGAAGAGGAAGCTTCTGACAGCCCAGTACGTCCTTTGACGCTTAGTCCCTGAATATATCAAATGACTAGAAGACTTGATTGATCTGTCAATGGAGGAGGAACTCTGCTGATTGGTCGAGAGGGAATGATAGATCCAGCTCCCAGCTTAAGTAGATGTGTTAGGACTGAGGTCTAATCCAAATAGACCACCATAGAGCTAGGGTTGAGCAATACTTGAGCCATAAGAGAAACGCTTTAGCTCTCCAAAGTATAAGTGAGGTTCTGTTCTTCTTGGGGACTGAGTCCTAGACATCTTCCTGGTTCTTCAAATGGGCTCCTTTGACCTAGATCTGAGGTGCTGAGAAGAAGACTAGAACTAAGCTCAGCAGAGGAAGAAATTCCCGTCGCACAAATCATGTTCAGACAGCCACCACTGGAAATCCAACTAAAGAAACCTGGGCTAAGAAACAACACAGAGGTGTCTGACTGTGTTTCCCCTTCCCGGTAAAGGTTACTGTCAAGAGCCTTCGAGCCCTTTTCCTTCAAAGATAATGAAGAAGTCAGTCGACATGTAAAGATTGAAGTAATGCCCAGACAAAAGGGAAGTCAAATACAGGAAGAGCTAGTACAGTAATCGGGAGAGGTCGAAGCACAGATTCCCAATTGGGAAGCCCTGTCCCTAAAGGCGGAACTAAAAAACTCTCTGGAGTTTGGACAGGGATCTGGAAGAGTGCTCCCTACATATCCAAGCTCCTATCCGATCGCCCTGGAGAATGGGTGAAAGAACTATCTGGATCGTCTCCCTCTTGACCTTCATCTACTGTCCAAGAGAGAGAAATGAAGAACTGTGGTCATGCAGCCCATCGTCAAGCGGCGAGTACAAGAAAAAGTGTCGAGTGCTCCAAAACTAGTGTTGGAACGGCATCATTTGGGAGGGAGCGATAGCCTATTGCATTAGAAGAGAGCACCAGAGATCTCCTTCTAGAGAATAAAAAACAAGAGCGGAAAAAAAACATCCAAGTCCACACATGACAGGGCATGGAAACAATCCAAGGATCCGAGCCTATGGCGCTGGGTGCTCTGACACTGGAAACTCGGACACTAGACTTTTGGTGGACGGTGTAACAGGCCCAAAAATTACTAAGTTGATGCTGAATGGTCTCCAATGAAGCATAGGAGTGGACAAAACTGACATAGAAGAGCAAAGAGGTAGTGTCTGTGGTCCCAAGTGTGGTGTTAGATAACTGACAACTGGCTTGAAACAGACAGGAGAATGAATGGACATAGGACACAGGTGGACACACAAACATGAGCTCAGACACTGGGCACTTGGACACTCGGACAGAGGCACTGGGTGCTCAGATGGTACTCGCTCGACCACTATGCACTCGGACACTGAACCTCAGAGGCCACTGAGCACTCGGACACTAGGATACATACGGACGTTCAGAACTTGGGGTCCCGGAAGTTGGGAGCTTGGAACTCAGGCGCTCGGAACCTGGGAGCTCTGAAGTTGGGAGCTCAGAACTCGGGAATTCGGAACTTGGGAGCTTGGAACTCAGGCACTTGGAACTTGAACGCTCTCTGACTCTGTCTGGATTCGGAGAGCAATGACGACAACCACTGACGCACCAAAACTGGGAAATACAGGCAGTCCCCGGTTATCAGTGTGGGTTCCGTTCTGAGGGTGTGATGATGGCACTTTTTCAGTAATTTTCGGGACGTATCAGCGCTGAAAAGCAACTATTTTCAGTTATCAGCACCTGTTAGGTAAATATTCTCACCAATACTCAATTATCAGCGGCGATAAGCGGAAATCGGCAATTTTTTTCGTCACAAGACAAGCCCCATAAAACTGGATTGCTGTTAACTGAGGACTGCCTGTATATCTTTACAACGGCCGAGATAAATCCGAAAAAACCGCCATTGGCATCACTAGTCTACATTGTGATCCATAACTAACCACACTGGGATCCCAAAATTGTCAATGGAGCCTCTTGTCCACACTGGGATCCTTATCTTGTTCACACTGGGATCTGTAAACTGAAAAAATGCCATCGGCACCACTGTGGCCAAGGCAAGAATATCTTAATGGACGCCTTTCCAATGGCTGTCCGTCAAGACCTGCAAACAACAGGCTCGAATGAGGAGTAACTATCCAGGAGCAAAACCCTCTTGGACTCACATGGACCAAGAGTATGCCCCCTCCAAGGTTTAGGGGAGTCTGACGGGGACTGGGTTTAAGAGATCTGATAGGCCCTGATAGTTACCTCCTCCACTACACATCCAACAAGAGGCCTTTCCAGTGGCTGTCTGTCCATACCTTGGACTGCAACAGGTTCAGTTGAGGGGTAACAACCAGTTTGCCACCAGATCCTTTGACTTCCAGTTTGCCTCCTCCCAGGAATTGTGGGGAGTTTGACAAGGACAAGGACCTTCTGTCTAGGAGCATTGGGGGAAAGAGCAGTCACCTCCTCCACTGCACTACACTTCACTAACAAGGTTAATATCTGTTAACCAAGACACAAGACTGGCAAAGGTATGGAAAGGGAAGCAAGGGAGCCAGGTGTGGGAGCATGTGATAAGACAGCTAGGAGAGAATTGGCGCCAGGGTGCTAGGGCTGAGGCCAAGCGCATGAGAGAGGGTGTTGGGGGCGAAGCTGGTGCCCAAGATCCATGCCAACAAGGTTCGTAGCGTGATCTGGCCGAGAACGTCAACTCGTAGCCGCCAACAAAAACCCCCTTTTCTCTCCTTACTACTTTCTGCCTAACACCAAGTTCTGCAGAGGAAGATGTGACGGTTTTGTCAAAAATTTATTTACTGGAGGCTTTCAGGAAGCATAGGTCCGGTAATATAATTACAAAAGTTACAGGCTTAATGAAATGGCAAAATACCCAAGAACTACTTTCAAGGCAATTATCTGTGGCTTGCGCACGAAGCATATGACCAATAAACAAACCATAAATTGCCAAAATTATGGCCTAATGAAAGATAATGATGCAATGTCGTGACATCTAAAAATTACTTTATAGCAAAAACATTACCAGCGTCTCACCAGTGGCCTATGGTCGGTAAACAGTTCATGAACTGCAAAAGCTAATGCCTAATGAAATGGCATAACATACGCCAATTACTTTATAATGGAATGCCGTAACATCTGAGAATTAATTTTAAGGCAAAACTATTATCTACAACTCACTAGTATATTAAGACCATAAAACAGTTCATAAATTGCAAAGGTTATGGCCTAACGAAAAGCCTAACATAAACCAATTATTTTATGATAGTGCCTAGACCAGTTACTTGATAATGGAGTGTTGTAACACTCAAGAATTACTTTTAAAAACAAAACTATTATCGGCAGCTCACTAGTAGTTTATAGCCGGAAAACAATTCTTAAATTGCCTAAGTTATAGCCTAACAAAAATGCGTAACATACAATTTACTTTTATAATGGAATGTCATAACAGCCGAGAATTACTTTTAATGCAAAACTATCATCGGCACCGCCAGAAGCCTAACCGGTAAACAAACCATCAATGCAAATGGTGTCGTTTACCGGCGGCTCAATGATGACTGAATCAACATAAAACAAAATAAGAAAAAACTTGAAGGCCATAATATATGCGTTCCGATGGTTGATTTACAGAATCCTCCATCAGAATCCGGTAAAATAACCAGAAAATAATTAAAAAGCTACTGCCAGACCAGGTGTTACCACCACGGACAGCAGGAAACGAATGAGAATTGTTTGCTAGGTCGTTTCAATATTCCGTTAGCGGGAAGGGCTGATCACCTACACAAACTATATTGAAGTGCTACCCATGAAATTTTAAACCTGAGCTGCCATTCAAGTGGAAACCATAGCTATGTAATTACTTGGCACGTTACTTATATAAAAAATCCAAATTTTACAAAATCTTAGGTTATTCAGAATTTCATCATTACTCAGTTCAAATTATTTTTTTAATTGTACAGATGAAACTTGAGTGCAGTAAATGTATTTAATGTGTGCATGTGTTCAAGTGTGGAAGCATATGACTTTTTGCATATTTTTAAAATTTCATTATTCATTCATCATTTAGTCCCAGTGCTTAACCTAAGGCTTAGACCCAGTACTCCATTTCATTTTAATCCTTCAGGCCAGCCCTATGAGAGCTGTTAATCAGCTGTGGTCTGGTTAAACTATTTTAATAATAATAATGTATACCTATATACAGTAATACCCTAAACTTGCGCGATTCGAGTTGCGCAAATTCACAGACACACGAACTTTTCATTGGAACCTAACTAATTGTCATACACGAGTTTTTCAAAGACACGCAAACATTTGCGAATACTGAGAAACACTGCAAAAGTGTTTATATTTAATTTTTTTATGTAATTTATAAGTTTTCAAGCTTTAACATGTAAACTGAATAACAATTAATAAAAGTATTAATTTTTCTCTCTCTCTCTCTTACTGAGATGAGAGAATTTTTATGGTACATGTATATTTATTTGTTTTGTATGATAAATAATTTTTTACCTAATAATAAGTACTAATTTTCAAATAATAATAATAATAATAATAATAAAACCTAATTACAAAATTCGTATGTGATGCATATTTTAAACAAACAAATTCTTTCCCTCATCTTTTGAGAAGCAGCTTGAACACAAAGCTGTCAGACATGTCACTTGAACATGACAAGAAAGGGGGAATGTTGCTGATTAGTGGGTCAAAGATTTCTTACATAACTCTCTCTCTCTCTCTCTCTCTGTCTGTCTGTAATAATTCATAAAAAATTTCACTCTCTTAAGTAAGGATAACTGTTATCTCTCTCTCTCTCTCTCTCTCTCTCTCTCTCTCTCTCTCTCTCTCTCTCTCTCTCTCTCTCTCTTTCGTAGTTAGAGCAACCCACATATTACTGTTTCTCTGTATGTCTTTACCTGTATAGTAGATAATTTTAAATAGATCTAATTTTACCTGTACCATCTACAAACTGTAAATGTGCCATTCTAAAATATAGAGATATAGAGCATTTCAGAACAAAGAGAAAGAGACCGAATAAAGAATTTTTAAAAACGAGGTTGAAAAGACTTCTAAAAATAGATCAGTGGAATGGGGAGCGAGATGAAATTACAGTAACTTTAATTTCATTTAAAAGTTAGTTTCATACTGAATTTCCATCTTTTGATACCCAACGTAAGAATAACTTCTCTCTCTCTCTCTCTCTCTCTCTGTTATTCTCTCTGTCTCCATAATAATTCATAAATAATTTAACTTGATAATTCAAGTAAGGACAAACTCTCTCTCTCTCTCTCTCTCTCATGTGTTATTCTCTGTGTCCATAATAAATGATAAATAATTTCACTCTCTTAAGTAAGGACAACCCTTATCTCTCTCTCTCTCTCTCTTGTTCATAATTAGTGCTCACACATTTTTACAACTTATTATTTCTCTGTACGTCTTTACCTGTACAGCAGATAGTTTAAATTGATCTCATTTTACCTGTACAGTCTATGAAGTGTAAATGCGCCAGTGTGGCAAATACATTCTAACCATACAAACATAACTAAGGGTTGTATCAGTCCAAATAAAAAACACTGTTTGTTCATGAAAAAGCATTTCAGAATGAAGAGAAAGAGACGTAGAATAAAAAAAAGTTATTAAAAAAAGGTTGAGAAGACTTCTAAAAATAGATTTGTCGGAAGGGGAGAGACAGAAATTCTCTTCCAACTTTTTATTTTTATTTCAACCACCTATTTCTTTTTTTAAGGGTAATGTATTAAGCTAACTTTTAAGTGAAATTACAGTAACTTTAAATTTCATTTAAAAGTTAGCTTAATAATTTGGGAGCATGATTAGGGTCATATTTTGTATTTAAACTTTTGAATTGAGCATTTATTTGAATTTTTAGAGACTGTGCCAAGCTTACACGTAAGTTCGGGGTATGCCTGTAATTAGCCCTATCGGTGCTAACCACCTCATAGCCTGGTTAACGGCGGGGTTCCGTCGCTGGCCGAGCACTGCTAACCAAAAATCAGCGATAATAACACCAAAAACCCCACTTAACAGCACAGTTAACAGGATGTTGGCACCAAAATCCCCACTTAATGGCGCTGTTAACCAGAGATTGGTGCCGAAAATCCAGTTAATGACGTCGCTAGCCAAGTGCCGTAACACCGAAATGCCATTAACCAATGCTGCCGGTAAGCAGGGACTGCCTGTACTAGGTGCCGATGACACCATAAGTCGCATACATAGTGGAGATTAGCGCTTACCAAAACAACCTTTAGCCTAACACATTATACAAGACTATGAGCATAAAAAATGGAGAGGCAGGTGACGGAGGACACAGAACCACATCGCCCAGACAACTGACACAGTTCCCTGGCAGCAGACTCTTCCAACTGTCGCAGGGCAGTCCTAGGCCTGGGCTACAGAGGGACGAGGGCACCAACACATTACCTCTTATAAGGGAACGCAAAAATGATCACACATTATGGGGGTACAACCTTCGTACTGACCAAAATAAGGTTTATGTCCTTTTCAAGATTTTCAATAGTATGTTTTCCTGTACCAAAAGGGGAGCGGAAGGAAGAGCTAAAGAGGAAGCCTCAGTACTAACTAAAGCATTAGCAAAGGAAAAGCCTAGACTGAGAATGGATAACTACGGACAAAGGACCTGGAGAAGGGGGAGAAATGACAGGTTGATAACCTGGTCAAACTAACTGCTTTTGCAATCTATCTGCTTCCCTTCTCTTCCTATACTAACAAACCTAAGCAGAAAGTCCTTCGAAAATCCCTACTTCCTCACAGCTATTCTCAATGTCACACTTTATAACATTGCAGCCAATGTAAACAGTGTGCATCTCCTAGTAAACCAACAACCTGCCGTCATAGTAATCATTCCTACAGAACCTGACATTCTTAGCCTTGATTCCAGTGGAGGCACCCTAGAAAAAATAAATGTACAGTACTGTGATAGCAGCAAACAAGCACCTATACACAACGGCGGCAAGGAAAATTCTGACGAGCTAAAACATTTGAAACACAACTGGTGGAGAACAGGTGTACTAGGGGGTCATCTGATCTTGCCAACACGATGACTGTACTAGGGGGTCATCTGATCTTGCCAACACGATGACTTGCCTATTGGTGCGGAGATATACGGTAACTTTAACAGTAAGTAAGATTTATCCCAAATAAATAACATTAAAAAGAGCACTGGAGATGTATAAAAAATTGGTAGCCACATGAGTATAGCTTTCTCTCTTGTAACATTGATTAAAGGGGTACTAGCTACTTTGGTGTTAAAAAATCATAAAAAAACTATTGCAAATTAAGTGTTGAAACTTCATATATAAATACCACACAATATTGTTGTTTTTATGTATGTGTATAATTGTCCAAGTTATGATGTCATAACACAAAAAACCCCCCGTATTCGCAGGGGATGCATATCACACCCTCCGCGAATAGCTAAAACCAGTGAATACTTATAACCCTTCTAAAAACACTTAGAACTGCTTATTTTAATAGTTCAAACACTCACAAAACAAACTAAAAATGCTTATACAGGTGTTATCCTACTTATGATGGGGTTAGGTTCCAAAAAAAACCATCATTTGTTGGAAAAAATGTAAGAAATACCAAAACGTATCTCGAACATTGCCTAGCTTACACTAAGGTATTCGGTACCATGTATACATATAAGGTAGCCTAGTCTACACTATAAAATATACTCTTTACATACACGGTATAGTAATTATTATCAGCTAATTCTGGAGGTTCATGCAAAGTGACATGATAATTCAGTACAAAGAGAAATTGAATAACAAACAAGAATTAGCTTAGCCTAAACTATGGTATATTATATACATTCACGTTAGCGTAGCCTACATTATACTCTACTCTATATTCACATATCGTATTATACAAACATCAACATAACGAATATGCATCTTTTCCAAGGATCTCTTAAAATGTTATGCCTTAATTCACTGTATCCAATAATATTGTATATACAGTAGAACCACGGTCCTCGACTGTACTAGAACTCGAAATAATCAGATTTCAACACGAAATGTTGAGTAAATTTTAAGGCCGGAGTTCAAACAACAAACCGGAATCCGACCCGATGAATCATATGATGTTTGTAGAAAAAGAGTTTGAGCGGCTGCCGCTAGTTGGCGTTGTTGGTGGCGTTCTTTCCATGCTTATTTAAAAGCATTTAAAGCCCACACATGCTGCTGCTGCTGCTGTTGAAAAACAAGCCATATTATCACATGAAACTAATAATACAGTATTTATAAATCGAACTACTGTAGTCTGTTATCATAAAATTAAGAAAAATTTCCGAAATTACGTCGAACTGCAGCCTGTGGCAGCCAGGCTGCCGAGTTCCGGCGTAATTTCGAAATTTTTCTTAATTTTATGATAACAGACATACAGTAATTCGGTTTATAAATACTGTATTATTAATTTCATGTGATAATATGGCTTGTTTTTCAATGTTATCATTATTAACAACAGTTTTCATGTGTACCTGTTACAGTACATTCTGGTAGTGCCTATAAGGCTACTTAGCCTAGCCTATGGCTCTCGGTATATCATCGGTAATACGGCCGCATTGGTCATAGGTCAACTTTTTTGATACAGTATGCATTTACAAATGTAAAAAGTGCTTCTGATACGGTAAGTTATTCAACTCTACTTACTTTGAACCTATTTAATTGTAATTTGTGTAAAGTTTTGTATAAAAAGGCAAGGTTGGGGTAATGACTGGTGGTCAGGAATGGATTAATCCATTTTCAGTTATTTCTTATGGGAGAAATTAACTCAGAATTCGACAAAATCGAATCTCGACACTTCTTCTGGAACGAATTAGCGTCAAGAACCAAGGTTCTACTGTATTCTTATATTGCTTTTGTATCATAAATTGTGATCACAGCGATCAATGTTTTGGTTTGGAAATGTTTATGCATGTTTATTTCACCACATTAAACTCAGTTCAGAGCGCTTTTCTTGCTTCTAGTTAGCGTAAATGAATCTCTAGATACTTTACTTATATGGGGCAAGGTTATTTTTTGTTATACGAAGTGTTTTTAAGTCGAAATATAATACATCTCGTTGTGAAATTGATTTATTTATTATTTTCGTTGTGAAATTGATTTATTTATTATTTTCATTTATATATGACGATGGCTGTTTGGGGACGTTTGTTTTGTGTAAAAAAATTCAAGATTCCATTCTGTATTTTCACTTGATTTCATCATAATACAAGACTTACGTATTTATCGTTTATCGGCGTAAAAATAATAGTAAAGTGTTCTTTCATGGCCAGTAGTTTTGATTAAAATACTTTCTCTCCCATTTTAATTATGATCGAGTTTCATCCACGTTGCCGATGCACAATAATTTACAGTATAGTCATTAGCAGCTTGAACATTGTTTTCTCAGCTTCAGCTACAACTTGCAGCTTAAATTTAGCATTATATTTCCTTGACGATCTTTTATCGATACCGAATAAGGATATAATGTAAAAATATATCAGTCCTATTCTACTTAACGTCATTTGTGCCATAACTTACGGTAATTGTTTATTACCATATGATGGTTGAAATACCAGGTAAACGGCTGTTGTTATCCGATTCGGTTATAAGCAAAACAACAGTTTCTTGGTCAGTTGTTTATTGCTATACACATTTATGGATGGATGGATGTATGAGTTTTAGGGCAAAAGCCCAGGCACTGGCAAGAGTATAACGTTACTAACACTACTTTTATCATTCTCTTTTACTTTTTTTAACTAGATGATGGGATAAAGAGATGGAGGAAAATTTATCTATTGTAATTTGGTCTCTCACTGCCTGATTACGCTGCTGCCTGCGCCCGTGCGAAATTTAAAAATATTTTATAAATAACATTGTTGTATCGGTATTAATTGCTTACCCCATTGCAAAATCGAATTATTGTAAGGTGAATTATCGTAACTCGAGCATTACCTGAGTATTTAAATAGTTTTATCACAAAAAGTGCATTTAGTCATGAAAATGAGATGAAAATGCAATATTTAGTGAATATTTCTCAGTGAAAAATACTGCAAATGGGCGAATTTTCCGCGAATAATGGGTAGATACGTTCCCAAGAGAAATCCGTGAATACGTGAGTCCGCAAATAGTGAGACTGCGAATACAGGGGGTTTACTGTATACTTACTATTTTTGTTGTAGCAGCCTCAATACTTGATTATATACTTTAAATGAATTTTTTTCTGTGAATAGTTTGAAAGTGTCTAAATGCTTTGTCATAAAAACTTCTCCTTAATTATCCACATGCTATATAGTGTGGCCACATTATTAAGGAAACCCAAATGATGTCATAAAATGTTACAGTGCATTTATATTAATTTTCTTTTTATATTTAATATAAAAAAGTGACAAGTCAATTGCCTAAGCAATATCAATAGAATGCCAGTTTCAATAAAATAAGAGCACACTGGATTTTCTATGAATATTTGATTGTGCAATAATAACTTTTGAGATATTTGCCTGTACAGTTTAGAGGGACTCAATAGGGCTTGGTATGGAGCGAATCACAAAGCGATATATTCTCCCTCTCTTTCTAAGAGCAACTCAGTCTCATTTACTGAGTAGCTTCCTGTATTCCTACAATCGCCACAGTACCAACCAGGGTTGCTAAAAAAGCCGATTCCATACCGTCATCACTTATTTTTACTGGGTACAACAAGCATTATGGTGAGTAAATAGGGATGATTTCTGCTGCGAAGCAAGCTGGCTGCACCTTACACCCTCAGTGCCCCCGGGAGGCCCAACAGCCCACAAACTGATCTATGGTATTTTCCATGTGTTGTACAGTAAACTCCCATATTCGCGGTCTCATGATTCGCGAACTCACCTATTCACAGATTTCTCTATGGAACATATATACATATTATTCGCTGAAAATTCGCTGAAAATTCACCCATTCATGGTATTTTTCACTGAGAAATATTCACTAATTACTGTATTTTCATCTCATTTTCATGACTAAATGCACTTTCTGTGATGAAATTATTGAAATATTCAGGTAGTGCTTGAGTTGCGATAATTCGCCTTATGATAATTCAATTTTGCAATGGGGTAAGAAATTAATACCAATACGACATTATTCATAAAATATTTTTGAATTTCGCGTGGGTGCAGGTAGCAGCATACAATCAGGCAGCGAGAGAGACCAGATTACAATAGACCAAGTTCTTTTCCTCCATCTTCTTATCCCATCTTCTAGTTAAAAAAGTGGAAGAGAGTGATATAAGTATTGTTAATAACATTATATATACTCTTGCGTAAATGTGTACAGCCATAAACAACCGAACGAGAAACTGTTGTTTTGCTTATCACCAAATCGGATAACAATAGCCATTTTGCTTGTATTTCAACCATTGTACGGTAATACACAATTACCGCAGTTATAGCACAAATGAAGTTAAGTAGAATATGACTTGATATAAATTTACATTATACCCTTATTTGGTATGGATAAAAGATCGGCAAGGAAATATACTGCTAAATTTAAGCTGCAAGCTGTAGCTGAAGCTGAGAAAACACTGTCTGAGAAAACAATGTTCAGCTGAGAAAACAATGTTCAAGTTGCTAATGACTATAAATTATCGTGTATCAGCAACATGGATGAAACTCGACCGTAATTAAAATTGGAGAGAAAGTATTTTAATCAAAACTACTAGGCATAAAAGAACACATTACTGCAATTTTTACGCCAATAAACGATAAATATGTAAAGCTCGTATTATGATGAAATCAAGTGAAAATAGCGAATGGGATCTTGATTTTTTTCACACAAAACAAACGCCCCTAAAAGGCCATGTCATCTATCAACAAAAAAATTAGCTAAGTTAATTTCACAATGAGATGTATTTAAGTTATATTTCAACTTAAAAGCACTTCATATAACGAAAAATAACCTTGCCCCAAATAAATAAAGTATCTAGAGATTCATTTACGCTAATGAAAAGTAAGAAAAGCATTCCAAACCGAGTTAAATAAAGCGAAATAAACTTACCGGTTAATCGATTTCCAAACCAAAACATTGATTGCTATTGTCAGAATTTATAATACAAAAGCAATATAAGAATACTGTATATACAATATTGGATACAGTGAATTATGGCATAACATTTTAAAAGATCCATGGAAAAGATGCATATTCGTTATGTTAATGTTTGTATAATACGATATGTGAATATAGAAAAGTATACCTTAGTTTAACCAGACCACTGAGCTGATTAACAGCTCTCCTAGGGCTGGCCTGAAGGATTAGATTTATTTTATGTGGCTAAGAACCAACTGATTACCTAGCAACGGGACCTACAGCTTACTGTGGAATCCGAACCACATTACTGTATAATGAGAAATTAATTTCTATCACCAGAAATAAATTTCTCTAATTCTTCATTGGCCGGTCAGAGAACCGAATGTGGGCCCAGCAGAGTGCTTGCTGAGAACGATACCAACCCATCCAATGAGGAACTTGTGAATATAGAGTACAGTATATGTAGGCTAAGCTAACGTATATGTATACAATATACCATAGTGTAGGCTAAGCTAATTTCTCTTTGTATTGAATTATCATAAGTCACACTGCATGCACCTCTAGAATTAGCTGATATTAATAATTACTATACCGTGTATGTATAGAGCATACTTTATAGTGTAGGGTAGGCTACCATACATGTATACATGGTAACAAATACCCTAGTGTAGGCTAGGCTACATTCAAGATACATTTTTTCCAACAAATGATGGTTTTTTTTTTACATTAACCTCGTAAGTAGGATAATACCTGTATGAGCATTTTTAGTTTTTTTGTGTGCTTGAACTATCAAAATAGGCAGTTCAAGTGTTTTTAGAAGGGTTCTAAGTATTCACGGGGGGTGTGGTACACATCCCCCGTGAATACGGGTGGTTTACTGTAATGGGTTCTTGAATGCTTTCTGAAGAAATTTAGCTGTATTGTAAAATTTCAATTGTTTTTTATCCCAAATTAGCTAGTCACCACTTGATATATACAGATGAATCATTTTAATTATCCTTTTGCAGGGTTACTTCACAATGAAAATATTCTAAGTAATATTCAAATAACTTAGGAATCACAATTTACCTTCATTTGTAAAATTCACAATATTCTAATTGTAGAGAAACCCTTACATGACAGGAATTTTAGATGGCAATCATATCCCCCACTAGTCATCCCTTTGTTAATGGCCAGAGATATTAAAAACAAATTTATAACTTTTAAACCACTTAAATCTTACAGGTTTTCAAAACTTCCTTCTTTCTCAATACCTATATCTAACTTTATTCATATTTTCCTATAGCACATACAACAGCAGCTCAATGTACAATGAGCATAGATAAAATCAACACTTGATAAAAACATCAAAAAAGAATATTTTAATTTTTTTTTCTGATTTCCTCTGAAATTCCATCTGGAATAAATAACTACCAATGACACAGTCAAGAAGAAACAGCAATGAACAAAAGCTTCATTGGGACATCCTGTTGCCATCCAGAATCACAGCAATGGAATGAAAGTGACAATGCAACTTTTAAGACTCAAATTTATGGGTTATAACAATATACAACTCTTCAAATGTTTAAAACTTATACTACTACTAAAAGCTTATTATCTTACTGCCTATGGGACAAATAAAGACTTATTTTCTCTCATACTTACCACAAAGTGAGTGAGAGAGTGAATGTGATTCTCAAAGAATGATCTGTCTGAATATCTACCAAACTGGCAGCATTTGCTGGGATTGGCATACTCATGAACCACCTAAAATGAAAACATTAAATGTTAAAATTTTCAAAAGAATCAATTTACATGTGCATACAAAATCAGACAATTCAAGAGTTTAATATAACCTTACACTCTTTAGAGTTTCATATTTTCAAAAGCAGAATTTCATAATTGTCCTTTTAAAATGAAATTGAAATACTGCTTTCCACCAAGAAACACAAAAATAGGCAATCTTTGAAGAGTGAAACTTCTTGACTATCAGCAAGGATATGTGACATTTAAGTACAGTACAAAACCCTGAGAAAATATGCAAACAGTACTGTATATTTAATTCTATACATTTACTACATAAACCTCTTTGCTTAACTGTAACACCATTTATATTGTATGTAACTACATAACTGAGTATAGTATTGCTTAACCCTTTAACGCTGAAGCCCTATTTACAAAAACGTCTCCCGTATGCCGGCGGCGTTCAGTGAGTTAGTGCCGAAGCGGAAAAAAATTTTTTTTCAAAAAATCACAGCACGCTTAGTTTTTAAGATAAAGAGTTCATTTTTGGCTCAATTTTTTTGTCACTGCCTGAAGTTTAGTATGCAACCATCAGAAATGAAAAAAAATATCATTATCATATATAAATATTGGAATATATGACAGCGAAAAAAAAAACTCATATATAATTGTATACAAATCGCGCTGTAAGCAAAACGGTTAAAGCTAATGAGTTAATTTTTTTAGTTGTATTGTACACTAAATTGTGATGATTTTGGTATATAACAAATTTTAAAACAATCAAAGCAACACAGAGAAAATATTATCACAAAATGATGCATGAATTAAATAACGAGCTCAGACGTAAAAAATTTTTTTCAAAAATTCACCATAAATCGAAATATTGTGCTAGAGACTTCCGTTTGTTGAAAAATGAAGCTAATTGATTGAATATTACTAGACTGTAAATGTTTTAGCTTACAATTGCAGTTTTCGACCATTTCGGTCGATTTAAAGTTGACCGAAAGTCGAATTTTTTCTATTTATCGTGATTTATATGGAAATATTTCAAAACTGATAAAGCTACAACCATGAGTTATTTTTTGTTGTATTGTACATGAAATTGTGCACATTTTCATATATAAAAGTTTATGTAACGACTAATATAAAGCGGTGCAAATATTACAACAACGAGACGAAAGAATTTCTGAGATGTTCGGCGGAGTTACCGCGCAGACATAAGGAAAATGTTTTTTTAAAAAATTCACCATAAATCGAAATATTGTGCTAGAGACTTCCAATTTATTGCAAAATGAAGTTGAACGATTGAATATTACTAGAATGTAAGAGTTTTAGCTTACAATTGCATTTTTACCATTTCGTCGAGTTAAAGTTGACCAAGGTTGAAATTTTGGCAGTTATCGTGATTTATGTGAAAATATTTCAAAACTGATAAAAGCTACAACCATGAGCTATTTTCTGTTGTATTCTACATGAAATTGCGCACATTTTCATATATAAAAGTTTATGTAATGACTAATGTAAAACGATGCAAACATTACAACAACATGACGAAAGAATTTCTGAGATGTTCGGCTTAGTTACATGCGCAAGAGATGTAAGGAAAAAATTTTTTTTTCAGAAATTCACCATAAATCAAAATATTGTGCTAGAGACTTCCAGTTTGTTGCAAAATGAAGGTACATGATTGAATATTACTAGAATGTAAGAGTTTTAGCTTATAATTGCATTTTTTACCATTTCGGTCGAGTTAAAGTTGACCAAGGTTGAAATTTTGGCAGTTATCGTGATTTATATGAAAATATTTCAAAACTGATAAAAGCTACAACTATGAGTTATTTTCTGTTGTATTCTACATGAAATTGCGCATTTCCATATATAAAACTTTATGTAACGACTAATATCAAACAGTGCAAACATTACAACATGATTTCTGGCGGACGTAAGGAAAAGTTTTTTCAGAAATTCACCAAAAACTATTGTGCTAGAGACTAATTTATTGCAAAATGAAGTTAAACGATTGAATATTACTAAATGTAAGAGTTTTAGCAGTTTCGCAAAAGTTGACCCGGAAGCTTGAAATTACAGTTATCGTGATTTATATGAAAATATTTCAAAACTGATAAAAGATGAATTTTCTGTTGTATTCTACATGAATTTTTCCATATATAAAACTTTATGTAACGACTAATATCAAACAGTGCAAACATTAACATGAAAAATTTCTGGCGGTTTTTTCAGAAATTCACCATAAATCGAAATATTGTGCTAGAGACTTCCAATTGGTTGCAAAATGAAGGTAAATGATTGAATATTACTAGATCATAAGAGTTTAGCTTAAAATTGTGTTTTTTTACCATTTTGGTCAAGTCAAAGTTGACCAAAGGTTGAAATTTTGGCAGTTATCGTGGTTTATATGAAAATATTTCCAAACTGATAAAAGCTACAACCATGAGTTATTTTCTGTTGTATTGTACATGAAATTGCACACATTTTCATATATAAAACTTTATGTAACGACTAACATAGAACAGTGCAAAAATTACGACAAAATGATGAAAGAATTTATGAAATTTTCGGCTGAGTTACCGCGCAGACGTAAGAAAAAAGTTTTTTCAAAAATTCACCATAAACCGAAATATTGTGCTAGAGACTTCCAATTTATTGCAAAATGAAGGTACATGATTGAATATTACTAGAATGTAAGAGTTTTAGCTGACAATTGCGTTTTTCGACCATTTCGGTCAAGTCAAATTTGACCGAAGGTTGAAATTTTTTGTAGTCGACGTATGGTACGTCCACTTGGCACCCAACAGACAATTTTAGTCGACGTATGATATGTCCAGTAGGCGTTTAAGGGTTAATGGCTGTATGACCATATTTGCAACAGTTCTTGCATTGCATGAGTTTGAGAACATAGTCTTAGTTCCTTGTTTAATCCCAATATTTTAATTTTCAAATCAAGGTTTGGCCACTGAACTTTATTTTTGCTATTTTGATAGATTTATTTTTGTCTTTCCTGCTTGGGACCTCATATAGTTGGCAGTCTTCAACATTGCTGTATCTTTTCTGTAATGAATCTAGAAACATTGATTTGTTTTGTATTTCTTCTTCTAGATTTGGTAATATCACTGTGCCTTGTACACTGTTCATGGTATCATGCCTTGTAACACTTATATTTATGTTCTTTATATTTTTAATATTTTGATAATTTCCTGATTGGATTCTGGTTGTTGTTTCAACCAACCATTCCCTTTTTTTAATTTGTCTTATGCTCATCGCTTGTGATGGGCATCGGTTCAACAATTAATTTTAATAAGGATATTTCTTGGTCGGCTTGTAAATTCAAAAACCTTGACCAGTTTGATTCTCCAAAAAGAGAATCAAAGTGAACCAAGGTTGAGTCAGGTCTATATTTTCTTTTATTTATTCTTTTAGGCTCCAAAGGGACCATGGTTGAAAAATTTGAACTATTTTTTGTTCCTTATTTTGACAGGGACACAGGCACAGAAACATCTGGCTCAAAGGAGAATCGTTCCATTGTAACAATGCCAAATCCTTTCTTTACAGGGATATCCTTTTTCCCACATGGGTTGTCAACAATTGGAGAATTTTCAATCTCCAAAACAGGTGCAGAGGTCATCATCTGTGCCAAAACAGCATCATCAGAGGGCCCAGGGGTACTCGATTCTTTAACTTACTATTCATAAAGATCGAATAGATAGAAAAATAAACCTGAAAACTTTAAAAAGATATCATTAGCCTTTCATGGGGTTTATTCTTTCACTAATGGCACAAGTGAGAGCCAACTCCCAAATGTCCACCCCCTACCCTACCCCACAGGGGATGGAACAATACGATTAGAATGGCCCAAGTGTAAGCCAAACCTGCTTGCTAGGACCAAGAGTATTACAAGAATACAATCATCCCCACCCTAATCGTATCACGGGCAAACCGGATAGAATGCCGAGAGTCCTATCCCCAGAGCTAGACCCAGCTGGAATCCATGGCCCAGCCCCACAGAATAGTTCCACCCTTGAGAGATCAGTCTGATATCTCTCAGGTCCAAACATTATCAGGTAGCTGATGATCCTACCACAGTTCTCACTATTTAGCTTCGGATATAAACCCAATCCCAGCTATATCTTTTTCTATTTAACAGGCCCAATAAATTTCAGCGAAAGTGGAAAATTCCACAAAATTAGTCAAAAGCAATATGAAATAATATATGAGACTCCTGGACTCAAACCTGGGAACAAATTCCTGGGGTTCAAGAGCCCCCTCACCAGGTCAAGGTGGTCCCATATCAAGGGGGCTGACTCTTCCAGGTACAAGAAGGACTTCTATCTCACTTTCCTGGTACTGGCTTGGAAGAGCTCTTCTCAACTGCTTTGGATGCGAACTGGACATTTGTACGGGTCCTAAGTGACACTCTAGATCTTCCTCCACGATAGGGCTGCTGCTGGAGGGGTGGGGTAGTCCTGGCTAGTGCTGGAGGGGTGGGGTAGTCCTGGCTAGTAAAGAAGTCGGTTCATTGGGACGTCTAGAAAACTGGGCCAGCAAGCCTTGTGTAGTTTTCTTTTGTAGGTCTCAAGAAATTTCCTACACTGTGTCTTGAAAAAGTATACCTTAGTTTTACCAGACCACTGAGCTGATCTTGAGGGAAGAGATGATTTTTGTCTAGGGGCGAGAACAAAAGAGCAGGCTTTTGAGTCTGGTTAACTCCCTAGGAAGTAAAGGAGCACCAGAGCTCTCTTTTCTTCAGTACAATCAAATCCTACACAATTTGACCTGCACGAACTCACAGACACACGAACTTTTCACTGGAACCTGACTAATTGTCTTACATTACTTTATCACAGACACATGAGAGAGAGAGAGAGAGAGAGAGAGGTTGTCCTTACTTAAGAGTGAAATTATTTCGGAGAGAGAGAGAGAGAGAGAGAGAGAGAGAGAGAGAGAGAGAGAGAGAGAGAGAGAGAGAGAGAGAGAGAGATAAGGGTTGTCCTTACTTAAGAGTGAAATTATTTCGGGGGGGGAGAGAGAGAGAGAGAGAGAGAGAGAGAGAGAGAGAGAGAGAGAGAGAGAGAGAGAGAGAGAGAGAGAGAGTGTTATTCTTACGTTAATTTCAAAATATGGAAATTCACAATTTATGAGGGAAAAGGAAAAAAAAAAAGAAAGAGAGAGAGAGAGAGAGAGAGAGAGAGAGAGAGAGAGAGAGAGAGAGAGAGAGCACTAGAAATCCTTTGACATGCTCCTGGCAATGATTGACATATTTGACAGCTTTGCCCTCACCCCTTTCTTCAAAGGTTTCACCAAAGATCGGGAAATAATATTTGTTTGTTTAAAATACCACATAATTTATTACCGAAATATATAAATTTTGTAATTACAGTTTCATTATTATTATCATTATTATTATTATTATTATTATTAGTTAATCCTATTAATCTATTTAATATTTGAAAACTAGTACTTATTATTAGGTAAATCATTTATTTATAAACAAAACAAATAATCATACTGTATACATGTAACCATAAACATTCTCTAATCTCAGTGAGAGCCGAGACAATTTTCATGGTTACATGTATAAGTTTATGGCTACATGTAATAAGTACTAATTTTCAAATATTAATAAGATTAATAAAACTAAATATTAATAATAATAATATAACTATAATTACAAAATTTATATTTTTCTATAATAAATTATGTGATATTTTAAACAAATATTTTCCCCATCTTTTGAGAAACCTCTGAAGAGAGGGGCAAGGGGAAAGCTGTCAAATATGTCAATCATTGCCCACAGCGTGTCAAAGGATTTCTATGTACTCTCTCTCTCTCTCTCTTTCTTTTTCCTTCATAAATCATGAATTTCCACCTTTTGATATCTAACGAAAGAATAACTTCTCCCTCTCTCTCATGTTATTCTCTCCGTCTCCGTAATAATCCATAAATAATTTAACTTGGTATTTCAAGTAAGAACAACTCTCTCTCTCTCTCTCTCTTGTGTGTTATTCTCTCTGTCTCCGTAATAACTGATAAATAATTTCTCTCTCTTAAGAAAAGACAACTCTCTCTCTCTCTCTCATTCGTATAGTGCTCACAAATTTTTACAACTTATTATTTCTCTGTACATCTTTACCTGTACAGTAGATAGTTTAAATTGATCTAATTTTACCCGTACTGTCTACAAAGTGTAAATGTGCTAGTGTGGCAAATACGTTCTAAAACATAGAGACATAATAACTAAGAGTTGCATTAGTCCAAATAAAAAACTGTTTGTTCCTTTCAGAACACAGAGAAAGAGACGTAGAATAAAGAAGTTCTTAAAATGAGGTTGAGAAGACCTCTAAAATCAGATCCATCAGAAGGGAAGAGAAATTCTCTTCCAACTCTCTATTTTTATGTCAACTATTTATTTCTTTTTTTTTAAGGGTGTGTATTAAGCCAACTTTTAAATAAAATTACAGTAGCTTTAATTTCATTTAAAAGTTAGCTTAATAATTTGGGAGCATGATTAGGGTTATATTTAGTGTTTAAACTCTAGAAATAAGCATTTATTAGCATTTTTAGTGTGTGCCACACTTACGCGAAAATTCGCCTTGCGCGAGGGGTTCTGGAACCTAACCTCGCCTAAGTTCGAGGTATGACTGTACCCCAAAAGTAACGAGAGCACATAGCTCTAGAGAGCCACCTCTAATGGCTTTGTTGGCACAGGACAAAACCCTGAGCCAGTCCAAGGTGATATCTACAGCAAGGTCTTGGTGGTCCTCAATTTTCTTGGCCAGTGCACCCACTGTCCAATCCAGGAAACTGAGTACTTCAAAGACCTTAAAGATGTCTTGGACTAAATGATCTAGCTCTGCAGAGGAAAACATGATCTTCAGCAACAAGAATGCAGAACAACGAGACTAAGTGGATTAGACCACAGAAGCCCGCTTGAGAAGAGGCAGTGACTCCCAAATAAGGAGATTTGCCGGTCATGTGTGACAAGTACCTCCTGAGAACTAAACAAGAGGGAGGAAAAGCAAAAGAGGCTTTGCCACACTCCCTTTTGGCAGAAAGCCAGTCTTCCATCTCCTTAAAGGACTTCTTAGAGGAGGATGAAAGGACCATCTTGGAGAGCCTTGTCCTGTCATCTGGTTGGTTCTTCATTAAAAACATTGAAGCAAGTAATGACGGAGCACCTGGGGTGAAAAATGAGGGAAAATTTGCCAATAAATACTGTAGTAAAGCTGCATAGGCCAAAGGAGAAGCAGCTTCTTGGTTGATCTCCTCTTCTGAGGAAATCAGGGACAGGTTACCATCCTGAGGAGACAATGCTGGAAGTCTAACTGGAGAAGGTGAAGGGAACCGCAGCCTCTGAGAAGATGAAACAGGCGATGGGCGCCACGGAGTGGGGCGCTAGGTCCTCAGCAGCTGGCGCCGGGTGCTCAGGAACTGGCACCAGGCACTCAGGATGGGGTGCAGGACATTTAGAAGTTGATGTCGAACATTTATGAGAGGGTGGTGGGCACTTGGGAGCCAGGTGTGTGCGCTCATGTTCATAAGCTGAGTGTTCAAGTGAGAAGGTCTCCGGACTTTCCAAAGGAGACAGGTGAGCGCTGATGGACAGGAGCAAAACATAACGGTCCACACAGTAACTGCAAGAAGGTCTGGGACTGTGTTACAGACTGCTTGTACCTCTTAACAGGACCTCCAGCAGATCTGGACTTTGACCAAGGTTTCCAGAAGGGTGTTTAAGAGATTGGGAAGAGCCCAGGTAACATCTGTGATGCTTACTGTCCATGCCGTAATCATCAGAAGGGTTTGAGGACAATTTATGGGTATCCTTGGACAAGCCTTTCCAATGGTCTGCCAACACCTGGGACTGAACAACTGACATGGCTGAGGGGGTGACTACCCGTATGCAAACACCATCGGCCTCCCTTGGACTTTAGGTATATCTTCTCCCAGGTTTTGGGGAGCAGGACAGTGACCTTGGTCTAGGAGAACTGACGGGACAAATAGCCACCTCCTACACTTGCACTGCACTATCACTTTGTACTTTTTCAAAAAACACTTTAATGGAAGCTCCCACATCTGCAACAGTACTTACAACTAGATTAATTTCTTATCTAACCTAGATTCAAGACGGGCGATGGCATTAAGGTCGGAAGCAAGGGAGCCAGGCACGGCAGTAGAAGGATGTTCAGTAGGAGGGCCAGTATTATGATGAAAAGTAAGAACAGGAGTCGAAGGAAGAGTAATAGGGCTAACCTCTAAACTAGGTTACGGTGTAGCCTCTAAACTAAGAGAACATTTTTCAGCTCTAGAAACCACTTTTCTTTTTCTGCCACTCTCTAACTTGTCTAAATGAGACTTAAGAACCTTCCACTGTTTACTATCCCACGAATATTCATTATAGCTTTTATCCATACTACAATCTTGCCCCCTATATTTTGTACAGATTGTACGAGATTCATAGCAAGCCTTGGTTAGCCTAGCCTTACAGCCTAACCCGCTGCAATAGCAAATACTAGAACCAGCAGATTCCGACGTAAATTCTAAATACAGTCAGCCCCGTATTCGTGGGGAATGTGTACGAGACAACCCCCCGCCCCCGCGAATAGTAAAATCTACAAAGAGTTAACCACCCCCCTCTAAAAATGCTTATAAGTGCCTATCTTCAAAGTTCAAATACCAAATGTATAAAGTATCAACCTACATCAAATACACCTTAAATTATTATCCTGTTACTGTACAGGCAGTCCTCAGTTATCGGTGGCCTTGGTTATCAGCGATCCAGTTTTACAGTGCTTATCTAGCGATGACAATAACTGGATTTTCAGGCCTATATGCGGTAATCTCCACTTATCAGCGCCAATCTCTGGTTATCGGCCCCAATCCTGTTAAGCACTGCTATCGCCGATTTTCGGTTATTCGTCACGCCATCGGGAACAGAACCCCCGCCAATAACTGGGGACTGCCTGTATTAATCTCTGAAATTATATTATTAATATTTCAAAGTCATCTTAAACATTTTACACTTAAAAATATATGTACATACTGTATGGCTTACAGCTACGCGTGGAAATAATCCAGTCCCCTCTACGTATTCAGGCACACATTTTCTTTCATACAGTCACTATTCAAGCCAAAGGTCCTGCTTGTGCCTCTTCATCCTCCTCCTCTTCTTCCGTGGGTTCCTCGAACCTCAAAAATTCTAATTCCCCTTTGCCATCGCCTTTCCTATGCCTGTACCTCTACATCGCCTTCCGTATCAGTCAAATACTGGTCATAGAGTTGTTGCGCTTTTTCATGAATAAGTTTCGAGTCCAGGGGTACGTTCTTCTTTTGGCAGTCCTTTATCCAAAAGGCCAGTGCAGATTCCATCTTCATGACTGTCTTATCCTGCCCTGTCGAAATTGTTTTTGCACTACCAAAGCAGCTCATACTTACAGCCTTTCGTATCTCGGCCTCTTTTTTTCTTGATGTGCCACACTTTCGTTCACAAGGAAATGGCAGGCCACCGATGTGAAACTTCTGCCTTCCTTCAACATATCAAGAAGTTTTACCTTCTCGTCGAGATTAATTACCATCTTCTTATGTTTAGGCTCTTTGCCAGCCTTAGAAGGAGCAGGGCACTTAGGAGGCATTTCATGGGCACAATTACACAAGATACACAGATTTTAACATGACATAAAGATGCGGGGACACACACATTCACTACAAGAGGAACTCGGGAGAGATGCGTAGTGACGCCTTCCCAGAATCACCCATCTTGCAAACAAAGTCTTGAGATTCCAGCCAATCATTGCCAAGCATACAGCCAATGAGCACCAAGAAAAATGAATGGCATTCCTGGATTGGCTGCTTTGCAGACGACAGCCAATTGCGTGTCGAGTATCATTTTGTCAGGGTACGTATACCCAGCATGCATTTTCTTTGCCCACTCTGAGATTCGCTGTTGGCTTGGGCAAAATGCTTTTAAGAAAACAAAACTAGTACACGTTGAAACTTTGCTGTGTTTACATTATTATATTACAGTACATATACTGTAATATTTGAAAATCTGTAAATATTTTTCATGACGAAAAATGTATTTACAGTGGTCACGAAAATATGCTAGTTGCGCATTTTAAGATATGCTCTACGTGCTATGTATCATCCTCAAACAATTTATGTAACATGTACCTAGAAATCCTCTTACAATACAGCAAAACATCTATAAAATGTACAGTATGTGCAGAATATCAATGTTGTTATGCGCAATACCGTGTACTTACATAACCTTATTATTTAATATTACTATATTATTTAATTTTATTACTATTACTGAGTTATTATTATTAACCCTTAAACGCCGACTGGACGTATCATACGTCGACTAAAATTGTCTGTTGGGTGCCGAGTGGACGTACCGTACGTCGACTACAAAAAATTTCAACCTTTGGTCAACTTTGACTTGACCGAAATGGTCGAAAAACAAAATTGTAAGCTAAAACTCTTACATTCTAGTAATATTCAATCATTTACCTTCATTTTGCAACAAATTGGAAGTCTCTAGCACAATATTTCGATTTATGGTGAATTTTTGAAAAAACTTTTTCCTTACGTCCGCGCAGTAACTCGGCCGAAAATTTCAAAAATTCTTTTGTCATTTTGTCGTAATTTTTGCACTGTTTTATATTAGCCGTTACATAAAGTTTTATAAATGAAAATGTGCGCAATTTCATGTAAAATACAGCAAAATACAACCCATGGTTGTAGCTTTTATCAGTTTGGAAATATTTTCATATAAATCACGATAACTGCCAAAATTTCAACCTTCGGTCAACTTTGACTCGACCGAAATGGTAAAAAAAAACGCAATTGTAAGCTAAAAATCTTACATTCTAGTAATATTCAATCATTTGCCTTCATTTTCCAACAAATTGGAAGTCTCTAGCACAATATTTTGATTTATGGTGAATTTTGAAAAAAATTTTTTCTTTACGTCTGCGCCAGAAATTCTTTAAACATTGTCGTAATGTTTGCACCGTTTTATATTAGTCGTTACATAAAAGTTTTATATATGGAAATGTGTGCAATTTCATGTAGAATACAACAGAAAATAACTCATGGTTGTAGCTTTTATCAGTTTTGAAATATTTTCATATAAATCACGATAACTGCCAAAATTTCAACCTTAGGTCAACTTTAACTCGACCAAATGGTCAAAAAATGCAATTATAAGCTAAAACTCTTACATTCTAGTAATATTCAATCATGTACCTTCATTTTGCAACAAACTGGAAGTCTCTAGCGCAATATTTCAATTTATGGTGAATTTCTGAAAAAAAAAAAAACTTTTTCTACGCCTGCGGGCGTAACTCGGCCGAACATCTCAGAAATTCTTTTGTCATGTTGTCGTAATGTTTGCATCGTTTACATTAGTCATTACATAAACTTTTATATATGAAAATGTGCGCAATTTCATGTAGAATACAACAGAAAATAACTCATGGTTGTAGCTTTTATCAGTTTTTAAATATTTTCACATAAATCACGATAACTGCCAAAATTTCAACCTTCGGTCAACTTTAACTCGACCGAAATGGTCGAAAAATGCAATTGTAAGCTAAAACTCTTACATTCTAGTAATATTCAATCATTTACCTTCATTTTGCAATAAATTGGAAGTCTCTAGCATAATATTTCGATTTATGGTGAATTTTTGAAAAAAACATTTTCCTTATGTCTGCACGGTAACTCCGCCGAACATCTCAGAAATTCTTTTGTCACGTTGTCGTAATGTTTGCACCGTTTTATATTAGTCGTTACATAAACTTTTATATATGAAAATATGCGCAATTTCATGTAGAATAAAACAGAAAATAACTCATGGTTGTAGCTTTTATCAGTTTTGAAATATGTTCATATAAATCACAATAAATAGAAAAATTCGACTTTTCGGTCAACTTTAACTCGACCAAATGGTCGAAAACTGCAATTGTAAGCTAAAACACTTACAGTCTAGTAATATTCAATCAATTAGCTTCATTTTTCAACAAATGGGAAGTCTCTAGCACAATATTTCGATTTATGGTGAATTTTTGAAAAAAACATTTTTTTACGTCCGCGTGTTACGAATTCATGCATCATTTTGTGATAATATTTTCTCTGTGTTCTTTTGATTGTTTTACAATTTGTTATATACCAAAATCATCGCGATTTAGTGTACAATACAAAGAAAAAAAAATAACCCATTAGCTCTAACCGTTTTGCTCACAGCACGATTTGTATAAAATTATATATGAAAATCTTTTTTTGCGCTGTCATATATTTCAATATTTATATATGATAATGATATTTTTTTTCATTTCTGATGGTTGCATACTAAACTTCAGGCAATGACAAAAAAATTGAGCCAAAAATGAACTCTTAATCTTAAAAACTAAGCGTGCTGTGATTTTTTAAAAAAAACTTTTTTTCCGCTTCGGCGCTAACTCCCGAACGCCGCCGGCATACAGGAGACGTTTTTTAAATAGAGGTTCGGCGTTAGAGGGTTAATGTACTGTACATTATTATTTACTGTTATTAGAGTACTAATCATATTATTAATACTACAGGCACTCCCGGTTATCGGAGGGGGTTTCCGTTCTGAGGGTGTGATGATAACTGAAAATCGGTGGTTTTCGGCACCTTGTCGGGGCTTATCGGTGCCAAAAAACACCGATTTTCAGTTACTGGCGCCTCTGTTAGGTATGTATCAGCACCGATAAGGTGGAAATCAGTGATTTTAGCGCTGAAAATTGCCAATTTCCATCGCTAGACAAGCTCCATAAAACCGGATCGCCATTAACTGAGCCCACCATTAACCCAGGACTGACTGCATTTGAAAATTAGTACCTGTACTTATATAACTACACAAATTCTGTGAACGGTGAGTATCTGTGAAAGAATAAATCCGCGAATGGATGAGTTTTCCCGCGAATAATTTATAGATGGGTTCCACAGAAAGAACCTGAGTCTGGAAAATCAAGGGGGGGCAACTGTAATCTGTTGACAACTAATCCAAATTATAGCAATAAACTGCCTATAGCCTAGGGCAACCAGAACAAAGCAATTGTACTTCACCAAATACAAAATAATACTGGATAATTTAAAAAAGCTGCTGCAAAATGGCACTGATGTTTATACTGGAGCCGGCGAAACAAACTGAGCATACCTGACAGGTTGTTTTCCGTGTTCTCCGATAGCGGGCAGAAGGCTGTCACCTACATAAAAACAGAAGCTGTACTGCTAAATTTTTAAAAACCTGCCACACGAGTTAGAAACATTAGCTATTTAATTACTTGATAAGTTACTTAAATGACACTAATATCTGTCATGTTTGACATTTTATTTTCTACCCCTTCTCACCCCACCCTTCCGGGGATGAACTTGGACTTAAAGAGCATTGGGAGTGTCACCATTCATCTCAGCAACCTCGAAAACTATGGATTGGACAGTAATATCTGTCATTTTCAGTTATTTTTACGTCACCCCCTCCCCCACACCCAACCCCTTTGGTGCTAGTGATGTCTTACTCCCACAGTATTCTTTTCCAGATAGTAAGTCTCATGCATACCGAGATGTGGTATGATAAACTCATCAGTTTATTTACTTACTGAGCCTACAGGCAGTACCAGCACCATTTCAGGGAAGCCCTTCCCACCCCCAACCCTTTGGTGCTAGTGATGTCTCACCCCCACAGTATAGGCAGTCCCCGGTTATCAGCAGGGGGTTCCGTTCTGATGGTGTGATGATAGCTGAAAATTGCTGATAACCGAAAATCGGCATTTTCCGGCGATTTTCGGGGCTTATCGGCACCAAAATTTTCGGTTATCGGCACCTCTGTTAGGTATGCATCAGTGCCAATACCCAATTATCGGCAGCGATAAGCAGAAATTGATGATTTTCGGGGGTGAGAATTGCCGATTTTCATCACTAGACACGCGTCGTAAACCCAGATAACCAATAACTGAGCCCGCTGATAACTGGGGACTGCCTGTATTCTTTTTCAGATAGTAAGACACATCTATACCAAGTTTGGTTGAAATTACTCGCTGCATTTCAGTTATGCTGGAACAAACATACACACACACCATTTTTATATATATAGATGTATGAAAAGACAATTCTTAATACTGTACATAATTTATACAAAATTAAGTAAACAGGTTATGTATATGAATGCAAATGCCTTACAGTGTATTTCACCATGCATATAATGAATCTGAGTCAGCACAAGGACACACTTTTGCCATGGTTCTTGGAGCCAATTCCCCATTTAGGTCCCAATTGTACTGTAACTCCAATTTGCCAGGCAAACTGATCAAAGTGACACAAACACACTTACACCAGCAGAAGCCATTAGTTTACAAATCAACATGCCAACAATCTCCTTAGAAAATGTATAGAATTCCCCTAAATCATGCCTTTGATGTTCTAATGTTATACATTGAAGAAGTAAATTTGGTAGCCCAGTCTTAAGCAGTCTAACTCAATGTCAATATCTTTCTTAGAGATTCTTTTTATAGTGCTGAAAAAGGTTAAAAATGACATTTTTAAAATAAAATAAGATTTTATATCATACTTACCTGTTGTTTACATATAGCTGTAATTCTCGATCTCGACAGAAAATTCAAAACTGGCGGTCCCGCTAATATATGGTCAGGTGATACGACTACCCCGCCCTCTACCGCGGTACCTGGATCCATTTCCATCAACAACTAATCATATTTTCTATGTCCCCTTGTCCCTTGCGGGGAGGCGGGTGGGAATGTTTTTATATGTAAACAACAGGTAAGTATGATATAAAATCTTATTTTATTATAAAAATGTCATTTTTATACATGAACTTACCTGTTGTTTACATATAGCTGATTGCCACATTGAGGCGGTGGGCATGGACAGCTGTAAGTGTTAAATGGAAAAAACCTGAGATCATCAGGCTAAGAAAAAACGTCTTTACTTTGGATCCTTACCTGCTAAGGAAGCTGTTTTCTAGGTTACTGCCTCTGTAACCTGCTATCCTTAGTGCAACTGCGGGGCCTAGTAGCTCAGTCGCAGGTTGCTATATGGAGAAAGGTCTGTTGGCCCAGCCGTCTTTGACACAATCAACCAAAGCATATAATGCCCCTGCTCAGGGTGCAGTACTCAAAGCATCCACCATCATATCACCCAACCATAAAAAACTCACACCAACCTATTAAAATTAGACCTACTAGGCCATCTAACCTCTAAGGCTCTAGTAGTCGACCAAAAAGAAACTTCTGCACCCAAGGAAACTAAGGAGAGGATCTAGAGCCTCTGGTTTCCTTGCCCATCACCATGTCAGACGCAATAAAGGGGCCCAACGTACTGCAGTCTTCATATGTGGTTTGGATCTGTCTCAGATAATGTGAGGCAAAAACAGACGAACATTTCCAATAAGTTGAACTTAGAATGTCCTTTAAAGCCATGTTCTTCTTGAAGGCTAAAGAAGTTGCAATAGCCCTAATTTCATGAGGCCTCACTTTAACTAAGGGGAAATCCACATCCCTTAATTCCTTGTGTGCCTCCTGTATCAGTTCTTTCAAAAGGAAAGCAATCCCATTTTTAGATAGAGGGTCTTGGGGTTCTTAGTTGAGCACCATAAAAAATCATGAGTTCCTCTTACACTTCTGGTCCTGTCCAAATAGAATTTCAATGCTCTGACCGGACAGAGAAGTCTCTCCGTTTCCCTTCCACCCAAGGAGGATAGGCTAGCAATGGGAGATTCCCTTGGCCACGGATTACTAGGGTTTTCGTTCTTAGCTAGGAAACCCAAGGTGAAGGAAACTACAGCCTTATCCGCACAAAAACCAACTCTTTTGTCCAGAGCATGAATCTCACTTACTCTCTTTGCCGAGGCCAGTGCCAAGAGAAAGAGAGTTTTCTTAGTTAGATTCCTAACGGAGCAGGAACTCAAAGGCTCAAAAGATTTGGAAGTAAGCCACTTTAGCACCACATCCAAATTCCAATGTGGTACACGAAGAGATTTGCCTTTAGTGGTAGCAAAGGATTTAAGGAGTTCTGCAATATCTTTGTCCGAGGAAAGGTCTATACCTCTATTCCTGAAAACTGCCGCCAGCATACTCCTATACCCCTTAATCGTGCTGACAGCCAATTTCTTCTCCTTGTGCAGAAACAAAAGAAAATCCGCCACCTGGCTTAGAGTTGTAGAAGTGGAAGACACTCCAGACTCGGAGCACCACTCCCTGAAGCGCTTCCACTTCGCTTGATAGACCTTTGTAGACGAGGGCCTGGTTGATCTAGCCATTGCCTGCGCCACTCTTCTAGAGAAGCCTCTCCTCCTGTAGAGTCGCTCGAGAGTCTGAACCCTGTCAGATTTAGATCTGACGGGTTCCTGTGGAACTTTCTGCTGTGCAACTGGCACAGAAGGTCTGGTCTGAATGGCAACCTCCTTGGCCAATCCACTACTTTCTCCAGTAGCTCTGGAAACCATGATCTTCCTGGCTACCATGGAGCTATTAGGATCATTGACACACCTTTGTGTGCTCGAAACTTTTTCAGGACTTCTCCCAGCATCCTGAAGGGAGGGAATGCATAAAGGAAGAGACCCGACCAGTCCAGGAGCATGGCATCCACCGCTAATGCTTCTGGGTCTGGAACAGGAGAGCAAAAGAGAGGTAGTCTGCGGTTTTCCTCGTTGCAAACAGGTCTAGCATGGGAGTTCCCAAACCTTCCACAGGCCTTGGCAAACTTTCTGGTGGAGGGTCCATTCCGTCGGAATGACCTGGAGTGACCTGCTGAGGATATCCGCTCTTACGTTGAGAGCTCCCGGGATGAAGCGAGTTACTAGCTCTATGTTCTTGGTTGCCGCCCACAAAAGCAGGTCTTTGCGATCTCGAACAGAGAGAAGGAGTGAGTGCCTCCTTGTTTCTTCACGTCGCCAGAGCTGTGGAGTTGTCCGAGTGCACTACTATCTTTTTGTTTTTCCACCAGAAGCACGAAATGTTCCAAGGCTAGATGTACTGCCTTCAACTCTTTTCGCATTTATGTGCCAGTCCCGTTGGGATGAAGACCAATTGCCTGACACTTGAAGGTCCCCAATGTTGCTCCCCAACCATCGTCTGAAAGCGTTGGAGAACAACATCAGGTCTGGGTTCCTCTGTCTCAGCGACAAACCTCGATCTAGTTTGCTCCTGTCGTTCCACCATGACAGGTCTTGCTTTACTCGAGTGGATAGAGGAAAAACAAACGAATCCGTGTCTTTCTTCCTGTTCCAGGTCTGCTGTAGGAAGAACTGAAGAGGTCTCATGTGTAGCCTCCCAGACTGGCGAACATCTCTAGCGATGAGAGGGTGCCTAAAAGGCTCAACCATTCCTTGGCAGAACAAGTCTTGGCTGCCATCAGGTATCTCACTTTCAGCAGGCATTTCTCGATCCTTTGTGACGTCGGAAAAACCTGAAAAGAACTGAGTTCATCCGAACTCCCAAATAAGTCAAGTCTTGAGATGGAGAGAGTTGTGACTTTGGAAGATTTACTATGAGTCCCAATTCATCGGTAAGAGAAAAGGTCCTTTGTAGGTCCTTCATGCATTGGCCTTTTGACGGAGACCGGATCAGCCAGTCGTCGAGGTAAAGGGAAATGTGAATTCCCTCTAAGTGAAGCCATTTCGCAATTGGAGCCATCGTCCTTGTGAAAACTTGTGGGGCTGTTGATAGGCCAAGCAAAGAGCCCTGAATTGAAAAGTCCTGCCTCTGAACACAAACCGTAGGAATTTCCTTGATCTCGGATGGATAGGGACATGAAAGTATCGTCCTGGAGATCGAGGACACCATCCAGTCTCCTTCCTTCAGGGAATTGATAACCGACTGTGTGGTTTCCATCTTGAATAGTGTTTGAAGCACAAATTTGTTCAGGGCGCTTACGTGTCAACTGGTCTCCATCCTCCTGACGATTTTGGAACCAGAAACAGACAGTTGTAGAACCCCAGAGATGAAGGTTCGAGGACTGCTTCTATGGCTCCCTTTTGAAGGAGGGAAGTAACTTCCTCCTCCAACACCACAAGTTTCTCTGAGTCCCTGGATGATACGTTGAAGTCTACTGGCGAAGACTTTAAAGGAGGACTCTCTGAGAAGGGAATGGTGTAGCCTTCTCTCAGAACGTTGATCACCCAGGGTTCTGCTCCCTTGGCCTCCCAAACTTGCCAGAACGACTTTAGTCTGGCTCCGACCGTCGCATGAAGGACCTTGAACTCATCGGTTGGTACCCCTAGCTTTCTGGGGATGAGAAGAGAATTTTCCTCTTCCTCTAGCACGGAAAAGGGCCGAGAAGGAGTACCTGAGAAGGCCTAGAGGATACAGGGAAAGAAGGCTTGGGTACTACTGGAGAAGTCGAAAACCTGGGTCTTTTCAAGAGTGAGCCAGTAGGTCTTGAGTAGACTTCCGTGAGAGAGCCTCAAAAATTTCCCTAACTAACGTGGCGGGAAAAAGGGATTCCTTAAACAAAGGAGCAAAAGAAGAGCAGATTTCTGGTTCCTGGAGACTCCTCTCGCGACAAACGAAATCCAATGTGCTCTCTTCTTCAAAATGCCAGTAGCAGTCACTGAGGCAATTTCTGACGTTCCGTCCGTGATGGCCTTGTCCAGGCAGGCCAAAATAGCATCAAGATCCGTAGCAGTCTTGGGGGGAAGATCACAGACTTTCACTTTCCTGCTCAAGGCTCCTATAGACCAGTCAATAAAAGAAAAGATCTCCAAGATCCTAAAGGAACTCTTCACCAGATGGTCAATTTCCGAAGACGAAAGCCGACTTTGGACGAAGAAAAAAGCTGAGCGACGGGCAGAATCCACAAGGCTGGAGAAATCCCCTTGAGAGGAGGCAGAGTCTCCCAAGGAAAAGACTTCCCAGTCTCATACCACGAACGAGACTTAAAAGACAGTTGAGAGGGGGGGAAAACAGAAAGATGTTTTACCCTGAGATCTTTTCTTGCTCAACCATCCTTCTTGCCTTCGGAGAGCTCTTTTAGAAACAGACAGGACCAGCTTCAGAAATCTAGAGGAAGGAGGTTTAAAATCCTTGGCAAACTGCGTAGTTGGAGACGAAGGGGAAGCTGGAGCAAAGTCTTCTTGAAAATGTTCTTCAAAAAAGTTGTAAGAGATGCTTAAAGTTGAACGTAGGAGCAGACGGAACATCATCTACTTCGAAACATCGGAAACTGGGGAGAGAATCTCTGAAGCAGTTGGAGCACCGCGGATAGAAACGTCTCCGGGAGCCAAACTTGTGTTATCCTCTTGAGTGTCGCGAACGTCACCGAGGCGCCAAGTGCCGACCGCGTCAAGCGTATCCGAAACATGAGCTTGAGAGGAGTCAGGAGCCTTAGAAGATCCGAGAGCCAAAGAGGCGCCAAAAACCACGGTAGCGCCAGAAGCGCAAACATTGTGCGCCTTGGAAACGTGTTGTGGAGAGGCGCCAAGCGCCAAAGTAGCGTCAGGAGTGCGGCCGGTGCGGGCGGAAGTGGCGCCAGGAGCGCGATCGGAAGCGGAGCCAGGCGCGCGAGCGGAAGCGGCGCCAGGTGCATGAGCGGGAGCAGAGACCGGAGCCTCAGTTGCAGAAGGATCCTGAAGTGCTGGTGTGCTAAAACCTTCGAAAAGTCTCAAAATCTTGTCCAATTTGTCCTCTTGCGAAAGGGGGAAGGAACCGGAGGCATAAAAGCCGACTTGGGATCCAACGGGAAGGAAGCCGCTACTTGCATGCTAACAGGAGGATCCAGCGCCGCTACGATCCGTAGAACGTACATCCGGACTGCCTGAAGAAGAAGAGATCTCTGGGCTATCCCAAAAGCTACAAGACGG
Organism: Macrobrachium rosenbergii; assembly: GCF_040412425.1. Classification (NCBI taxonomy): domain Eukaryota; kingdom Metazoa; phylum Arthropoda; class Malacostraca; order Decapoda; family Palaemonidae; genus Macrobrachium; species Macrobrachium rosenbergii. The sequence goes on from NC_089754.1 coordinate 14,154,006, forward strand.
AAGAGGAGAACGTGCGAAAGTTTCTTGATAGGAACTTGACTTGGAGAGGAAGCTCTGTCTCTTCAGCGGCCTACTAGACTCTGACTGCTTCCAACTCCTCCTCGACAAACAGAAGCACAAGAAGACACTTCCGCATCGCTTTTACTATGGCGAGCTGCAACAGCCTGGGGCGCAACAGGACTGTTAGAGGGAGCAACTGCTCGTGAGCAGACCCCACTCACCTCCCCCTTCGGCTTTCGGCATGTCTTCTCCTGAGCCCTGGGAGCCGGACAGAGGCCTAGACCTAGGAGCGCGAGGGGGACGAACAGTCACCTCCTCCACAACACTATCACTGCAACACTTCGATGTCTAGACATCGACTCACATCCTGGCCAATCTTCTCTATCGCAGAGAAAAGAGCCTAAATCTTATCATCAAATTCTGCCCGAAGGTCTGACACGGTAGTGGGTTGGAAACAACAGGTTCCGGGGCAGGAATAGGAACAGGAGGGGTAACAGGAACAGAACAAGAGGCAATACTACTCCTACTCTGGGAGGAACTTCTGGCCAAAGCCTTACGTGCCCTATCTTTACTTAATTTTGCCTGATATTTAGCCAACTTTTGCCAATCAAGCACAGACAAAGACGAACATTCATCACATCTATCCAGATTCGTGCACAATTTCCCTCTACAGTTAGAGCAAGAAGAGTGAGGGTCTATGTTAGACCGAGACATTCGAGTTTTACAACCCCCACCGCAATATCTAATTTGAGATCCTGAATCAGACATAACTAGAAAAAATCTCAACCAAAGCAAAAAAACAAGCCAGAACCGTCAACAAAAGTGGGTACTTCACCAAAGAAATATCGAAAAGCACCGATGCATTTCCTGAAGAGGAGCAGACGACTAGTCGCCGGCCCCGACAGAGAAAATATGATTAGTTGTTGATGGAAATGGATCCAGGTAACCCGGTAGAGGGCGGGGTAGTCGTATCACCTGACCATATATTAGCGGGACCGCCAGTTTTGAATTTTCTGTCGAGATCGAGAATTACAGCTATATGTAAACAACAGGTAAGTTCATGTATAAAATTGTCCCCTTTAAAAATATTAAAAGAATGATGAAACTGTGATATTTCAACTTCAATGCATCTACAGTTAGTATTACTAACAGTTCAATTTGGTAATAATGTATGTGACAAGACTTTGGCTAAGAAAATTGGTGGTTTAGCAAAGCAATTTTTGGCAGACCAAACACAGTCTGGTATGATGGAATGATGGGGTCTTACTGTAAAAGGGATGCAATAGAAAAAGTGCAAATACACTTAAAAAATAGTAAACTGTATATTAACCCTTTAAGATTCAAATGACAAAAATTAGTGATAACATGCAAATTTGATTTCATGAGGTTCCAATAATAACAAATGGCATCATCTATAGACCAAAAAATAAAAAAATATTGACATTCAGTAGCACTGGGATGACATCTGGAGAATATTTAGGGATGGTTTATCTTTTACATTAATGGATGTGGGAACTGTTCAACAAGAATTATCATTCTGTCCAAAATTAAAACAACAAATTTTTGCCTATCTGTTCTCATTTCATAAGTAAAATATGTCATAAATAGTAATATATATCAAGTCATGCAGTGTATAATTTTTACATTAAAGAATACTTGTTTGCCCTGAACAAGCAGTCTATATGAAAAAGAAATTTACATAAAGAATGAGAACATTATTTCTAAGTTCCCTAAGTGGTATTCTTTAATGGTGTGTTTTACATATGCAGTCTACTGTATATGAAAAAGAAATTTACAAAAAGAATGAGAACATTATTATTTCTAAGTTCCCTAGGTGGTACAGTATTCTGTAGTGGTGTATGTTTCACAACATACAAATTTGGAACACTTCCCAAGATCTCAAAGGGTTAAAATTAAAAAACCTATGATATCTTACCCTGCACTTGTTATTTTTAAAATGTGATCTATTGGCTTTCTCACGTACACCACAAATCTCACATGCGGTGGCTCTTCTAGGCTGTGGCACTCCAGTTTCAATTGCATATGCAAGCTGTCAAAAAATTATCAGTAATTTAGCATGATATTATGTTATATGCTGAATAAACTTGCTTCATCAAAAGCACAAAATAACATCTAAATACTCACAGTCATATACACAAATGCCAAGCAATCCAAAGGACCACTGTGAAATTCTGCCACTCATTTCTTTCCTATGCTTTCTCTTCCACAAACACTTCCCCAGCCCACCTTCTCAAAGTTCTCAGTCAAGTAAGTCTGGGTCATACCGACTCTTTTGGTGCCAACATGAGCCCAGCTGATAATATAACAAACTATTCTACCAGGGTTGTGCAAAGAACATGTCTATTTTCCTTTCATCATATCATATACATGTGGAACTTTATCCTTAAACCAACAAATTCTTTTAAGCATAACTAAAGGGATGGGATAAATATATATTAAACACACCCCACAACCAGGAAAACTTCAAGGTTGGCCAATTTAATAAAAAACACATCAATGGAAAGAGGAATATATGCAAAAGCACATGGTATAAGAAAAAAAATTCTAAATATTTTTCCCTACCTTCCACAGGAAACTGAAAGTGACAATTTACAACCCCTGTGTGGGGCCTCTTTTACATGACACTCATAAAAATATGCTTATTTTACCAAGTTATACATGTTTTTTCTAATAATTTATTTAATTTTATTCTGTAAAATTATAATAACAGCTCACTCAATATCATAACAGATAAGAACTAAAATCAGTAACAAATTCTGAGTATATTTGTTGTAAAATATTTACAAGATTTACTGAGATGGGGAGATGCATTAAGTTTTTGTGAGGTATACATGTTTTTTCTCATATTTCTTTGCAAAATTACAATTATAGTTGACATACTATCATCACAGATAAACTAAAACAAACAGCAATCCCTGGGTATATTTATGGGCAAATAAGTAAAAATACATCATGGGATAGCGAGGGGCAATACATTCCCCCATCAAGTCTCAAGGCACACTGATCACCCTCTGTCCTGTGCTGAGCTACTAAAGTTGCCATATGTCCTTTATGGACCATTAAAGTGCTATGAACATCTTTACCGCTAAATTCACCCAAATCGTATGACACCTAATATTCATACTGATATGAGTTAGCCTGTCCATCACTCAAAACCTGTTATAGATCATCATATGATGATGCCCATCCATTAAGGGTTAATAATGCTTCAATGTCACCCCATGACTCGTGTCTTTATAGACTTTGGTATGATCTTATTTTCATATGCAATTTTAATTTATTTGATTTCCAAATCTTATTCAGCCTGGCCATTGCTTGATTTTCCTTTTATACTATTTCACTAAATTTCAATTGCAAAAGATCCTATACTGGACATCTTTGTTCCTTAATATTTTAGAGTTTGAACCTCTTTAATTCTTTCTTCATCTAAGGCTATTTCATCCCTTTCTGCATAATGTGTCCTCATGACTTCTGTTTTTCTTGGTTTTATACTGAATCCAATCTCTCCAGATTACTTATGTATTCTGTTTCACAAGCCTTTTAAATATTTTGATGTTTTGCTGATTAAATTAGCATTATCTAAAAAGTTTCTATTGTTACCCCAATCTAAACCTTCCTCTCTATCTCAAACCACTTTTTCTTAACCACAAAATCTGAGACAGGTAAACAGCAAAGGTTCAGTAACATGGTTTTGTAGCATCCCACTATTTACTGCACATTCATTTGACAAGACACCATCAACATTATATATGCATGTACTTCATCTACGTTTAATTTCAATTAGTTTTATATATTTCATGTGAGTGCCATAGTGATGCAAGACCTTCCACACGTTGGTGTTTGGGTGCTGTCAAACACCATCTTGTAATCAACAAATGTCACCAGAAAATTCCATATACTGCTGCAGAATGTCTCAACACAAATGTGTGATCTGTGTGACTCCTGACTACTAAAACCAGTTAATCATCTCTAATCTATTAATTTCCTTCTCTTGCCTACTAAGAATAAGCATACTGAATATTTTCTTTACCACCAACTTAAGTACAATTCCTCTAGAGTTACATATTCAGCCAGGTCATCTTTCATTGGTATCTTAGCTATGAGTTCCAGTTTCCAATCATCAAGCTTTCTTTCTTCATTTCATATTTTGCAAGTCTACTTAATATATATAAGAATGTCATTTAAATTTTATTTCAAATCATCTCAGCTGTGATTAAATTATAACCTAGTGTTGTCCATGTCTTATGTTTCTTTACTGTCGATTCCATTTCAAACACTGTTAATTCTTCCACAAGCACTTTCAGGTATATGAGTCATACACCTCATATCTTTTATTCATGACCTCAGTAAAATGTTCTGATCAGCATTATTTCTCTTCTTCTGATGCTCATACTGGCTTATTCCTCCTTGTAAATAGTATTTTCTTTTTCTATTCACCTGTGGGTATTTCATAATTCCATGGGCTACCCTAAAACAAATGCCACTTCCTGTATACAGTACACTGTTCTGTCAATATCATCAGCCTGTTTGTGCAAATATTCTATCATATCTCATCTACAATTGAATACTGTACTTAGTACTTTCTATTATTGGTTGTCTCCCAAAAATTCGTCTACATGTACCTTTAGCTTACAAATGAAAAATCAGTCTTAAAACAAGTTTTTATTATTTGTAATTTCTTAGTTGTACAGAATGTAATTCATCCATACCTTTAGTTTTCATCTAGGTGTAATTTTTCACATTACTGCAATTAACTACTCTGCTACTCATTTTTGAATTCTCAACGAATTTATTCTATTCTGCAGTTGTATTCTTTACTGTAATATTGAATATTTTATGTTATGTATTGCATATTCATTTACACATTTGTCAATTTGAATTTCAATTTTAAGATTCTCTATACAGTACTTTGGTTAAGACGTAATGAGCATAAGCAGATGGTTTTGTGTACTTCTGGTTTATCCATTATCTGTTACTCTATTGTTACTAAAGTTGGCCTTGATTCATAATAAGTACACACTGGGTCACTGTAGCACATTTGTTTGTGTGTGTGTATGCATATTTTGACTTTTTTTATTTTTCCCATGGAGAGGTCTGGGTACAAAGGATAATAATTTTCCATTCTGTCCTAAGAGTTTTACTTTTAATAGAAAGTTTTGCTGTCTTCACCTACGTTTCTTTGCTTTCATACTCTGGATACTGTAAATTTCTAGTGTGAGTCAACAGTCATATTTTTCAGGAAATCAAGCACAGTATTTTTGTTAGCTGGCTTGTCTTGGTAAACTACAGTTCCTTGATTGCAGTTCATAGTGTTATCGTCATACATGGTAACTGTGAAGTTATCTATTTTTGTGAATGATGACAAGAAATTTTCTGATTACTGTATTATGTTGGTTTCTACTAATCACTCAATTTCTTTTGTTTGTCAATAATTTTCTAGTCTTAAGGGTGATATTCTTTGATTCAATTTAAACCCAAAGAACCCTGATCAACTTTGGCCCCAAACAGTATAAACATGGGTAGAGGCTGGGGCTCTCATAAATGTCTTCTAAGATTAATTCTGGCATTGTGACAGAGTCCAAGGTTTCATATAAGATTGGATTACTTTAGAGGGAGGAGCTGTATTAGCACCATTGGTCATCCACAGTATCAAGGGATCCTCTATAGGTTCAGGGATACTTTAAATATTTACGAGACTATTCATCAGATAATGAATAACCCATTCTTCCACCAATGACACTAGCAAAATCTGATTCCCATATGTCAACTTCCCACCTTTTCCCAAAGGGATGGCATCAATATGATTAGGGTGTCTGAAGTGTAAGCCAAACCCACTTGATGGGAACATGCCATTAATACAATTGGACATACAGTAAATTCAAGGCTGTGCAGAATATGGTAAAGTCCTCTGTATACAAGCTGTTTCTAATTCTGATAATTGTTTATTGCAATAAAGAACAATGCAATACACAAATCAACCCCCTTGTTGGAATGGCAGCTTTTTAGTTGTTTGGATAAAAGTTATCTATTCACACCTGGAAAGTAGTCTGTGAGAAGCTTTTCATGAATAAAGGAAGGTGGTATAGGAAGCCATAGTTGTGCAGTGTTTTCAATATACATATCTCCTAGTTGTATCAAAAGCCTTCTAGATAACAAAAAATTTTGCAATAGTTATTCATTTCCATTTAAATCTTCAAATACCTGTATGATTTTCTGTATTACTGTGAGGGCCAAGTATGACTCTATTTTTCTGTAATCCATACTAGGTTTGGATGATTATACTTGTTTGTTTTCAAGTAACATGATAACTTTGAATTCACCATATTTTCCATCACTCTACATAGACGGCACATTAAAGTTATTGGTCTACAGTCTAATGATTTACTGGGATCTTTGCTTAGTTCAGCTATTGGTATAATGAAGACATGTTGCCATTCTCTTCTGGAAACAGTTTTTTGGTATAAAGTTCATTACAAATTGGAATAAATAACTTTTGTCTATGAGGCTAGATATGTCTGGTTAAATCACAACAGACATTATATTGATTTGGAGACACCCTGTTGCAGGAGGATGGAGCAAGGTCTAATTCTACAGTTTTAAAGCATTTATTATAGTACAGATCATCTGCCATTTTACAATTTATATTCTCAAGGCTGAATTTTGCTCATATTTACAGTTGTATTCATCAAGGCTTTGTTTACTGTTAATAAAATCTGGATGTGTTTCAAGTACATCTGATACAACATATTGATCCTAAACTCTCTGCTCCTCTATACACTAAGAGATGTCCTGGTGATCTTGTATTTGATCCACTAATATTTGTAAATTTCTTTCATTGCTTAGTTGTGTGTCATCCTTGCAATATACTGTTTCCATGAAATTACTTTTTTTTTATCTGACCTCCTCCTTAAGCTGCTGGTAACCGATTATACAATGGTTTCAATTTTTGGTCTAGGTTATTAAATTGATAAAATTCATAATTGTGTCATATTTGAGAGGGAAAGACTTTACTGATGTTACCAAGTCCTTTCTTTCAACAATCCTATTTCTAGGAAATTCTGTTTTCTGATGTACAGAAAAAGACAAGAAGTTTGGGGGTTGACCTATACAGTGCATATAAGCCTCACTAAGAATTTCGAGCTTAAATTCTTTGCTAACTTGTAAGCCACAACTTACAATATTTATCCACAGCATACAATAATCCTTAAATAAATTTTTATAAATCTTGCTTCCTCATTTCCTTTAATTTCTTCCTTTCCTCTTTACTACTACTTATTTCTACATTAGCTTCTTACATAAAGTGCTGTGAGGTACTCATAAAAGAGGCTTCTTCTAACTTTCCTGTTCCAGCCATGCCTTCCTTTAAACTAACTGTACCTAGCGAAAATTTTTTTGAAATTCTGCAATGAAGGAACATCACAGTACAAAGCTAACATGAAGTAACTGTGGAAATTAAAAAAAAAGGTAAAAATACTTGGAACCTAACAAGAACCATAAACTCTGGAAAGAAAAACCTATAAGACATAAACCAACCTGAGCATCACAGCGCAGATACTTGTAAAGACATTCAATTTTCTTGTGGAATGAAGCATCTATTAGTTCATGACGTTCATCAATTTGGTGTAGTAAGTATTTCTGAAAGAGTAATTCAAACATTAAAAAAGTATTTCTGCAAGAGCAATTCAACCATTAATAAAGTTCAAAAATGTGTTTCAAAACCACAGTAAATCTTCAAAAACAATCATAAAAAAATATTTCACAATTACACTAACCCAGCAACCTGGATATACTATCTAGAAAACAATTTATACTACTTTTCTAGTCACATTATAAACATTAATTTTTTTCAAATCAAATTAATCATAACTGATACAAATGCACACTATGAAAGAACAATACACATAAGTAAATTTTTAATTCCATTTCACCATTAAAAGGTTCCTTTGCAATTTTAATTGCAATAACACTAACAGTCAAACTTAATCACATCATATACGTAATCTTTGAGAACCAAATTTTTTCATACAGATCTACTGATGCACTTAAAATTACCCATTGCATGTTTATGAAATTGATTGAATGACATTCATTTATGAAATTTACGCTGTCAAGCCAAACACTGTGGCACTTTCAGCCACTCAGCACTTAAGACAGCAAAAAAGGATAGTTAGAGGGGTTGGACAGCAAGATAGCGAGATCTAGAAAATTAAGGAAATAAAGCACAAGGCTCTAAAGGTGTCAGTGGGAGAAACCCCACAGCTATTTTAAAAAGTAACAGTTATAAGGGTTGGACAGCAAGACTGAAGAAAAGAAATGGGAATGAAGGTAAGGCAAATGGCTACAAAGTGGTTGCAGTTAAGGGACAAAGGGATGTTGCAAATACCCTTTAGTAATGCTTACAATGTATCATATAAGGTGCACTGATAGCACTACCCCATTAGCCCACTCTTCAGTCCCAGTTCAAGCATAAACAGCAGTCAGCAATACTGTCTCCAGCAGCAGTAGAGTCACTCATCATATTATCTGAGCCTTGAGATGGGAAAAAATAAGCAAAGCAGGGAAGGCAAGGGCTTGAAGAATGAGACACTGCTTTATAAGAAAAAACAAGTTTTGCTTTTAACCCACAGGTTGTGATTAATGGCTAGGGCTGTCCTGGCTTTAAAGCATCACCTGAACAGGGTTTATTTTTGCTAGGAAAAGGGAAATTATTAATGTCACCTGTTTCTACTGTTTTCTATAAGAAAAATTATGGCGTTATTGAAAACCAGCCAGTGTGGGGAACTGGTATTTTCTGCAAATAAATGCTAGGAGAAAAATTCAGTATATAAATTTCCAAAAATAATTTATATTTTTCCTTCATATACAAACCAGAGCTTTTTATGCAAAAGTGTTCCTCGGGATGAGCTGAACAGTCACTGAAGCTTGATAACATATGAGTTAACCGGTGGTAGGCACGTAAGTAGGGGTGATTTCCCTACACACCTAAATGAGCCATCGTTTTACATTCGGCATCAGGGACAATGTATGGTGTTGAGGTGGGACTAAGATAAAAGGCTCTGGTTTGTATTCCTATGAAAAACACAAATTGCTTTTAAAATTTTATTTGTTCCTATGGAAATAGAGACCATCACCTTCTTATACTGGAGACAGATGCCTTATGTAGGAGGATAATCACAACAGGCTTGAAAGTTGACTCTACACCCAGAAAAGTCAAATTCACAGTCATGATAATGAGCAAGGGACTAATGACTCCTATAACCTCCTATTAAGCTGCATGGGAACATGAGACTGATAGAGCCTTGAGACAGAGTGAAATGTGTCTGCACTTTCACTCCACAAAAACTCTGAGGAACTAAGTGTTGCCTGAATAGAAAGGGAAGCACGTGTCAAGTAAGATACAGTGCATTCAGATGACAGCATTACTGCTACATACCCCTTATTAAGAGGAAGAGAGAGGAGGTAAACACATCTGAAGTCGACCTCAACTGAGAGAGAGAGAGAGAGAGAGAGAGAGAGAGATCTTTTTTTTACAATGTATGATTTTTAGCATTTAACAATCTTGTAAGCATACTTGGTAAGCAGGTAGAGCCACTGCAATTGACTACAGTTACAGTAAAGAGAAGTTTATCTTAACATGATGTATGCATACAGTAAGTGCTTAGCATTTAATAATGTGAGTTTTGTGTACATACACACATGCATAGAGAGAGAGAGAGAGAGAGAGAGAGAGAGAGAGAGAGAGAGAGAGAGAGAGAGAGAGAGAGAGAGAGAGAGAGAGAGAGAGAGAGAGAGTGGGGGGGGGCCTCCACAGTACATGTATATTTCCTATTATTATGTCATGTACTGTATGTATAGACACACACTTGCAGACTAAAAAGTAATTAATTAGAGCACAAAACCTTACCTTAAAGATGGAAAAATATACAGTACACAAGAATGCATTAAGCAATCAAAACGGCAAACCATACAGACACTCCTCTATTTACGAACTTTCAGAGATATGTACCGTGATCGTTAAATTAAAACTGTTATTTTACTGTATTATTATCATACTTTGCCTAATGTATTTAATGTACTTAGGTTTTACATATCATTTGTATTAATAAAATAATCTATAAAATACAGTACAGTACTAGCACACGGCAGTCCCCGGTTATTGACGGGGGTTCCATTCTGAGGGTGTGATGATAACCGAAAATTGCTGCTAACCGAAAACTGGCAATTTTCAGTGCTTTTTCAGCGATTTTTGGGGCTTATTGGCGCCGAAAAGCACCGATTTTCAGTTATTGGTGCCTCTGCTAGGTATGTATTGGCGCCAATACCCAATCATCGGCGCCAATAATCAGAAATCGGGGATTTTCGGCACCAAAAATTGCTGATTTTCGTCCCTAGACAAGTGCCATAAAACCAGATCGCCATTAACCAGGGACTGCCTGTACTTGTGTTTTAGCATGAAAAAACATAAGTACTGTTCATATTGACTCTGAGTATACCAAACTGGACTTACAAACAAATCAAGATATGAACAACCGTTCAGAACATAACTCGTTTGTAAGTAAAGAAGCGTCTGTAATTGATAATGTACAGGAAACTTTGAGTGAGAAATGCAGTTAGGCGCCCGTGGGGTTGCGCTGACTGTGGAAATTTTATTCCAAGTAAGAATTGCTGAATTCCACTGGAGGTGACAGGAGAGACGCTTGGAGAGTTTGGCAGTCGTCATCCCGATATAAAAGTGGTGGTATCCTTCCACCGGGCATGGAAAGTTGTAGATGACACTACTTCTCTTCAAAGACATTTCTGAGGGCACAGGGTTGCTTTTTAAGTAATAACTGGCTTGTTTTCATATTTTTATAGTATATCATTGGGACAATTTTGTAATCTTCTGTAACTGGGGTTACATTTTCATTTATTATTTTTCTGGGGGCCTTCTCATCTTCTGCATATTTTTTGGTGTTTGTAGTTCATGCTTTCCCGGTGTCAGTTGTTTATAGAGACTCGGGTTTGTTGTTCAACCATGTGATTAGAGTTGTTGTTGTTAATAAGTATTTGTGCTGACTTGTCGATCTCTTCCATAGTTCCTTTCCATGTGGAAAGTGTAAGAAGGCACAACGGACGAAGGCTTCAACAATCTACATGAGCATCATAGAGGAGAGGGTCTTCAGTAAGATTCCCTGCCCTCCTCAATACTATAGGTATATAGACGACACCTTTGTGAGAGTGAATAACGAAGTAGACCTAGAAAAATTAAGGACTACTTTTGAAGAATGTTCCATCCTCCAATTCACATGTGAATGTCTTTGAAGAGTCGTGGTGTCATCTACGAATTTACATGTCCTCGGGAAACCTGATCTACCAGCTACAGGCTGAGGAAAAAAAGAAAATAAGAAGAATAGAGAAGACTCTGTATAAATTAAATACCGTGGAAACAGCTATAATTATTGTTATAGTATTTATTACTGAAAGAAATCGCTGCATTGATCTTGTATAGAGTCTTCCCTATTTTCCTTATAACAGTTTTCTCTCTGTTACTAAAACTGGTGATAACGTGCCAATGTGATTCATCAGGAGTTAAATTTTTGGGATAGAGTAAGTCAAATATGCTGAGCATAGCCTGCAGGGTTATATACAAATACTGTAAAGATTTTTATTTATTTAAAATATTATTTAATTTACTCATAAAAGCTTGAAAACTTATAATAACAATTAACCCTTAAACGCCGACTGGACGTATCATACGTTGACTAAAATTGTCTGTTGGGTGCCGAGTGGACGTACCGTACGTCGACTACAAAAAATTTCAACCTTCGGTCAAATTTGACTCAACCGAAATGGTCAAAAACGCAATTTTAAGCTAAAACTCTTACATTCTAGTAATATTCAATAATTTACCTTCATTTTGCAACAAATTGGAAGTCTCTAGCACAATATTTTGATTTATGGTGAATTTTTTGACAAAACTTTTTCCTTACGTCCGCCCGGTAACTCGGCCAAAAATTTCAGAAATTCTTGTCATTTTGTCGTAATTTTTGCACTGTTTTATATTAGCCGTTACATAAAGTTTTATATATGAAAATGTGTGCAATTTCATGTAAAATACAGCAAAACACAACCCATGGTTGTAGCTTTTATCAGTTTGGAAATATTTTCATATAAATCACGATAACCGCTAAAATTTCAACCTTCGGTCAACTTTGACTCGACTGAAATGGTAAAAACGCAATTGTAAGCTAAAAATCTTACATTCTAGTAATATTCAATCATTTACCTTCATTTTCCAACAAATTGGAAGTCTCTAGCACAATATTTCGATTTATGGTGAATTTTTTAAAAACTTTTTCCTTACATCATAATGTTTGCCAGAAATTCTTTACGCCACGTTAGGCTGGGCAGCCGATAATGTTTGCACCGTTTTATATTAGTCGTTAAAAAAGTTTTATATATGGAAATGTGTGCAATTTCATGTAGAATACAACAGAAAATAACTCTCGGTTGTAGTTTTTATCAGTTTTGAAATATTTTCATATAAATCACGATAACTGCCAAAATTTCAACCTTGGTCAACTTTAACTTGACCGAAATGGTAAAAATGCAATTATAAGCTAAAACTCTTACATTCTAGTAATATTCAATAATGTGCCTTCATTTTGCAACAAACTGGAAGTCTCTAGCGCAATATTTCAATTTATGGTGAATTTCTGAAAAAAAAAAAAAACATCTCAGAAATTCTTTACGTCTGCGTTGTCGGTAACTCATTAGTCAACATCTCAAAATGTTCGCAATTTCATGTACAGTACAACAGAAAATAACTCATGGTTGTAGCTTTTATCAGTTTTGAAATATTTTCACATAAATCACGATAACTGCCAAAATTTCAACCTTCGGTCAACTTTAAATCGACCGAAATGGTCGAAAAATGCAATTGTAAGCTAAAACTCTTACATTCTAGTAATATTCGATCATTTACCTTCATTTTGCAATAAATTGGAAGTCTCTAGCACAATATTTCGATTTATGGTGAATTTTTGAAAAAAAAAAAAAAAATTTCCTTACGTCCGCGTGGTAACTCGGCCGAACATCTCAGAAATTCTTTCGTCACGTTGTCGTAATGTTTGCACCATTTTATATTAGTCGTTACATAAACTTTTATATATGAAAATGTGCGCAATTTCATGTAGAATACAACAGAAAATAACTCGTGGTTATAGCTTTTATAAGTTTTGAAATATTTTCATATAAATCACGATAAATAGAAAAAAATCGACTTTTGGTCAACTTTAACTCGACCGAAATGGTCGAAAACTGCAATTGTAAGCTAAAACACTTACAGTTTAGTAATATTCAATCAATTAGCTTCATTTTTCAACAAACGGGAAGTCTCTAGCACAATATTTCGATTTATGGTGAATTTTTGAAAAAACATTTGTTTACGTCCAGCAGCATTCTAATTCATGCATCATTTTGTGATAATATCTTCTGTGTTGCTTTGATCGTTTTACAATTTGTTATATACCAAAATCATCGCAATTTAGTGTACAATACATATATTTCAATATTTATATATGATAATGATATTTTTTTTCATTTCTGATGGTTGCATACTAACTTCAGGCAATAACAAAAAAAGGAGCCAAAAATGAACTCTTAATCTTAAAAACAAAGCGTGCTGTGATTTTTAAAAATCTTTTTCATTTTTGCGCTAACTCCCGAACGCCGCCGGCATACAGGAGACGTTTTTGTAAATAGAGGCTCGGCGTTAGAGGGTTAAGGATGTTGTGCACAGTTAATTTACCTTTATAAATGAACATGAATAATTTTGTAAGGAGGATCAAAAGAGAGAATGAAAAGAAATACAACAGATGTTTACAGAAAGGAAACTACTTAGGCTTATTTTTACATATTTTGAATTTTCGGTGACCGTCTTATCCGATATCCCGATGAAAGGGGTCAGTTTTAACAAGGGTCGACTGTACTACTGTAATATTTGTACTGTACCATAGAAGTTTATTCTAATTTTTACCATTACTGTATGTATATTATCATTCTAGACTGACAACCACTTTACCCTGACCTCTACTGTAATTGTACACTTCCTCATGTAGCCTACAGTACATCTTTCAAATCACTAAAGGTAAGGAATTCTTAAACTGTTTTTAATCTCATAATTATTTCCACTTATCGGTGCTGATGCATACCTAACAGAGGCACCGATGGCCAATTTTCGCTGCCAATTAGCGCCGAAAATCGCCGAAAAACCCCCGAACCTCACCAATCTTCGGTTATCGCCACACTGTCAGAATGGAACCCCCGCCGATAACTAGGGGCTGCCTGTACATTTTATAAAATATACCATACTATTTATACAGCTTTATTCTAATATCATTCCAGACTGTCCAGCACCTTTACTAGAGCTCCCTCATCCTAGCCTACATCTTTAAAAATCACTGAAATTAGGTAAGGAATTAATTTTTTTATATATATATATTTTTGTACTACTGAACATAGGTTTTCGAAATACCTGAACTGGTACAGAACAGTACAGTAGTGCTGTACACATACCCTATAGTAATTTTATCGTTATCACTGCAGATTCCCTATGCATGCACATCTCCATCTCCCACAACCTAGCTTACGGCTGTAACAGCTTTAAAATCAATGAAATTAGGTAAGGAATTCCTAACTTTTTCATTTTTATACATTTTATTATTTTTATAAAACACTATAATACTATCCTTTATTGCATACAGGACTATACACTAATAATTAATTTTTACATTTCAGAATCCCTGAATTATGTGACCACACCAACATTTTTCCACGGTTAAGTAGCAAGGGAATTTAAAATTAAAAGTAAGGAATTCATTTTTTTTTGTATTTTATACATTCTTTAGTATAAATTAAAGTGCACCTGTATTTGACATTGATTGTTGTACTGTATAACAAAATGTATTTTACTCTTAAATACATACAGTACTCTACTTTATTGCATACAGGGCTTTACAGGATACTGTACTGTACTTTATACTAAATTGTAAATTTTTACATTCAAGAACCACCAGTGGAGCTACACTTTGCAGTTTTTGGATGCACATCACATCAGAATGTCGGTAAAACATCAAGAAACAACATGCAGTATACCCAAAGGATTATAAGTAAGGCTTTCATACTTTATTTCTCATTTTCATACATTTTTCTGGCGTCGTTCCAGCTTACAACGATTTTTGGCTTACGAAGCAGCATAGGAACAGAACCACCGTTATAAACCAGGGATGCCTGTACCAATTTGCAGCCCTCTAGCCTCAGTAGTTTTTAAGATCTGAGGGTGGACAGAACAAAGTGCGGATGGACAGACAAAGCCTGGCACAATAGTTTTTCTTTTACAGAGAACTAAAAAATGCTTGGTGATGGCAGGTGAGTGACAGTATTCCTCTACTCACCCTCCTTTACCAATGTTAGCTGTCTTCTTAGCAAGTTTCAACAACGATTCCAGCTTGCACTGAGAATTACTACATAAAAGCACCTGGCTTGTATTTCTGGAGGAACAAACTCATGTAATGAGGATAATGTGCTTAAAGTTACGGTTCATGATGTTAGAAAAATACAAATTTCTCTTCAATTTGCTATTTCTTCCAACATGTATACAAACCTATGCTTTTATATATGAAGCCTCACTCAGAAGCAGGAGGGTGACAACCCCTCTGGATCCTAAGCGACGTTTGCTTGTCACCTACCAACTGCTCGGTAGCGAACTTGCAAGGGATTCACAATATGTGGAATGTACACACCAATACCCTCATGATGTCTGCGATGCCGCCACTACCAGACCCAAGGTGAAGGTATCCTAGGACCTGTGCACTAAACTGTTGAGGTAGAAAGATATGAACAATATGTTCTGCCTCTTCCAGACTCCTGCCCAGAAGACCTGAACGACTGAGTGGTTCTTCTTAAAAACCACGGAGGCCCTATCCCCCTGATGTATTGAGCACTCGCTTTAGTTGGACAAGGGTCTCCACTGTGATCCAACTGGTATGCCCTCACAATGACCTCTCTGCCAGGAGATGGCATTCCTCAAAATCTCTATTCTCCCAACCCATACATATGAAAAGTCTCCTACATGCTGGTCTGTGTGGGGCTGCATGTTTGAGGTAGGCTCTCACAGCATCTTGTCCTTTTCACCTCCTACAAAGTCCTACAGTGAGGGGACAGAAAAGCCATCAAATTTTAGGTCAAGTGTGGCAGGATTCTGGGTCTATGCCACAAACTCTGGAAGGAACATGAAGCCAACAGACACCCACCCATGGGTGTGGGTAATGCCGTGCAAGAGGGCATGTAGCTCCCCTACCCTTTTGGCTGAAGCTAAGGCCAACAAGAAAACTGTCTTGAGTGTTAAGTCCTGGTCCGATGCTCTTCTGAGGGGCTCACAGAGCATTATCTCAGAGAGTCTATGATCTTGGTTACATCCCACTCTGTTCACATGGGGAGCAGCTCTCTTAAAAATATTTTACCATGTCCAACAGTTCCCACGAAGATGAAAGGCCTATGGCCCTGACCCTATATCCCTTAATTGCTGACATGGATAGGGACTCTTGATGCAGGAGGAAGAGGAAATCTGCCACATCCCTCAAAAATGCTTGAAGGGTTGGAGAACTATCCCAATGTACCAACACAGAAAGACCTTCCATTTTCCGTGGCACAGTCTGAGGGACGAGGGCCTGAGGGGGTTTGCAGATGGCCTCTGCAGCTTTCCCCAAAAAACCTTTCTTTCTAAGGAGCTGCTGGATAGCCTCAACCCATGAAGTTTGAGGAAAGCCACTGCCTGATGATACCACCTTCTGTGCTCTTGCTTCAGCAGGGTGGGAGTGAGGGGAAGTTCTCTTGGTATATCTACTAACAGGGACAGGAGGTCCACTTACCATTCTGCTTGGGGTCACTTTACAGCTACGAGCATCATCCTCAGCCCTTGGGACATCAACAGCCTGTTGATGACTTTCCTCAGCTGGTTGAATGGGAGAAGGTGTACATGTCCAGGTTGACCCAAGGGTGCTGGAAGGCACCTTGCAGGATGGCTCTTTGGTCAGGAACCAGAGAACAATACAGGGGAAGCTTCTTGTTCCTTGCTGTGGCAAATAGGGACAATGTGGAGCCCTCACACAGCCTCAACAACCTGTCTGCAATGCCCTCTTCCAACAACCATTCTGTCCCGACTATTTTGTCCACCCTGCTTTGCTGGTCTACCACGATGCTCTTCTTTTCGGGGATGTAACTGGCTAAAAGTAGTAGTCCACTGGTCTATGACCACTCGTGCATTTCCACTGCCAAATCATTCAGGTCATAAGAGACTGTGCCTCTTTAGTTTACGTATGCAACCACCAAGGTGTTGTCGCTCATCACAACCATGGACTTGCCTTGGAGGAGAGCTTGTAAGTGTTAGAATGCCAGCCAGATTGCTCGTATCTGCAAGATGACAATGTGTTGCCATTGCTGCTTCTCACTGAGAGTCCCTGAAATGCACATGCCATTCAGGTGGGTGCACCAACCCCTTCTGGATGAGTCTGAGTATAACAGCATCTCTGCGCTGTACTCCCTCCCAGTGATTCTTCAGATCCCTCCATCACAGATCCTCCGATACTTTGTTTGTCACTTTATATTCTGCATCCTGGTCTCCGAGCCTCTTTCTCCCTTCTCCTTCATCTGCCACTGCAGGGAGCAGATAAGTCCTGTCCCTGGATAGTAAATTCAAGGACACCAGGTGACCCACTGCTTCACTAGTTGAAGGTAGTTTGACAGGCTGTGTCAACCATCATACCCAGGTACTTGATTCTCTGATCTCCTGCTGCAGAGCCCTCCCATTAGGTGAATCATTCTGGTAGGAGGGGGATTTGAATGGTTCTGATGCAACAGTTGTCTCCATTTGAATGGAAGAATGTAAATGTATCCCTTCCTGAGGGTATAGACCATCCACTCCTCTGTTTCGCAACACTGCCATACCAACCATTTGCTCCCCAGGCAAACGCCCACCTTTGGCAGGTCTGGGGATAGAAGACTCCGAGTCTCATCTAGAGCTTCCTCTCTTCCCCATCCTGTTCCACCTTCTAAGATGGAGGAGCTGAGAGGAATGGAAAGACTGGCCTCCTCCTTGCTGTCCTTTTCCACGAGGAGCTGCACGGTTCTGTTGTCCATACTGGGAGAAAAACTTTGGCCCTGTAGAGACAGGGAGTCTACTGTGAACCCTGGAGCCAATGACTTTCCTCTCAGGATAGGTTTATGTGACTCTGATGAGAGGAAGTCCTAACATCTTCTCTCCTCTCCGCTACCACCCGATTCAATACATCCAGCTGGAAGTAGAGAGGAAGGTCCAGAAGTGGGCTGCTCTGCAGACTCAGCCAGCTATCGACTGAGATCTGCTTCTGGACTAACAACAAGAACAAATCCCTCCTCTTCAGGATGACACTGGCCACACCTGGGCTACTTGGCCATGTAGGATCAGGCCTTACCTGAAGGGGCTACGTATTCCTTCATGGAGTAACACTTCACGGCTGGTACGAATTCCTTCATCTCCTTCAGCCAGGCTCTTTGGCACCTATCAAGCCAGGAGATGGCTCTCAATGCCCTTCTTAGTATCACCTCCTGGGCTGTTATCTCCCTGCTGGTAAACTTTGTGCAGGACATTACTATACAGCTGACAGACTGTCAAGCTTAAAGTCCTAGGTAAGACACAGGCGTCCTCCAGTAAGTAATAATTCGCATGGCAGGTAAACGGTCTTCTGCAACCTAGAGGAGGCCAAGGAACCTTCTTTTCCTACTACTAGGCTACTCATCTCCTCCATGATGCCTATAATTAACAGGGACCAGGTAGTTCTTCATTGGAAGGGTGGGTAGAGCTTTCAGCTAGCACGCTGTTGGCCCAGCGTTCGACTCTCTGAGCAGCCAATGAAGAATTAGAGGAATTTATTTCTGGTGACAGAAATTCATTTCTCGTCATAATGTGGTTCGGATTCCACAATAAGCTGTAGGTCCCATTGCTATGTAACCAATTGGTTCTTAGCCACATAAAATAAATCTAATTCTTCGGGCCAGCCCTAGGAGAGCTGTTAACGAGCTGAGTGGTCTGGTTAAACTAAGATATACTTAAAAACATAACAGGGACCAGAGATGCCGCACTGTTTGCTTCTTCTCTGGAAGGCTGTCTGCCATGTGTTCCAGATATGAGAAGCTGAGGTATTCCTCAGTACGATGACACCAGGTCCTGGTAGGCCCAATTTCCTCTGGGCCTGGAGAATGGATTCTACAAAACCCTTTTCCTCATCTGGTGCTTATAGGAGGAAGGGATCTACCTCTTCCTCTAGGATTCCTCCTCTCATGGAGTAGCGGGTCCCAAGACAGCATGGTTTCTGTTCTCTTCTGCTGGCTGTTTGTCTGCTAGTACCTGGTGGGGGGGTAAGTCACAGAGTATCAGGCCTTGACAATGCTGTCCTGTCCTGATGACCAGCGCCGGGAATGTTAAGAAGGCATGAGGGACCCTGCTCTGCTCCAGTCATCTTTCGAGACAGGTCATCTCTGAGATCTGCCTCCCGAGCAAGACTGGCGACTTCTCTTGGTCCTACTGGCACTGTCTTGTCTCGATGACCGATGTCAGGGGTGGTGTAAGGATCAGCAGAATCCCGCTCTGTCCTGTTTGTCCCTCAAGGTGGGTCATCTCCGCAATCTGCTTTTCAAACAAGACTGGGGACTACTATTGGTGGAGTACCAGAATGAGTCACTCCTGTGGCGGCATCGGTGACTTCGATCTGTCAGAGTAGTAGAACATGCTCCTCCTCCTCAAGTGGCTCCTCTGCGGCGATGTCTCTCTCCTCCTGGAAGTTGGCCTCAGCCAGTCTCTCTCCTCTCTCGCTGAGGCCGGTGTCACTGCTAACAATGGCCTGGAGGAGTGGCCTGACTCTGCTGGCGGGGATCTCTGTTCCGAACAGCCCACCAACTGACAGGTCTACTCTTCCACCCTTGGGTTCTTGACTGGTTGGGAACTACTGTAAAGTGAATTTGGACTGACCCTCTTGCCACTCACTGGGTTCCGATCCTTGGACTCTGTCACAACATTGCCCTAATCTCTGTGGTTTAGGTATTGCCAAAGTGCTTGCAAGGCATACTTTGCTTTCCTTCTACCCGTCAATTTGGACGGAGGAAACAGACCCTTAGCGGGCGTCAACGGGAACTGAGGTTTTTTCAGAGGAAAGGACAAGGAGTAAGGGGAGAGGATTGGGGTGGATTCTCTGGAGATGGGGGGGTGATCTTCTTCCTCCATCACTTCTCATATTTTCCCCACTGAGGAGAAGGTCAGGCAGAACACTCCTCACACGGAGCCTTGCGGAATATTCTCAGCCTCTGCAAGAAATGCACAATGAATTGGGGCCTACTGGTAATGAAGACATGAACTTGTTGCAGGGCTTATCCGTGCCTGTACACCAATGTACCACAGGCTTATAGTTTCTTTATCACCATACACTAAACACCATGGAGGGAGAGAGAAGGACATGCTGTCAGCACTCTTTACCATGGGGATTCACAGGCACGTGTGTCCAAATGGGAAACAAAGATTCACTATGTCCAACAAAGAATGACAGGGAAATTACTAAACACACTTTACGTCTACTTTATTCACTAATCAAGGAGGGAACAAACCTTAACAACATTTAACGTCACTAAACTAATCTCTGTGCTTAGAGAGGGAGAATCACTTGGATTCACACTTTACACATTGGGGGCACTACTTTCTTGCCCTGCACAAAGAAACAAGAAAAACATGCCACAGCACAGGAAAAACGGTGTCCCATGAGGGAAGTGAAGACGTAACAAATGTCTGGATATATCAGGTAGAAACAGCCCAATGATAACTATGAACGTAGGGGCATGTACTATACCCAAGCCACAAAGAATAGTACAAACAATATGTGAGACGACTGCAGATGCGCGCACAAAGGGTGAGAATAGACCGATCCAGGTCACACGTGACCATAGGCCTAGCATTAACATTTTGTTTTTTCAGAGACAATTCAGTAACAGCCAAAGTGTGTCAAGCGTAAGTACTCCAAATATGAAAGTGTAGGTTTGCATGCGTGTTGGAGCACAGCTAATACTGAGGACAATAGGTTATACAAGTCTCTGAAAGCTTAACTTAAAACAGGCTAACATTTACCAAGGGCTAAGAACTAAAGTAAACCTTAAGTTTATGAAAACAGCAAAACAGCTAACTCAAAGCAAAACTTCCTAGCTTAAAGAAAATGCATAACAGCAATCAGCAAAGAGTAAATATGAGGGCAAGACTTATTTTATGCACTTACCCTAAGCAAATCTGAATGTAAATTTGCAGTGAACTGAATGAAAGCAAACTTTAAGCTAATTAGTCAACTGCTTTTTATCTTGATAACTATAAGAACATGAAAAACAAGAACTAATATGTACTAAATGGCAGTAGATGCAAACCTAAACCTTTACTTAAGAGGAAAATAGAAATGGTCTGCCTGGTTCTAACTAACAAAACAAATGAAGTACTCACAAAAATGTCATGCAACCCCACTACTGATAACTAAGACATCCAAACTACTGCATGGGAAGAAAACACAATACAGTACTGTATTGCAATGGAGGATGATGGATGAAAGACATGAGTAATAAGACAATCCTAAAGAAAAATCGAAAACATAAGGGAATCTTGAGAGGACTATAAATATGGTGACTATTTGAAGAATGGCCGAGTGCTTCTGAAGACTCCAAGCATCCACTTATGCAATCACACTATTTTTGGCTAAATGCCATTTTTAATTGAACAGGGTCTGAAGTGTTTGAGCTGAATTTGTAGCATAAGCTAGGGTTAATTATAATTAATGGGTTTGAGTTAACATAAAATGGTTTTTTCTTTACAAGTTTACAAACTTAAGATATTTCTTTCCCTTAGTGAATTTTCACTATTAACCATGAAAAATTAGTTTAAAAAGAGTTACACATGACAAATACCATACAATTAAATAATAATATGTATGTGCAAAATACTAGAGAATTTACTCCTAAAAATCTTCTTTAAAATAAAAGCGTAACTTACAAAAAAAGGGCAAAGATGGAAGTAATATACTTACTTGTACACTAAGGAATTTACTTCTTTTGCATTTATTGCACCTCAAAATTGTTGCTGACAAATGCTTACTATACTGAAAAGAAAAGTAAAGCTATTTAAAACAAATGGCACCAAAAATTAATATGAGCAGTAACTTCTAGTGCAACATTTATATAGTAAACCACCATTAATAAACCAAAAACAGTCAACTTTCTAATGTATAGTAAACAAAAACAAAAAATGACTTTTATAATAAAGTTTTATATATACTTACCAAGTAATTATATTGCTATTAGTTCTTACTCTTAGCAGCAGCTTAATTTTTTTAAAATTTCGAGGTAGCGCTTATATTGTTTTGGTGTAGGTAACAGACCCTGCCCACTTTCGGGGAAAAATAGGTACAACCAGCTCAGGTATTCAATTTGTTCATGCATTATGTCCATTAGAGGGAAGGTGGGAGGGCTCTGATCGTGTAATTACTTGGCAAATATATATAAAACTTTATTTTATTATAAAAATGTCATTTTTATGTAACTTACCAAGTAATTACACTGCTGAATCCCACAGAGACAGGAGGTGGGATACATGAACACTAACTACTCAAAAGCACTCAGTAATGGAGATGAATTGGAAATAAGATAGGTAGCCAGCATTGGACAATGCGTTGTAACCTTACCTGTTGAGAGAGCTACAGCAGACAGGTGCTGCCTCTGGTTGGTGCTCATCATCAACCTGTAGTGGCACAGCAGTAAAGCTGAGAATCGCCTCTACTTTAGTGGGTGCTTTGCCACCAAGGAGTACTCCGATGGTTGCCAAAGCATTATACAAAAGAATATGCCCTTGCTCTGGGCGCAGTACTAAAAAAATTTTTTGACCAAATATTGTTACCTACACCTTACATAAAATACAAAACCCAACCAAAAGGAGATAATGACTGGTGGGTACTCCATGTACACAGTACTCCCCCGGCTCCCATAACTCGATCACCTAAAATCAAGACGAGGAGATAGAGAAGAAGGAAACAGGCTCCTACCCTTCTTCACCCAATACCAAGCCAGCCACAGAGAACAGACCTAATGTACTGCAGTTTTCATAAGTGGTTTCTACATCACGCAAATAATGAGAGACAAACACAGATCTGGACTTCCTGTACATAGATTGAAGTATGGCCAACAGTGACAGATCGCATTTAAAAGCCAGTGAAATGGCAACTGCTCGGATCGTGGGCTTTGACTTTCAACAAACGTAAGACCTCTTCATGAATTTCCCTGTGGGGTCCAAAGATCACTTCTCTAAGAAAGGATAATGCAGTCTTGGACACAGAACGAGATGGGTTTTTTATGGAACACCAGAGATTGCAAGAGGAACCTCTGATGCTCTTAGTCCTCTCCAGGTAAAATTTTAAGGCGCTGACTGGACAGAGAACTCTCTCTTGGTCTGTAGGTCCCAGGATATCTGTAATGTTCTCGATAGAGAACAAATGAGGCCCAAGGACTGGCTGGGGTTTTGTTCTTTGCAAGAAACCCAAGGGGAAACATGTAGATCGCATCATCTAGTGAAAAGCCGACCTGCTTGTCCAAGGCCTGTGATACACTAACTCTATTGGCTGTTGCTAGAGCAACCAAAAAGAGAGTCTTCCTTGTTAAGTCTCTCAAGGAAGATGTATAAAGAGGCTCGAAGGGAGCCCCTGAGAGTTAACGAAGCACAATGTCTAGGTTCCAAGGAATAGAAGGCGGTCTGTGTCCCCTTGAAGTATCGAAAGATTTAATCGTCACTAAGGTCCTGACTTCTTGCAAGATCCAAACCTCTGTGCCTAAAGACAGAATTGAGCATGGAACTATAGCCTTTAACAGTCGAAGTAGCTAGTCCCTGAGAAGACTTCAGGAAGATTAAAAAATCAGCTATTTGAGCTAAAGTGGTCTCAGAAGACGAGATACTGTGTCTTCGACACCAGTCACAAAAAACTGACCACTTGGCCTGGTAGATGTTGGATGAAGATTGTAGTCTACAGTTGGCAATAGCCTTCGCAGCTGCCTTTGAAAATCCATTCGCTTTGACAAGCTTCCTGACAGACTGAAGCCTGTCAGAGCTAGAGTGGACAAACCTTGATGATAGTGGAGGAAATGACGTTTGTGAAGACTTCGACACTATGGGAGAAGTCTTGGGAAGTCCACTAAGAGGCCTAGAAGGTCTGGGAACCATTTCCTCTGCAGTCAAAACTGGGCCACTAGTGTCATGGAAGAGTTGCTGTGAGATTGAAACTTGTTGATGACTTCCCTCACCATACTGAATGGAGGGAAGGGATACATGTCCAGGTCAGACCAGTTCTGGAGTACAGCGTCTGTTGCCCAAGCCAGAGGGTCTGGAACTGGCGAGCAATACAGGGGAGGAAAATGATTATTTGACGTTGCAAACACGTCTATCAACGGCTTCCCCCACTGTTTCCACAGGTCGGTGCACACCTGCGGATTCAGCGTCCACTACGTTGGTAGGACCTGTTTGCAGCGACTCAACTCATCTGCAAGAATGTTCATCTTGCCCTGAATGAAGCGGGTGACAATCCGAGTACAGTTGTTCTGGGCCCAAATGAGAAGCTCTCTGGCCGCCTGGCAAAAAGAGTGCGTGGCTCCTTGGTTCCTTATGTAGGCCAGCACCGTCATGTTGTCCAAGTAGACTGCAATTATTTTGTTGTGTGCCACCGAAGCAAAATGCTGAAGAGCCAGGTGTATTGCTTTCAGCTCCTTTACACTGATGTGGAGCAATCTTCCTTCTTGCGACCACGTACCTGCAACTTCCAAGTCCTGTAAATGAGCTCCCCATCCCAGGTCTGAAGCATCTGAGAAAAAGGTTAGGCTTGGGTTCAGAGGGAATAAGGACTTCCCTACTAGAAATCCCTCTTGTCCCAGCCACCACTGAAGGTCCTCCTTGATTTCGGGAGTAATGGGAAATTCAAATGAGTCTGGAGATGTTTTCCTGCGCCAGCTGGCCTTCAGGAAGAACTGCAGGGGTCTTGAGTGCAGTCTCCCTAACGGCAGAAACTTCTCTATGCATGAAAGAGTACTCAAGAAGATCATCCACTCTTTGGCTGAGCAGGCAGGAAGAACGAGAAATTTCTAAATCGTCTGCAGGCAGGAAAGAATTCTTCTTTGATGGAAAAGCCTGAAAACTTACAGTCGATCATCATCCCTAAATAAAAGATGAACCAAGTCAGGGCTAGTTGTGACTTGGAAAAGTTGATCAGAGGGCCCAGATCCTGGATAAGGGAGAGTCTTCTGTACGTCCTCTGTGCAACAGTTTCTCGACGGGGAGCGTATGAGTCAGTTGTCAAGATACAGGCATATACTGATGCCCATCAAATGTAGCCACTTTGCAACTGGGGCGATAACCCTGGTGAAGACTGGGGCTGATGAAAGACTGAAACAGAGGGGTCGAAACTGGCAGAGCCTGCCCAGGAACACGAATTTAAAGTACTTTCTGGATTCCGGTTCGACTGGAACATGAAAGTATGCATCCTCCATGTCTATCGTAATCATCCACTCCCCTTAATGAATGGAGGACAGCACTGACTAATTGGTTTCCATCCTGAATTTTGTGGTCTTTACAAAAAAATTCAGAGCACTTAAGCCCAGGACAGGTCTCCACCCTCCCTATGACTTGGGTATGATGACGAGGCGGTTGTAAAATCCCTTCGAGTTCACATCTTTCACAACTTCTATAGCCCCTTTTTTGAGTAGGGAGGTAACCTCCTTCGACAGGGCCAAAAACCTCTGTGAGTCTATGGAGTAGGCTGTTAAGTTGATGGGCGCCGACGCCAATGGGGGCTTTGCGTTGAATGGGAATGAGTACCCCTCTCTCAAAACTTTTACCACCCATGATTCCTCACTCTTGACATCCCATTTCCTCCAAAAATGGAGAAGTCTTGCTCCCGCCGGCACAAGGAGGACCAGATCCTCACTTGCTAAAAGAGGGTCTGGTGGATGACTTGATGACTGTGTGCATCGCATGGGGAGAAGTCCCCTTGGGAGGAGGCAGAAACCCCAAGGATGGAGTTTCCCCAGTGACATAAGAGAGATCTTTTCGTCAAACGAGGAGGGGTGCAGAAGGTGGCCTACCCAAGATCCCTCTTATCAGCCAACCAATCCCCAATACGAGATAAAGCCTTCTTCAAGGAACAGGAAGGAACCATCTTCGGCAGGCTATAGGAGCCAGCGGGTTGTTGCGCCATAAATGCCAAGCCCAGAGATGATTGGGCTGAAAGGGAGAAGAAAGTTGGATAGCTGAAGAGAAAGAACTTCAATACGGAGGCGTAAGCCAATGTTGTTTGATCTTTCTCTACATCTTCTTCTGCGGATGAGATCGAAGCAGCAGCTCAGTCCTTTTGTTCTTGCACTGTAGTTCAAGGCTTCTTTAAAAGGCACAAGATGTTACTGAGACAACGATGAATCGGTTCCAGAGAGGAGTCTTAGGCCACCGGAACGCTGACACTAGTCGAAACTGGCTGTGTTGGATGATCAGAAGCACTGGCATGAGATGTTAAATGCTTGTCAGAATGTGGCGCCAAACAAGGTGGCAAGTGCGGCAATTGAGTTCGACTGCTATCGAATGTTTGAAACACATAGTAGTATCAACAACTGGCCGCTTGACGCCAGCTGAACGCCTGGCGCCAGACAAGCGACCAACCGCGATGCTGTCTGCCCTCACTTTGCGCTCGGCCAACACTGAATGCACCCCTACCGGGTGCTTGGCTGACAATGCCCAATCAATGCTCTTCTTAGACGAACGTTGCGGTATAAACAACTCAGGAGACATTGGGGCGTCTTCTTGGTCCCAGAAGCTACAAGATTCAGGACTCCGAACCAGATCTCTGGAATAATTACAAGGGAGCGGAGGAACGCGTACAGGAGCTGCCAATCTCTTCAACGGTCTGGAAACGTCAGAAAAGCACCGACTGCGCCTCCTATTCATGCTGGAATCTGAACCACTCGACAATAAGGAGTGTACATCCACTCGGACACCTTTCCACTGGCTGTCCGGTGAGTACTGGGAATGATCAATAGGCTCAGTTGAGGGAGCAACTACCCGTCGGCAAACCCCACCGACCTCTCTTGGACGTTCGGTTTGCCTCCTCCCAGGTTTAGGGGAGTTTCACAGGGACTTAGGTCTAGGAGCATCGGCGGGACGAGTAGCCACCTCCTCCACTGACACAACATTTGCACTAACACTTTTTGCACTCAATTCATCAAGATCTTAACAGAAGAGCCCAACTGGGTTACAGTATCTACCATAATGTTAAATTTCTTATCTACTTGGGCTTCAAGGCTGGCTAAGGCATTGGGCTTGGAAGGTGGGGAGCCAGGTACAGAGTTATGGGTAAAGATAGAGGACTTGGAATAGGGGAAAAAGCTGTCATAGGAGTCGAAAAGACAGACACCTCTTCAGAATGTTGCAAACTAACCTTGACTTTTGCACCTGCCTTTCTCTATCTGTCTTTTTGAAGTTTCACTAAATGAGATTTTAAAAGTCTTCCATTTCCCCTGATCCCACTCCTTACACTCATCACAGTTAATGTCAGAACAATTTTGCCCTCTAGAAGAGGTGCAGATAGTATGAGTGTCATACTTAGCAGATGTCAGTCTCGTCTTGCAGCCCTTGCTGCAATACGTAATACTATGAGCACTCAAGTATGACATATCCAGTCATAATTATGGAAAAAAGCTGATTAGCACTATCAAGTACAATGTAATTCACAAACAACTGGTGAACAAACCAAAACAAAAGCTACCCAGTGACCGATGTTCAGTTGACAAGCGGCAGGAATGAATTGAATACCTGAGCCAGTTGTACCTATTCTTCCCCAGAAAGTGGGTGGGGTCTGTTACCTACACCAAAACATATATGAGCGCTAACGCGAAATTTTAAAAAACTTAAGCTGCTGAAAAAAGTAGGAACTAATAGCAATGTAATTACAGTACTTGGTAAGTTACTTATATAAAACTAACTTTTACAAGTGCCTTATTCCCATCATTGGTAGGTCATACATAGTCCACAATCCTTATCTTTTAGAACTGGTAGGTCCAGCCTAGTCCATAATCTAAATTGCCCCATTGACATGGTTTACTCATTCTTCCTAAAGTTTTATTTCCAAATTAAGAAAATCTTTATAGTTTCACTGTAATACTATAATTCTTGTTCGTACAACAATACAGATTGTACTGTGCTACACTTACATGTACAGTAATCTTGCTTTTTATGGAGTAAACAAGGACAATTTTCTCTTGGTGGACATCTTTGGCATTTTGAAGAAAAAATGCTAAGACACAAATGCATATGAATGTATACTGTGCTATGATCAGCACAAACAGTAGGCTGTCAAGAATGAAAGAAAGGTCACTGATACATACACAAAGAAGGTGATTAAGCATTACAAAGTAGGGAGAGAATAAACGCATTCATAAATCTCCGGTTATTAGACTACAGTATCAACAATTTTGAAGAAAAATCAGGATATGTGAACCTGTGAAAGGTTTGGCACTCATGTGTTCAACAGTAATCCACCAATTGGGAAACTGATGAGTGTATGGAAGGAAGATCAGATCCAAGAAAAGAGATCTTTAACCCTTTATGCAGTTCAGACAGAGGCAGGGTTGGCCATTGTAACCAAATGGTTTAAACCAGTAAAAAACCATGGTTTTTTTTGTTTTTATGTTTTTAAAGTTTTTAAAGTTTTTATTTTTCTTAATTTTTTTTTATTTTCTTTAGGTCTTCATGCTTCCTCCACAACTTTTTTGAGATAATATTAATTTTCAGTATGTAACATAATGTTTAACCTACTAGTACATTCAAAGTCATATCTCAGAACATATTATTTGTGTTACAAAACCACACATGACGTAAGAAGTAACTGAACATATTAATACTAATGGTAAGTTTCAGATATTTAGGTTAAAAGAAATTGGTAAATAATTTGATTTTTTTTAATGCAAAAGAGGTACTGTATATATATATAAAAAATAGAATATGAATTTATAAAAAAAAAATTACAATAATAAATACCATTTGGTGATTGATATAAAATAAAGCAAAAAATGTACAAAAGTGAATACCATTAACTGAAGTATTTCATATAACCAATTTCTACAAGATATGGAGATAAATGATACTGGAAACTTTAATTTTTTTTTTTAATACTTACAATGTATGGATAATGGTATGTCAAACACATATAGGCACACAGATCTGTGTGAATATCATCTAAATATCTGAAGTTTTATACTGAGAAGCACAGGAATTAATTTCATTAAATAAACCAGAAAAAAATCTATTCCATGGTTTAAACCAAAAAACCATGGTTTTTGGTTTAAAAAAAAAAAAAAAAAAAAAAACCATTGGCTTTTGTCAACCCTGGACAAAGGGTAGAATTCTATTTCAGACTTTCTAAGAGCAGACTAGAGAAGATGTCAAGAATTTGTAGCAAGTACTCACTAGTTAAAGAGGCTTAAGTATATGCTTCTTTCATAATGTTTGAGTGACTGAAGAAGAGGCGATTACTGATGAGGTTGTAGCTCAAAAGTTTGTTGAAAGCCAGGTAAGGTAAGGTAAGGAAAAATTTTTACATTTTTTTCTTACACCATGTGCATCTGCATATCTTCCTCTTTCCATTGATATGTTTTTTTCTTAAACTGGCCAAACTTAAAGTTTGCCCGGACAGGGGTGTGCTTGATATTTAGCCTGTCCATTAAGGGTTAAAATACAACTTATGAAAAAGTGACAAACAAGAGAGCATCCGTTGATGGTCCAAGTCATAACTGCAAATACAGTTTTAGGAAGTAAAAACGATGTAAAACAGGTTGCACTGATTTTATCACTATGAGGCCTTACGAACAACACCTAACTTTCGTGCAACACTTGCTGAAACTTTCATTAGATGTTTCTCAAAAGTAAGATATGAGTCAAAATTTACACCTAGAATAGTTGAAGCTTCAGACTCATTCAGTGAAGTCCCATCCACCTGAAGGGGAGGATGAGGTGGGAAATCTATGCAAGACCTGCAGTTCAATAGTGTTTTCATTTTG
Organism: Macrobrachium rosenbergii; assembly: GCF_040412425.1. Classification (NCBI taxonomy): domain Eukaryota; kingdom Metazoa; phylum Arthropoda; class Malacostraca; order Decapoda; family Palaemonidae; genus Macrobrachium; species Macrobrachium rosenbergii. The sequence continues at coordinate 14,184,201 of NC_089754.1, forward strand.
CGTGAGTTCATCCTCATATCACATCAACTACAGCATTCCCTGATCAGGTCCATGTCCTGATCAGGTCCATGTCCTGATTGAGGCTGAGGGTAGCTTCATTTCTCTTAAGTAGAGACTTTTACACCCACAAGTGTTGCATCATCAGCATATTGAACTATCTTGTTTTCCAGGCCACCAACTTTATCATTAGTACTGTATACACTATAAATAAAAGTGGACCAAGTATGCTACCCTGTAGAACTCCGGACAAAATAAGTCTTGGTTCACTACAGATCCCATCAACAGCAACTCGCTGCTACCTACCTATAATCCTAAAACATATCCACCCAATACAAGATTTTGAAGTTTATAAGTGCCTTGTGATTCATTAAATTAAAAGCAGCACTAAAATCTATTTGAATTACTCTGCACCCAAAACCTTTATCAAGGTTCTCTTGCAAATGGCATGTCAAGTCTAAAAGAGCACTGCAGGTACCTAACTGCTTCCTATATGCATACTGACTATCAGCTAACAATCCTTTCAATTCCACATACAGTAGAACCCTGGTCCTCGACTGTATCAAAACTCAACATAATCGGATTTCGACGCAGAATTTCAAGTAAATTTTGCATTGGGGCTCGAACAAAAAACGGAAATCTGACCCGGTATACCATGTGATTTTTGTTAAAAAAAAAAAAAAAAAAAAAAAGTTTTTTAGTTAGTCGGCGCTAATTGGTATTGTTCCCATGCATCATTTAAAGCGTCGATTGTTTTGGTCCAGTACAGGCAGTCCCTGATTACCGGCAGCATTGGTTAACACTGTTTCAGTGCTTGATTGACCCTTAAACGCAGACTGGATGTATCTTACGTCGACTAAAATTGTCTGTTGGTGCAGAGTGGACGCACCACGCGTCGACGACAAAAATTTCAACCTTCAGTCAACTTTGACTTTCGACCGAAATGGTAAAAACGCAATTGTAAGCTAAAACTCTTACATTCTAGTAATATTCAATCATTTACTTTCATTTTGCAACAAATTGGAAGTCTCTAGCACAATATTTCGATTTATGATGAATTTTTTAAAAAACTTTTTCCTTACGTCCACGCTGTAACTTTGGCGAAAAATTTCAGAAATTCTTTCGTCATTTTGTCGTAGTTTTTGCACTGTTTTATATTAGCCATTACATAAAGTTTTATATATGAAAATGTGTGTAATTTCATGTAAAATACAACAAAATACAACCCATGGTTGTTGCTTTTATCAGTTTGGAAATATTTTCACATAAATCACGATAACTGCCAAAATTTCAACCTTCAGTCAACTTTGACTCGACCGAAATGGTAAAAACGCAATTATAAGCTAAAACTCTTACATTCTAGTAATATTCAATCATTTACCTTCATTTTGCAACAAATTGGAAGTCTCTAGCACAATATTTTGATTTATGGTGAATTTTTTGAAAAACCTTTTTCCTTACATCCGCGCCAGAAATTCTTTAACACGTTGTCGTAATGTTTGCACTTTATATTGGTCGTTACATAAAGTTTTATATATGGAAATGTGCGCAATTTCATGTACAATACAACAGAAAATAACTCATGGTTGTAGCTTTTATCAGTTTTGAAATATTTTCTTATAAATCACGACAACTGCCAAAATTTCAACCTTCGGTCAAATTTAACTTGACCGAAATGGTAAAAACGCAACTAAAACTTGTATTCTAGCTTCAAATGTACCTTCATTTTTCAACAAACTGGAAGTCTAGCACAATATTTCGATTTATGGTGAATTTCTGGAAAAAAAAAAAAAAAAAAATTTCTGTGCAGCGTAAACTCGCCAACATTCAGAAATTCTTTCAATATTTTACAATCATTTACCTTAATTTTGCAATAAATAGCTTTTATCAGTTTTGAAATATTTTCTAAATCACGACAACTGCCAAAATTTCAACATTTCAATTTATGGTGAATTTTAATATTCAATCATTTACCTTCATTTTGCAAAAATTTCTCTAGCACAATATTTCGATTTATGGTGAATTTTTGAAAAACATTTTCGTCCACCTGAACATCTCAGAAATTCTTTCACACGTTGTCGTAACGTTTGCACCGTTTTTATATTAGTCGTTACATAAACTTTTATATATGAAAATGTGCGCAATTTCATGTACAATACAACAGAAAATAACTCATGGTTGTAGCTTTTATCAGTTTTGAAATATTTTCATATAAATCACGATAAATAGAAAAATTCTTCCTTCGTCAACTTTAACTCAACCGAAATGGTCGAAAACTGCAATTGTAAGCTAAAACACTTACAGTCTAGTAATATTCAATCAATTAGCTTCATTTTTCAACAAACGGGAAGTCTCTAGCACAATATTTCGATTTATGGTGAATTTTTGAAAAAATTTTTTACGTCCTCGCACGTTAAATTCATGCATCATTTTGTGATAATATTTTCTCTGTGTTGCTTTGATCATTTTACAATTTGTTTTATACCAAAATCATCGCAATTTAGTGTACAATACAAAGAAAAAAATAACCCGTTAGCTTTAACCGCTTTTGCTCACAGCGATTTGTATAAAATTATATATGAAAATTATTTTTGCACTGTCATATATTTCAATATTTATATATGATAATGATATTTTTTTTCATTTCTGATGGTTGCATACTAAACTTTAGGCAATGACAAAGAAAAGGAGACAAAAATGAACTCTTAATCTTAAAAAGTAAGCGTGCTGTGATTTTTTTGAAAAAAACTTTTTTCTGCTTCAGCAGCTAACTCCCGAACGCCGCCGGCATACGGGAGACGTTTTTGTAAATAGAGGCTTGGCGTTAATAGGGTTAACGACATCATTAACCAGATTTTCAGCGCCAGTAAGCAATTTTTGGTACCAATAATGGTTAACAGCTCCATTAACAGATTTATGGGCACCATTTATTACCATAATTACAATGATGTTAAGTTATTGGTGCTCAGCTCCAGAACCCCTTAACCAGGGACTGGTATATTTCCTAAGTTTTTGTGGCTTTATGTACTGTAATTTGATTAAACTGTGGGTGCCATGAAAGCCATTGCAGACCTTTATGTATTATCACGACAAGCCACCAGGCCGGTGCTATGGTTTGTTTATATTTGCTCATGGCAAATGGCTGAAAGGCTCACTACTGACATATTGTAAACAATTTTTCGTAAGTTTGATAACAGACATGATTCAGCTTATTTTTAATATCTTATTAACTTACTGTAATAATTAGGCTTGTTTTTCAATGTTTTATTGTTAGCAACAATTTTTGTGCCTACCCAGTACAGCACAGTACCTAGCTTAGCCTACGGCACTCTGTCTCCCACTGGACTTAGGGTAGTTTTTATTCACAGTAGTATACATTTAAAAATTTTAAAAAGTGCGCCTAATACGGTATGTTATTTAAGTCTGAATTTATTTAATTGTAATTTATGTGTAATGTTTTGTATAAAAAGACAAGGTTAGGGTAATAAATGGTGGTCAAGAATGGAATAACCAGTTTTCAATTATTTTTTATAGGAAAAACTGATTCGGATCTCGACTGAATGCATCTTGACTCTTCTTCTGAAATGGATTAGTGTCGAGGACTGGGGTTTTACTGTACTTATATAGTGGGCTTAAAAATGACATTTTTATAATAAAATAAAGTTTTATATACTTACCAAGTGATTACATGGCTATAGTTTCCACTTGAATGGCAGCTTAGATTCAAAATTTCTCAAGTGACACTTCAATACAGTTTGTGTAGGTCATCAGCCCGTCCCACTAACAGAATGCTGGAACAACCTAGCAAACAATTCTCATTTGTTTTATGCCATATGTCCATCAGAGGGGAGGAGGGTGGGCTCCGAATCTGTAATTACTTGGTAAGTATATATAAAACTTTTATGATAAAAAAATGTCAATTTTATATAAGTAACTTACCAAGCAATTACATAGCTGAATCCCACATTGACATGAGGTGGGATACATGGACATAGTATTCTACTCCAAAAACATTAAGTTGCAACCACTGAATACAATGCTTGTTGCTCCTTATTAGTTAAGAGAGCCTGCAGCATAAAACTACAACTGGTTGTTGCTCAACTTAACGCCTCTACTTAAATGGGAGCTTTGTAGCCAAGGAGTACTCCAATGGTTACCAAACCATCAGTGGAAGTTATGCAGCTAAGGAGTTATCCAATAGCTAGCAAAACTTTAATAGGTGTCCTTGACCTGGGAGCAGTACCAAGGTAAAAAACAACCAGATACACTGTCACCCACACTGAAATAATACCACAACCCATCCACTGAAAGTGGTGGGTGCTCCTGGTACTTTGTACCTCCTGGTTCCTTTTAAAAAACTCTATACCTCACTAGAAGGTGAAGAGATAGTAGGAGAAAATCTTATACTTCCTCCTACCATACCATGCCAGTCACTATCCTGGGGTACTGGAGCTAGGTGAGCTGTGGAAGCTCACAGATTGGTACAAATACTGCTGGTGCCAGACTGTAGCTGGCGCCAAGTGAGCTGGGCACCAGGCGAACTGGGCACCAGCCAAGCTGCTGGGAGATCACGGACGCCTTAAGCTCTAAAGTTGGCACCAGACTAAAGGTGGTGCCAGGTGAGCTGAGCACCAGGGGACCCCGAAGCTGGGAGTTGGATGCCGGGCAAGCTAGCTGCTCCAGGCTCTTCAACTGGAAGCTCTAAAGCTGGCAATAGACTGTAGCTGGCGCCCGAAGAGCTGGGTGCCAGAGGAGCTAGGAGTTCAGGTTTCACTTCTTAAGACAGTGAGATGCGAAGGACGATTATGCTTCCAGTAGGTCGATGCAGAATGGAAGTAGTAAGCATATGTGCCTGTTAGATGTGAAAGACGATATACTTCCAGTAGGCAGATGCCAAATGGAAGTAAGGGGACATGTGTGCCTGTAAGCTAAAGAAGTAGAGGCTGCTCTGGTGACCTTAGCTTTCACTAAGAGAAGGAAAAGTTGTTCTCCTGAATCTGAGTGTTTTTCAGAAATTCTCTTTAGGATGAAGGACAATGAGATCTTAATCCAAGGGCAAGGGGTTCTTGACCAAACATCAAAGGATAAAAAGGCCCTCTAGATTATTAAGTCCTCTTCAGGTAAATACCTAAAAAATCCAACTGGGCAGAGATTTCACTCTTTTCCCTAAGAGTCGGTGAGCCCTCAGGGGTGCTTGGAGCATGCACTAGTGCCAGGTTGTAGCTGGTGTCAGGCGAGCTGGACACCAGGCAAGTTAGGAATCCGGGAGCTGGACAGAGTTCCTGGTAGCCAAAGATGTCTGTTATGCTGTAAGGGAGAAAGACCTGATCCAGATCCTGGATGGATCCTCATTCTTGGCTAAAATCAAAGGAAAAAATGAGGATAACACATCTCTTGCTCCATGGCTGAGTATGAAAAGGGCTTGAGATGTCTTTGAGAGGGAGATGAAAGATCTAGGTCTCTGTGCTTAACCAGAGATAAGCATAGAAGGGTACCTCTTCAAGGAAAGCAAAGAGGTAATCTGCAGCAGGGTCAGAGGTGTCTAAAAAAAAAAATAAGCGACAAAGAGTCTGAGACACCAGCTTTGGAAGACGACCATTAAGTCTGGGAGACGAAGGAAGAGGGTGACTTCTGAATCTTGTAATAGCCTCTGCAACACATCTTGAATTCTCTTCGGAAGACAATCATATGGACAGTCCGGCGCCTGTCTGGGCAAGAGCGGACCACCCCTGGTAGTACCTCTGAAGCTAGGTTGTCTGAGAAGAGACAGTTTTGGGGAAAGATCTTGGAGTCCACCAACAACCGTAAGTAGCTGAAAACTGAGCCTGAGACTGTTCAGCGCTTCTTCAACCATGGAGAAAGGTTTCTTGAAGAGGCAAACAGGTCCAAAGTCGGCTTGCTTCATACAATAAAGATTCTGACAAATCTGGGGATCGAAAGGCCATGATAGGACGGACAAACTTCTGACGGCCCAGTACGTCCTTCAAAACTTAGCCCCTGAATAAATCAACTGACTAGAAGACTTGATTGATCTGTCAACAGAGGAAGAACTCTTCTGTTTGGACAAGAGGGAATGCTGGATCCAGATTCCCTGCTTAAGTAGATGTGGTAGGACTGATGCCTTATCCACACAGACTACCACAGAGATAGGGTTGAGCAGTACTACAGCTGTAAGAGAAATGTTTTAGCTCTCCAAAGTATAAGTGAAGGCTCCATTCTCCTTGGGGACCGAGTCCTGGACATCTTCCCGGTTCTTCAAATGGACTCCTTTGACCTAGATCTGAGGTGCTGAGAAGACGGCTAGAATTAAGCTCAGCAGAAGAAGGAATTTCCTTGCACAAGTCACATTCAGAAGAGCCACCACTGGAAATCCGACAAAAGAAACCTGGGCTAAGAAACAAAAAGGTCGTCTCCGACTGTGTTTCCCTAATGGTTGCTTTTTTTTTTTTTTTTTTTAAGATAGTTTAACTAGACCACTGAGTGTAATACTCAACTAATGCCCAGACAAAAGGGGAAGTCTAATGCAGGAAGAGCTAGGAATCGGGAGAGGTCGAAGCAGACTCCCGATTAGGAAGCCCTGTCCCGAAAGGCGGAACTAAAAAACGCTTTTGAGCTTGGACAGGGGATCTGGAAGAGTGCGCCCTGCATATCCAAGCTCCTATCCAATCGCCCTGGAGAATGGGTGAAAGAATTATCTGGATTGTCTCCCTCTTGACCTTCACCTACTGTCTAAGAGTAGTAAGAAGAATACGCACAAGACAAGAGGGAGGATGACTAAACGAAGACTTACCCTGCTCTCTCTTCTCCGAGAGCCAACTGTCCAGCTCACTGAGAGCCTTCCTAGCAGAAGATGAAAGCACCATCTTCGACAGCCTGGAGGAGTTGGTAGGCTTATCACAGATGAAAAAAAGCTGAAGCCAGGGAGGCCAGGGCCACAGGCAAGAGGAATCCCTGAAAGTTCTGCAGTAAGTACTGTAAGTCATTAAAGCTGCATAGGCTGATGCAGGGGAGCCCTGATCCATATCACCTTCTTCACCTTCTTCCGACGAAATGGGATAGATATAACTCCTTGGGGGCCAGAACAGAAGAAGGCTCCTTTTTCAGCAAATTTAAGATATCAGCCAGCTGACGCTGAATTGGTGCTAGTAATGGGTTCTTCATATCAGTAGTGGTCGTCAAGCGTTTGGCATCTGGCACCAGACGTGTCAGAGAATGTGCAGAGCATTCCATGGAAGGCAAAGTCCATCTATGTGCTGAAGTCTTGGGCGCTGTAGGGTGCTTGGGTACTGAAGGGCGCTTGTGCGATAACAGGAGCTCCAGCATAACAAGAGGATCGGGTGCTGATGGGCGCTCAAGTGCTACCGAGTGTCCAGGTGTTGCTGTTAGTTCAGCTGTTCTTGGGCACTCACGAGAAGATGAGGAGCATCTTGGTGTAGACAAATGCCAGGGTTCCCACACAGGGCATTCTGGAGAATCTCGGAAACAACATGAAGGCTGTTGCAGGGGCTCTCTTAATCTCTTGTAAGGCTGGAAGGGAGCGGATCATATCCGCCACGGACCTTTTCAGTGGCTGTGATTCATCAGTAAAGTGCCACTGGCGCCTCTTCTGTCTGGATGCCTTTCCAACAGCCATCCTTTGTCACGACCTAGGAAGTTGCAACAGGTCCGACTGAGGGGACGGCTGCCAGTGGGCAGACCAAACAGACCTCCCTTGGGCCTCCGGTATGACTGCTCCCATGTGTAGGGGAGTACGCCAGTGATCTTTGTCTAGGAGCATTGGCGGGACGAGTAGCCACCTCCTCCACTGACACTTCACTAACAATTTTTTCCACTTTGTTCATAAGGACATGCACTGAAGATCCTAACTGAGTCACTGTATCCACTATTAATCCCAATTTGGCTTTGAAATTACATACAAGCTTCGACTTGAAGCTGGCAAGGGATTTGGGTCAAGGAGCAGGCTGCATAGTCGAAGGAATTGGAACAGGTGACACAATGGGAGCAGGCATAGATACAGCAAGAATATTATTATCAGCAGAACTATCTACGGTCTTGGCTATCTACTGTCTTATTTTTGGCTCTAGCGGCTGCCTTACGCTTTCTATCCCTGTCCAATTTTGCTAAATGAGACCCCAAAACCTTCCATTTTCTAGCATCCTACCCTGAACATTCATCACAGGTTCAGTCAATTGAACACTCTTGTTTCCTACATCCTACACACATACTGTAGAGTGAGAGTCATACTTTTCTCTAGTATGTCTTGTATTGCAGCCTTTGCTGCAATAAAGTAAGCTAGTAGCGATAGTCAGACATGCTAAATCTAACAAGTCAACAACAGTAGTATTAATCAAAGTCAAATTGAGGAAAAACATCCTAAATTGAGAAATAATGGTGTCGCTAAGCGAACCTAGCATAAATATAAAACCATAGGCTACCAATGCTTCACCAAAAGAAGAATCTCAAATGGAAAAGCATCAAAAACCAAAATTTAAGCTGACTGCTCACAACTGAACTACAGTCGAGAGCTGGCAGAAAACAATTGAGCCCCCTGTTGAAGTTGTTCCTCTTACCCCAAAAGTGAGCAGGGTCTAGTCACCTACACTGACACTAGCGCTACCACGAATTTCAACACTTTTAAGCTGCTGGTGAGTGAAACTGTAAGCAATGTAATTACTTGGTAAGTTACATATACAAAAATAAAATTTATATTCAAGCAACAACCAAAACTTAGTATTCTTTCTTGCATCCAAAGTACAGTAATTCCTTGTAATACTGCATGATTTAAAAGAATACATACTTAATATAGAAAATGGGTATTCATCACAAAATGAGTTAAATTGGGAAGATAGAAACAAATAGGGATATTATAAGAGTATGGACAAATATTCTCGTGATTGTAAGAAGAATACATGGTACTTAGCCCTCTAACGCCGAGCCTCTATTTACAAAAGTGTCTGTCGTATGCCGGCGGCATTCGGGAGTTAGCGCCGAAGCGGAAAAAAAGTTTTTTAAACAAATCACAGCACACTTAGTTTTTAACATTGAGTTCATTTTTGGCTCCTTTTTTTGTCGTTGCCTGAAGTTTAGTATGCAACCATCAGAAATGAAAAAAAATATCATTATCATATATAAATATTGAAACATATGACAGCGATAAAAAAATTACAATAATTGTATACAAATCGCTGCTGAGCAAAACGTTAAAGCTAGCAAGTTATTTTTTCTTTGTATTGTACACTAAATTGCAATGATTTTGGTATATAATAAATTGTAAAACGATCAAAGCAACACAGAGAAAATATTATCACAAAATGATGCATGAATTCGTAACGCGCGGACGTAAAAAAGTTTTTTTCAAAAATTCACAAATCGAAATATGTGCTAGAGACTTCCCGTTTGTTGCAAAATGAAGGTATTTGATTGAATATTACTAGACTGTAAGTGTTTTAGCTTACAATTGCAGTTTTCGACCATTTCGGTTGAGTTAAAGTTGACCGAAAGTAGAATTTTTTCTATTTATCGTGATTTATATGAAAATATTTCAAAACTGATAAAAGCTACAACCATGAGTTATTTTTTGTTGTATTCTACATGAAGTTGCGCACATTTCCATATATAAAACTTTATGTAACAACTAAAATAAAATGGTGCAAACATTACGACAAAGTGATGAAAGAATTTCTGAGATGTTCGGCCGAGTTACCGCGCGGATGTAAGGAAAAAGTTTTTTTAAAAAATTCACCATAAATCGAAATATTGTGCTAGAGACTTCCAGTTTGTTGCAAAATGAAGGTACATGATTGAATATTACTAGAATGTAAGAGTTTTAGCTTACAATTGCGTTTTTCGATCATTTCAGTCGAGTTAAAGTTGACCGAAGGTTGAAATTTTGGCACTTATCATGATTTATATGAAAATATTTCCAAACTGATAAAAGCTACAACCATGAGTTATTTTTTGTTGTATTCTACATGAAATTGTGCACATTTTCATATATAAAACTTTATGTAACGACTAATATAAAATGGTGCAAACATTACGACAAAGGGACGAAAGAATTTCTGAGATGTTCGGAAGAGTTACCGCGTGCGGACGTAAGGAAAAAGTTTTTTTTTTTTTAAATTAACCATACATCAAAATATTGTGCTAGAGACTTCCAGTTTGTTGCAAAATGAAGTTACATGATTGAATATTACTAGAATGTAAGAGTTTTAGATTACAATTGCGTTTTTCGACCATTTCAGTTAAGTTAAAGTTGACCGAAGGTTGAAATTTTGGCACTTATCGTGATTTATATGGAAATAATTCAAAACTGATAAAAGCTACAACCATGAGTTATTTTCTGTTGTATTCTACATGAAATTGCGCACATTTTCATATATAAAACTTTATGTAACAACTAATATAAAACGGTGCAAACATTACGACAAAGTGACAAAAGAATTTCTGAGATGTTCAGCAGAGTTACCGCGCGCAGACGCAAGAGAAAAGTTTTTCAAAAATTCACCATAAATTGAAATATTGTGCTAGAGACTTCCAATTTGTTGCAAAATGAAGGTACATGACTGAATATTACTAGAATGTAAGAGTTTTAGCTTACAATTGCATTTTTCTACCATTTCAGTCGAGTTAAAGTTGACAGAAGGTTGAAATTTTGGCACTTATCATGATTTATATGGAAATATTTCAAAACTGATAGAAGCTACAACCACGAGTTATTTTCTGTTGTATTCTACATGAAATTGCGCACATTTTCATATGTAAAACTTTATGTAATGACTAATATAAAACAGTGCAAACATTACGACAAAATAACGAAAGAATTTCTGAAATTCTCAGCCGAGTTACCGGGCGGACGTAAGGAAAAAGTTTTTTTCAAAAATTCACCATAAATCGAAATATTGTGCTAGAGACTTCCAATTTGTTATAAAATGAAGGTAAATGATTGAATATTACTAGAATGTAAGAGTTTTAGCTTACAATTGCGTTTTTACCATTTCGGTCGAGTCAAAGTTGACCGAAGGTTGAAATTTTTTGTAGTCGACGTATGGTGCGTCCACTCGCACCAACAGACAATTTTAGTCGACGTACGATACGTCCAGTCGGCGTTTAAGGGTTAATCAGGAGAATACTTGGGATAATCAAGGACAGGGTTAAAAGAATAGATTCTTCTTCTTCTTTATGTTATGTTCTTTGCAAAAATTCTTACTAGCAGAACAGGCACCCAGAGAAAAATTTGAACTTATGAGTGGCAAAGGGGAGTGCTCTGAACACAATTTTAACTTGTGACCCTATCTGTTTGTATCTCTGATGGTTCGTTAGTAGGATCGTGTCTGTACAATTTTTTCCGTTTAAATAAGAGCAAAGAAGAGGTGCATTATACGAGAAATATATATAAAAACTATATGCACTATGAGAATTGAAAAGAGAAAACAAATTGAAACTAAGGGCAAGTCTCTCCACTGGAGAAATATCACAAATATCAATCACCTAGAGGAAACCAAGCAAGGAGCACATTTCTTTCCATATGATTACTTTTTAATTTTCAAGGGATGTTTCTTAGATGAAGAAATGCTTTTACTGCAAAAACCATCTTTCAACCTACCAAAGTTACATAGTTATTACAAAAAAAGAAATACTTTTTTGTTGGTTTTCTCAAAGCTTACACTTCAAAATAGTAAACAATCAAAATGAAGAAGACTGAACAAAATTCACTGAAACTTTCTTAGCATGTAGTATAACTATATATCTTTGGTCTCATATAAGGAAAAGAGCTTTTGACAGCAAATATTTTTTACATATATTATTTATGAAAACTTATATGTGTTTTCAATGTAAAATTTATAAAGTTAGAGGTCAACTTTTGTGATTTCCTTAAAGAGGTATTCTCAGTGTTAGTTGTTCAATGAGTGGTAAAAATTTTAAGTAAATTGTTGTTACTATGGACTGTACAAAAATTACTTACAGTAGTTTCATTTTTAAAAACATCAGCTATGTCGTTGACTGATGGCTATATATATGCACTTAAAAATTTTTAACAAGTTAGTTGCTTCTTTAGGCAATGAGTTTGAATATGACAGCTATATTTACACTTACACTTTGTGATGAAGGAATTTTAATGAAATGGCATTTTATTTGGTTTTTCCCATGGAGACAATGTCTGTTCCCTTACTCTGGCGTCTTAGCAAAGAATGAGAATCCTTCAAAGGCATGGCCTCGTTCCTTTACTATAAAAAGCTTAATGGACATCTTAGGTCCAGAGGAAGAGGAGAGAAGCCTGTGTCCAGTAAGAGCATTTAGATATTACATCAAGAGGACAGAGAAGATTAGAAGCCCAGCAAGGAATCTTTGGTGATCGGTTAAGAACCCTTCCAGACCCGTCTACAAATGCTCTATCTTTTTTCGTACGAGACCTGATTCTGGAAGCACACTGTCAAATCAGAGAAGATATCCTACTTGTGCTAAAAGTTAGAGCCCACGACCTGAGAGCAGTTGCTACATCAGTGGCTTTTAAGCATAATCTTCCCCTTGCTTCGATCTTACAAACTACATTCTGGAAAACTAAATCAGTTTTTGTTATGCCTTATTTGCAAGACGTGGAGACAACTTATGAAGACTGCAGTACACTAGGATCATTGTCCGTGGCTGACGTAGTGTTCGGGAAGGGAGCGTAGGAAGCAACATTTCTGTTGTTCTGTCTCTTCGCCTTGGCACAAGGGTGTTGAGTTCGTGGGGAGCCTGGAGGGTACAAGGTACCTAGAGTGCCCACCAGTTTTTCCTGTGTAGGGCAGTGATTTTTTTATATATATGCTTTTAATGTGTAGTGTAGGTGACTATATTCTCTGGTTTTGTGTTTTCTTATTGTACTGCACTCTGGGCAGGGGCATTTACTTGTTGGCTTTGTTAATGATCAGATGTCTCCTCTGTTGCAAAGTTTACATCATACTTCGTTAGCGATCGGAGTACTCCTCCACTTAAAGTTCCTCACTTTCAGTAGAGGTGATCCTGGCTATGCTGCCATGCTGCTACTCGGTTGATAAGAACACCAATCAGAAGTAGTATCTACCTGCGCAGCTCTCTCACCAGGTAAGGAACAAAAAGTACTGTTTCAATGCTAAGCCAATTTACTCTGTTCTCATTTCATTAACATTATTACAGTAATGTTCTGGGTACAAGATGTCCATGAATCTCCCCCTCCTGTCAATGTGGGTTCAGCTAAGTAATTACAGTACTGGGTAAGTTACTTATAAAAAAATGACATTTTTATGATAAAATAGTTTTATATATACTTATCCAGTAATTATAGGATGGAGCCTGCCCTCCTCCTCTTACATGGGCATTAGAGCATAAACAAATTTGAAGCTCTTGGGGGGGTTGTTCCTCTCTGACCCCAAAAGTGGGTGGGGTTAGTCAACTACATGAAAAAACTATCGCTACCATGATTTTCAAAACTGAAGCTGCCATCGAGTTAGAAACTTAGCCAAGTTATAACTGTACTGGATAAGGATACAAGCAGTCCCCAGTTATTGGCGGGGGTTCCATTCCCGACAGCATGATGATAACCGAAAATCGCTGATAACCGAAAACTGGCGATAATAGCGTCGATCCCTGGTTATCGGCACCGATAACCGGGGATCGGCGCATATCTGTGCTGAAAATCCAGCTATCGTCGTCACTAGACAAGAACTGTAAAACTGGGTCGCCAATAACCGGGGACTGCCTGTATATAAAACTTTATCATAAGAATGTCATTTTACAGTACAGAAATTTTCAACCTCTTCTAAGGCATGCCCTTCCACCACAATACAGACAGTCTCCGGTTACTGGCATCTGTCTAGTGACAACAGTAACTGGATTTTTGCACTGATATGCGCCGATCTCCAGTTATCGGCACCAATCCCTGGTTATCAGTGCTGATCCCAACTTACCGATAACCAGGGACTGCCTTATAGTGCTCTTATTCCCTCTTTATTTGTTTTTTTGTATAAATTTAAGGCATCAAAAATTTCTTTTCCTTTCTCCCTTTATATCCTGTAACCCTAAGCATCTATTGTGACAAACCAGCACATCTGATGAATAATGAATTCTGCCATACACTTCTGCAGCATCCACAAAGCCACTAACTTATCTGCATCTTTCCTCTCCTTTCTTTCCATTCTTCTTTATTTAAGAATTTGAACTACCTCTTCTTCTAATTCAGTGCAAGCTTGGTCATCCACATATATTTCCCATGGGCCTCCTTTTTTATAATCTTTCATGGCTTCCTCTATTACAGTGAAATATAATTTGAGTGCTGAACTTTGATAGTCTGACTGATTTATGAAAGTTTAGTCTGATGGCTTGTCACTGGAACCATTTGGTTATTCAGTACTACTGATTCTCTTAAATGTTTTCTGATACACTTGCCACTGTCTTCATTCTAGGTTGTTACGGTACAAAAACATTGTGTCCTTGATAAATCTTCTAAGTACCATCCGCTTTGGTAAAGTCAACCTAATTGTTTTTCATACTGCAGTATTTGTCAAATACCTTCAAAATTTCCAGAAACGTGGCATAGGCTCTTCTTTTCCATTGTACTTCTCCTGTAGCTGTCTTATTGAAAACACTGCTTCTGTTGGTGATTTCTCTGGCATGAAACCTAACTGAAAGCTGCTGATTTTAGAAATTTTTCACAGCTTTCTTACCATACCTTTTCCAATATCTTCCAAGTTTAACCAACCTTATTCCCCAATAATTACATTTTCAAATAAATTTCCATTATCCATGAAAACAATTTCCATAAAAAAACAAAACATTATTCTGACCCTTCAAACAGGATTTAAGATATCAATACATTTACAAATTCTAAGGAAATTGTTCCTTCCAAAAAACTTACCTTCTTTCCCATTTTCAAGCAGTCCTTAGGAGTAAACTTCTTCTGTCCAACTGGCTCTCCAGTGTCACTGGAATTATTACATAATTAGCATCTTCACAAAATTACAAATTTTTTCATCAATACCTTTCCTTTGAGATAATTTCTTTTAATGCATAATTAATTTTTCATTAATTTTTTATTTTTCAAAATTCAATGATGGTTTTGGTCTTAAGAGATGAATAACTTTTTTGTAGTATGTTTACAAATGAAAAACAACAGGATTTATAAACAGGGTGAGATGATCCACCTCCATACATATCTAAAAAATAAGAGTATGGATTTTCTTGTACCAAGGAGTGTGAAAATTTAATTTGCAATATATTCTTTATTGTTACAGAATTTATAATTGTTACTGCATAGAAATTGTAAGTAAAAATAAGAAAAAAAGAGGAAAAACAGTCATAATTCTCTGATTACAACTGGTTTAGTGATAAATTTTCCTGTTTGAACTGGATCTACTTTAGGGGTAAATGCCTAATCCATTCCTCAATACAAACCAAACTTCATCCAAATGCTACTCAACAACAAATTTATTTCTATTTTCAACAGACATTATTAAATTCTCAAGAAATAAAACTTCCATGATGATAAATAATGCCATCAGAATCTCAAATGGCTAGACATCTAGGTCAGAAGAAACACTAAGAAAAAAAAACCATCAGCACACACTTGTTTCAATGAGCCACTGCCCTTTAAAATAAAAAAGAATTATACATCATGGGAGAAATGAACCAGTGAAAAAGAGTACAACAGTAGAAATATTCAACACATTCTTAACTACCAGCAAATGTGGAGCTTTCCTTACTCATTATACACTAATCTTCTACATGTTATTGCACAACAGGCTCTATACAGCATTCAAAATTATGTAACTATGACAGCATTAAAAATATAATAAATGAGGACTAATTTGTTTCACCATAATCATAACAATTTTTATTCAAATTTTCCCTCAACAGAGTGAGATGTGAAACAAGCTCTTTTCACTTTTGTCTGAAAAATTTCTGCATGAATATGACACTCTTATAATAAAAGAAAGTTTTATACATACTTACCAAGTAATTACATAGCCTATGTTCCTAACTTGCATGGCAGCTAAAAATTTGAAATTCACAGTAGCATTCGATTGTTTTAGTATATATGACTAGGTGCCACTCTCTACTGGGAGTGGAAGGGTATAACACCTCTGAATAGTGTCAGTCCGTTTATGCCCTCAATGTCCGTGAGAGGGGAAGAGAGAGGGGCTCTGATTCAGTAATTACTTGGTAAGTATATATAAAACTTTATTTCATTATAAAAATGTCATTTTCATATATGTAACTTACCAAGTAATTACATAGCTGAATCCCATATTGACAGTAGGAGGGATGCATGGACATATGTAATCTTAAAAACTTTCAGTAGAAGGATGAATATGAGAAAATATTTTATTAGCATTGGTTAAATAACTTGTTGTACCCTTGCCTGTTAAGACAACTGCTGCAGACTGATAATGCCTCTGGTTGCTGCTCATCTTAACTACAATGGTGCAGCAGTGAAGCTGTGGAGTGCCCCTATATCAGTGGGAAGCACTGCAGCAAAGGAGTATTCCAAATGCCAAAAAGCATCAATGGAGGTTATGCAGCTCATGGAGTAGTCCAATGGCTAACATAATCATACAAGAGTGCCCTTGCCCTGGGTGCAGTACCATAAAGGCATACAACCAGAAAGCTTTGTCACCTACACTCTGTATTCATTAAAACCACTACCCAACTGTAAAAAATGGACTGGTGGGTACTCTAGGCACATAGTGACCCCAGGCTCCCCAAGAACTCAACAGCCTAATCAAGGCAAAAAGAGGTATGATAGGCGCGGACTCATATGCTTCCTCCCCTAACACCATGCCAGCTACAGACAACGGACCCAGGGTACTGCAATTCTATTATGGTAGTACCTTAGTGCCCTGACAGGACAAAGAGTCCTCTTTTCCTCTTCTGGTCCAAGAGTTTCCATCAAATTCTTGATGGTGAAGGAACAAGGCCAAGGCTTGGAGGGGGTCTCGTTCTTGGCCAGGAAGTCTAACGCAGAAGAGCAGACCGTATCTCCTTGTGAAAAGCCTACTTTTCTGTCACTGGCTGCAACACGCTGACTCTCTTAGCCATGGCTAAGCAACCAGAAAAAGTTTTCCTCATTAAGTCTCTTAAGGAAATTGTGCGAGGAGGTTCAAAAGGAGGCCCTGACAACCATTTGAGGACGGCGCCCAAATTCCATGATACTGCATTAGTCTTGGTCTCCTTGGTTGTGTCAAAAGACTTGATCAAGTCACTGATGTCCTGACTGGATCCCAGATCGAGGCCCCTGGGCCAAAACACAGAGCCTAACATTGCTCGGTACCCCTTGATCGTTGAAGAAGACAAACCTCTGTTAGTCCCCAGGAAAAGAAGGAAGTCCGCGATGTTCACTGCAAAGGTTTCAGAAGAAGAGACGTTATTTCTTCTGCACCAGCTGCGGAATACTGCCCTATTCGCTTGGTAGACTCTGGAAGGAGACTGTTGTTTACAAATAGAAATTGCTTCCACAGCTGGTTTTGAAAATCCCTTCACTCTGAGGAGTCTCCTGACAGTCTGAACCCTGTCAGAGCAAGAGCAGATAGGTTGCGATGAAACTGGTGGAAGTGCAGTTGTTTGAGAAGCTTTGGCTTCTGTGGAAGGAACCTGGGATAGTCGACTAGCAACTTGAGGAGATCCGGGAACCATTCTCTTCAAGACCAAAAGGGGGCTACCAAAGTTATCTTCGTGTCCTGATGGGATATGAATTTGTTGATGACTTCCCTCACCATGCTGAATGGTGGGAAGGCATACAGGTCTAGGAAGGACCAATTCTGGAGCATGGTGTCTGTGGCCTATGCCAGAGGGTCCGGGGCCGGAGAGCAGAACAGCAGGCGGCGATGATTCTTCGATGTTGACGAACAGGTCTATCGATGGCTGTCCCCACAACTTCCAAAGGTCGGTGCACACCTGTGGATCTAGCACCCATTCCGTGGGAAGGACCTGTTTGTGCTGACTCAGTTCATCCACTATTACGTTTAGTTTCCCTCAAATGAACCTTGTCACCAGAATGGTACGGTTCTTCTTTGCCCATAAAAGAAGGTCTTTGGTGGGCTCACGAAGGGAGAATGAGTGGGTGATTCTTTATGTAGGCCAAGGCTGAGGTGTTGTCCGACATCACTGCTACTTTCTTGCTAAAGGTCACTTCTACGAATGATTGAAGGGCCAGGTGTATTGCCTTCTATTCTCTCACAATGTGTAGGAGGTTCTCTTTTGGAGACCAGACTCCCAAGACTTCTATGTCTCCCAGAAGAGCTCCCCAACCCCGATCTGAAGCATCTGAGTACAATAAAAGGTTGGGGCTCAGTGGATGGAGAGACTTCCCTTCCAAGAGATGTTCTTCTGCAAACCACCATCTCAAGTCTTCTTTGATTTCCAGAGTGATCGGAAAGATGAACAAGTTCAGGTGGGTCTTCCTGTTCCAGTTGGCCTTCAGGAAGCACTGCAATACCCTCATATGAAGCCTCCCAATGCTTATGAACTTCTCGGTGGATGTGAGGGTTCCCAAAAGGCTCAACCAACTGTTGGCCGAGAGAGCTAGGAAGTCACGAACTGTTTGAGGGCACAATTGTTCTCTTCTGGGGGATGAAAAAACCTGAAAATTCAGTCTATCGTCATCCCCAAGTAAAGAATCACTTGAGACAGAGACAACTGCAATTTCTTCTCGTTGATGAGTAATCCCAGATCTTGGGCCACAAGAAGGATCTTCTAAAGGTCCTCCTTGCAGTGTTTCTTCGATGGAGAACATAGAAGCCAGTCATCTAGATATAGGGATGTACTGATCCCCAAGAGGTGAAGCCACTTCACAAGAGAGGCGAAAATGCGAGTGAATACAGGCAGTCCCCAGTTTACGACAGGTCCAGCTTACGACGTTCCGAGGTTACGTCACTTTTCAAACATATTCATCAGAAATTATTTCCCAGTTTACAACGCATGTTCCGGGGTTATGACGCTTACGATGCCGATCCGACAGAAGAACTATGGCTCCAACACAGCAAAATAATAAAAATTTGGAGGCTTTTTTTTTTATGAAAAATTCAATAAAAATGCAATTTACATAATTTTCAATGCACCAAAGTATTAAAAGTAAGGTTTTCTTTGGATTTTTGACGATTTTCAACAATTTTTTGGCTTACAACAATTTTCAGTTTATGATGCGGTGTAAGAAAGGAACCCCCGTCGTAAACCGGAAACTGCCTACTTGGGGACCTGTAGAGAGGCCAAGACGCTGAGCTCGAAATTGGAAGACTGTTCTGGAACACAAATCTGAGGTACTTCCGGCTGCCTTGGTGTACCGGGATATAAAAGTAGGCATCTTCCATATCGATGGTCACCATCCAATACCCCTGTTGGATGGATGAGAGAACTGACTGATTTATTTCCATCTTGAATTTTGTCCTCTGAATGAAGACATTCAGGGTACTGATGTCCAGGACAGGTCCCCATTCCCTGGATGACTTGGGGACCACAAAAAGACGGTTGTAGAACCCTGGAGTGTTGACATCTTTGACCAGCTCTACAGCTCTTTTAATGAGAGCCAACATCTCTTCTGCAAGTGCCAAAAACCTCTTGGAGCTTACCGAGTAGGCTGTCAATGCGATGGGCGTGGATACTAAGGGAGGGTTCTCCCTGAATGGGGTAGAGTACCCCTCTTTGAGTGCTATCGAGACCCAGTGGTCTACTCTCTGGCTTCCCGTTTCTCCCAAGAGTGTAGGAGTCCTGCGCCTACTGGCACATGGGACTGGATTCTCATTTATAAGACGAAGGCTTCGAGGGAGCCTTTTTGGCTGTGCATGCTGCATGCAGATTGGAGCGCGGTCTAGCGTAGAATCTTGTCTTGTTGCCCTGAAAGGGCTGCTGCTGCAAAGGAGGGATTGATTTCATAGTGAAAGAAGGAAGGTCCTTGGAGCATTTGGCTGACTGGGCTAATAAATATTGCATCGACTTTTTCCAAAGCTCTGATGCTATTTCTTGGACCATGGCTTGAGGGAGAGGTGCATGTGTTCCAAAGGAGAAAAGAGATGTGCCGACTTCTGAGATGTAGTTACACCTTTGGTGGTAAAAGAGCAACAAAGTTCACATTTCTTCAGGACACCCGTCGTGAATAAAGAAGCTAGTTCCATCAAGCCATCCCTGATACCTTTATCTATGCTGGATATAATCCCCAGCCAGTCTGCAGACAAGTCCTCTGACATATCCTCGCAGTCTTTGATTTTCTTTGCCAGTGCTCCCACGGTCCAGCCCAAAAAGCTTAGGACCTCAAAAACCTTAAACATATTCTTGATGATGTGGTCAAGCTCAGTAGTCGAGAACATAACCTTAGCTGAAGCAAAGGTTGACCCCTCATTAGAGTCAATCAGACAGGAGAAGTCCACCTGGGAGGAGGCAGCGACTCCCAAGGAAGGAGCTTCTCCTGTAGCGAACACTTGGTATCTCTTTGAAGCGAGACGGGCGGGTGGAGTGCAGATGGCCGCTTTGCCTGCTCTCTATTGTCCGAGAGCCAGAAGTCCATTTCCCTCAAGGCTTTCTTGGATGAGGAAGACAAGACCATCTTGGGAAGCCTGGAGATGTCAACAGGCTGGTTCCTCATATAGTAGGCGGAGGCAGGGGAAGCCGGGGTTGCAGGTGAGAAAAAGGATGGAAAGGCAACCAAAATATACCTATGGAGGTTGGAGAAGGGCTTGGAAGGAGGAGGCCAGTCTAATATCTCTTCCTCTGAAGAAATCGGTGAAGGTGGCAAGCCAGGAGGATCCTGCGTTACTGCTTGATTTTTCTGCAAGAGGTTCATAATTTTGTCCAAACAGCACTGAATAGGATCCATCGATGAAGTATGCTGTGCAGGGCCAATGGCGGACGAAGGAATCGACGTTAGAGAGGGCGCTGGGAGCTTGGCTGGGAGCTCAGGGAGCGATACTGGAATTTTTGAGTTTGGCGCCAAGCAAGCAAAAGTTGGTGCCAGGCGCTTGGTGGGAGATGAGCAGTCGGTTGGTGCTGGGCAGTCGATGGGCGCCGCGTGTTCAGAAGCAGCTAAATACTTTGAATCTGTTGGGCGCTTCCGTGAGAAGGTTAGGCGCTTGGGCAGCAAATACTGTCAATGGGGTGAAGATCGTTCAGGGCTAGCCCAAAAACTACAGGAAGGCTGAGGACAGCACTCAGTATCTTTTGCACGCTCGCAAGGAGGCAGGGAAGCACAGTCGGGAATTGTAATGCGTCTCTTGAGAGGACGAGAGATCTCATAAAAGCGCCCTCGACGCCTCTTGTCTGAATCAGAGTCCGAAGAACTAGAAGAAAGTTTGTGCACTTCCTTGCGGATGCCTTTCCAGCGGCTGTCCACCGAGTCCTGGGAACGTTCAACAGGCTCGGTTGAGGGAGTACCTACCTGTGGGCAGACTCCACCAACCTCCCTTGGACTACCAGTATGCCACCTCCCTGGTGAATGGGAGCCTGGCAGTGACCTTGGTCTAGGAGTGCCAGCATGACGAGTAGATACCTCCTCCACTAAGACTTCATTAACACTTGCGCTTTTAACACTGGCTTGATCCATAAAAATTTTAACCAATGCCCTTAAATGTTCCATAGTAGAAACAACGAGCCCAAACTTCATATCAACACAGGCTTCTAGGCTAGCAATGGTGTTAGGCTTGGAAGCATGGGGGCTGGGTGAAGGAGTAGGTTTGATAGGTAGAGGACTGGTTAAAGGGGAAATAGGAGTAGGAGTGGGAGACAGAACAGGTAAATCAGTATTTGCCAATTTAGGAGAACATTCTCATTAGATACATTATTAGCCTTGGCTCTAAAAGCTGCTTTCCTCTTCCTGTCTTGTTCTAACTTATCTAAGTCAGATTTTAAAGTTTTCCACCTACCTTGATCCCAGTCCCTATACTCGATACATGTCGAATCAATAGAGCAAGTTTGTCCCCTACAATTAGTACATATTGTGTGGGAGTCATAAGATGCTTTTGTAGGTCTAGTTTTGTACCCTTTGTTGCAAAACTGGATACTAGAAGAGCTAGTGTTGAACATCGTCGTGAAAAGTCAAAATCATGAAATAATTTGCTAATACTGAGTCTAACGAATCCTAGGCTATTTGAAAATAGCTTACATGCTTATAAAAGTTTGGAATACGTCACCAAACAGAGAAAAAGAGCGACCATCTGGCAACCAATCATGAAACAACAGCTGCTGTGACAACTGAACTACTGTACAGTCGTTGAGCAGTAGAAACGGACTGACGCCATTCAGCAGTGTTGTACCTTCCTCTCCAAATTGAGGGTGGGACCTAGTCACCTACACTAAAACTATCGAATGCTACCATGAATTTCAAATTTTTAGCTGTCGCATGAGTTAGAAACACAGGGTATGTAATTACTTGGTAAGTTACATACATAAAACCCCATTTTTAGTTTAAATCTTCACATACACCCCTACTTCATGATTATCTGTGGCTTTCTGCTGGTCTTAATTCTGTTACTTCCATACCTCAATTTCTCTAACAAACACTGCTCTTCACCCAGTCTTATCAGGTGTACAAACCATTTCAATCTCTGAGATTTCTGCCATTTTATAACCTCTGACCACATGCACTTTTACATCACTTTTTAATTTACATATTCTAATTGAGAAGAATCTACTTACTAGCCCCGTTCAAAACAGTTGTTCAGGCATTGACTAAAATGACTATGTGCCATTCTTCATCATCCTGGTGCTTTCTAATAATCAAGCAGTTAAGCATTGGTCTATATGTCTCTAGTGGATGTTTTGTTTCATTAGCTTTCATCAATTTCCCTCTTTCACCTAGCAACAACCTCCTACTACACTGAACATTCATTTTCTGCATGAAGTGTTCATACATTAATACTGTATGCTATATTATTTTCCTTTACTTGAAATAGCATTGCATAATATCTAAATATTCACATCTGTTCAGTAATTTTGCTTCAGTCTTTGCATAGTCTGGTTTTCACCAAAATCTGGCCCATGACCATTAATGGATCTGTTACATCCTGCTTGAGGCTTGCTTCTACCTTTGAGAAAACAGCAATATGCATATGAAATAAGGATTTTGTTACATAGGTTTCCTTATGGGTCTTAAAAGTCAAATCTACAATTCAGCACTGGTCAAGCCCAAGGCTGCTGAATTGAAGAGGTTCAACCTGTACAGAATTCTGAGCACTGAGTATCTCCAAGAGGTATCCAATGCCTCCTGAATATCAAGGAACATAACTGTGGTTATTTGTTCATGTTCAAAGCCTCTAAGGATGTAGTCTCTAAATGGGCTAGTGTATCTAATAGAGGCAGTCCGCGGTTATTGGCAATCCAGTTTTATAGGGCTTGTCTAGCAACGAAAATCGGCGATTTTCGGCGCCGATTTCTGCTTATTGGCACCGATAATCAGGTACTGGCACTGATACATACCTAACAGAGGTGCTGATGTTTTAGGTTCAGCTACCTTTGGCTTCGTGCTTGGTAATCAGTTAATTACAGAACCAGCTTTGAAGATTAAAGGTTTTGCTTTAAGGAACAGAATTCTTTTGGGTCATCCTGCTTGCCGGCATACCAAAGTCTCCGTACCTACTGGGGAGGGAGGTATTACTGTTGGGGTTCCTGGTTTTTGTCCCGTATGTGGGTACTAGTGAAATGGAGGGGAATACTTTTATGGGTGATAATATGAGTGATATTGATGATAATATGGGTGATATTCATGATAATACAGAACCTGTGGTAAATAACCAGTTACAAGGTGATATTGAGCCTAAAGGCCAGGAGAATAGTTTATATAAAGGTGTTTTGTTGAATGATTGGTTCTAGAACCAGGTATGACTGGTCTGGTTAAAGTTCAGTTAAAAGGTGTAAAAATGTCTAGACAAGTGTGTATAATTGAGAGTAGTGAGAAGCTTAAAGGGGTTGTGAGTACACTTTCTGTGCATAAAATATCAAGTACAGTTATTACTTGGGTGGAATTGTTGAACTGTAATGATTCAGTTAGGAGATATCAGAAGAATACTTATGTTTTCGATTTTGAAGACTGGAATGATGAAGCTGATTCGGTTGCTCTCGTAGGGAATCAAAATGAGTTTCCTGATGCAGAAATGCAAATTAAGAGAAAGATTTTTAGGGATCATTTAGCTAATGCTGATTATAAAGAGTATATAAGGGATTTAGGTGAGGTTCTGGCAGATTTTTTGGATATAGTTGCCCTCAAAGGGGATAAGTTAGGGTTAATGAATGTGTTGGAACACAAGTGCACCTCGAGGAGGTCCCGTGACATGATACAGGCCAACAGGGTCAACACTCATGTCTACATGAGCCACCTAGATTTCCAAGACCCAAATTCTTTTCGCTCATCACGAGAACTACAGTTTACAAAACAGCCTGGTATACGCAGACACAAGTGTTCATCTCACTCCAAGATTTCTTAAACACACCAACACTGTCGCACATTCCATCAAAGACCATATGACATACATTTCAATGCCCCATAACTATATACTACTCGTTCTACAGGAGCTGTCAACATATATTGTCGAGAGTATCCTCTCATACGCCAACTCACTAGTCAATAAGTCACATGAAATAAGGAATATGCACCAAATTCATTTATTTTAGTATGATTCACTGTAGGACAATTTGCCTCTATAAACCTCTCTCTCACCACTGCCTTTGGGGGAAAACCACTTTAATCTCCTTTTGTTAATGGGACTGCCAAAATTCCTTAAATTCCAGGTGCTGACACGGTCAGAGCTAATCGTAGGCCAAGGCAGGTCAGCTGGGGGATTGAACACGTGTACTCTGCCATCTTGGATATCGAGCCATGCATGCCCGCATTGCCATGTGGTCAGAACGATCACAAGGCCACCTAGGATGTGGGGAAATGCAATTCTAGGAAGTTATAAAAGGTCTATGAAGGACATGCTCAACCTTAAATTTGCTCAGAAGCTACTCTAGGATGATGTCCTGTCCTGCTTCATTAACCTGCCCAATTCTAACACATGGCTGGCAGTAACCAGAGTATCTTTTTGCTGTGAAATTATTCAATTGCCTTCTCTCTCACTGGCCCCCATAAGATGAGGAACTTTATCTCCTGATTATCGTAAAGTACCAGATTTAAGGATTTTCATCAGCCACATCCCTATTTGTCTCCAACTATTTTTCTGTTTTTCTTTTCACTGTGCAATTTTTAACGTTAGTTTAACCAGACCACTGAGTTAATATTAACTCTCCTAGGGCTGGCCTGAAGGATTAGACAAGCTATTTAAACTATAAGAATTTAATTAAAACTAGCGACATATGTTAATCTAAGAACTAAGTTAATTAGGAATATATTATAAATTATTCTATAAATCTTATATTTAATCTATGAACTAATTAAGTTAATTAGGAATATATTATAAATTATTCTATGAATCTTATATTTTATCGTATAAATAATTAAATTTAAGGAATTTTAAAATATTAAAAAGTGAAAATTTGTCATTTTCTGACAGTATATCTTTAAAGGAATATCTTCTAAATAAAATGTCTCTTTGGATTCTATATTTTGGACATACCTTTATAATATGCTTTACTGTTATTTGTACATTACATATTTCGCACATAGGTATAGGGGCATGGGGGTTGCTCATCAGGTAACCATGTGTCAGTTTAGTGTGACCAATTCTTAGCCGTGTCAACATTACTGAAAACTTGCGGCAATTCTGATAGGATGATGGCCACGGGTCTACAGTTTCTTTTATTTCTCTTAATTTATTGTTAAGATTGCTTCCCCTCCAGTTATTTTGCCATTTCTTCTTAATCTATAGACCTACAGTGAGACCTGTATTGCTTTTATATTTGTGCTGTTTAATTTGCAACGCACTGACATGAAGTGCAACGTATTCATAAAATATTAGAGTTATTGGAATCAAGCTCAGTCTAGGCATCTTCTACACAATTCCTACAGGAGCTGTCAACATATACTGTCGAGAGTATCCTCTCATATGCCAACTCACTAGTCAATAAGTCACATGAAATAAGGAATATGCACCAAATTCATTTATTTTAGTATGATTCAATGTAGGACAATTTGCCTCTATAAACCTCTCTCTCACCACTGCCTTTGGGGGAAAGCCACTTTAATCTCCTTTTGTTAATGGGACTGCCAAAATTCCTTAAATTCCAGGTGCTGACACGGTCAGAGCTAATCGTAGGCCAAGGCAGGTCAGCTGGGGGATTGAACACGTGTACTCTGCCATCTTGGATATCGAGCCATGCACGCCTGCATTGCCATGTGGTCAGAACGATCCCAAGGCCACCTAGGATGAGGGGAAATGCAATTCTAGGAAGTTATAAAAGGTCTATGAAGGACATGCTCAACCTTAAATCTGCTCAGAAGCTACTCTAGGATGATGTCCTGTCCCGCTCCATTAACCTGCCCAATTATAACACGTGGCTGGCAGTAACCAGAGTATCTTTTTTCTGTGAAATTATTCAATTGCCCTCTCTCTCACTGGCCCCCATAAGATGAGGAACTTTATCTCCTGATTATCGTAAAGTACCAGATTTAAGGTTTTTTCATCAGCCACATCCCTATTTGTCTCCAACTATTTTTGTTTTTTCTTTTCACAGTGCAATAGACCTACAGTGAGACCTGTATTGCTTTTATATTTGTGCTGTTTAATTTGCAACGCATTGACATGAAGTGCAACGTACTCATAAAATATTCGAGTTATTGGAATCAAGTTCAGTCTAGGCATCTTCTACGCAATTCCTCGATTCCTTCATTACAGTGCTATTTTTGGTTGAGTAACCATGTGTTTTGATTACAGATTAGGAGTTAGTCAGCTGTGGATCTGTACACAATCTTGTGTGCATAGTGGCCCCACTACATCATTTGCAACGCCCTTTGAAGCAGGCATCCCATTGTGTTTCCTCAAGCAAATCCTCAGTCATTTGCTCTTTCATCTTGTATCACGGGACCTTGTTTGCATGTCCCCAAAATTACGCTACCATTCTTCTGATAAGTGTTTTCTTTTGTAAATACAATTAAGTTAAACCTCAGAGTTTATCTAATCACTCCCCTCTTGAAGTAGGCCTTCAGCCATATTTTGATGTATATGTTTTTAGCTGACCTCAAGGCCAGAGTCCAGACTTTTTGTGTTACCTAAGGTAAGTTGCGTAATATCGCTAGCATACCTCATTGATCTAAGACGACCCCAGCTAAAAACCATATCACTGGGGACCTTTTTCGCCTTAGATCTCGCAATCTGCAACGTTGCAGAGTGAATCCTTGCCCTAGCAATAATTGCAATTATCAGCTGAACTGCCTTGCTACAGCTGGATGCGAGACAAGAAATTAACCTCCTCCTTCTTAATGTAAATTCCCTTACAAGCACACAAATGATCCATTTCCACAGTAAGTTATTTTTATATTTTGTTAGGTACGAACAAAATCGTGACTGAAATACAGTAAGGAATTGTCAGACCACGTGCATGCATCCCAGGTATAGAGAAGAGAGAGTTGTTAACCTTTGAACAAGTTTTTGATGGCTAATGCATGATAGCTTGCATGACTTTCATGATAGGCTATCTAGGAAAAGTGAATTACGAAGTGTTGTAACAGGAAATAGTACAGGTATTTCCTCCTCCATGTGATGCGAACAATTTTTCATTTGAAAATCTTAGTTAGGCAGACATTAGAACCCACACGGGATGATCTTGTCCAGCAATTTTTGTATCGCTGGAGTTAGGATTTTTTACTCTCTCTCTTGTAGAGGTTAGAAACTCATAGGCAAAGATATTCTTCTTTATCGAATAAATCTCATAAATCCGTAAAAGTTTTTTCAGGCCATGCGAGCTGAAAATTTTGGTTAGTACTAGTATTTGTTTACATTCCTCCATAAAAGAAACGCACATGGTAAATTCCATTTCACTCAATTTTTCCCAGTAAACAAGTGTGAGAAAAAAAAGGCACCTGTTCATTCATTTTCCCAGATGAGAGGAAATCTTCCAAAATTTTTCGGTCATCTCATTAAAATTTGTGTAAAGCTTCGCTCACGACCAGGTGTTCAGATGAGATATGACTGTTTGTTTGCTGTTTCTCTTCATACAGATGTTGCAAGAGAGCTCCCTGACCCACGGGACTCGCTAATGCAAACACGTCACTCACGTGCCCAAATCAGGTCTTCCTAGAATAGAGTAAAAAAAAAATTTTTCCCTTAAACAAATGGAATATCCTTGGCAGTACAATTTTGCCCGTGCATGGTAGATTTAACTTTTTTTTTTTTGTACTTATCATATTCTACCAAATTAATATCACACTCTTCCAAATAAGCACAATCTTCTTATAGCATTTTAATTTATCCTTGGCTGAGAAGCACAACTGTTTCTTCTTTTAATTTTGTACACTCAGCAGCTACTGCTTCCTATTTGCCCAGAGCAATACAATTTTATAATAATTGCTGCAACACCAGCATAATCATTCACTAATGCATTTAATTGTGTATATTTAGAAGCTACTGCTTCCTATTTGTCCAGAGTAATATGATTTTATAATAATTGCTGCAACACCAGCATAATAATTCACTCACAAATTTATTTGTGTATATTTAGATGGTACTGCTCCCTACTTGCCCAGAGCAATACAATTTTATAATATTTGCTGCAATGTTGGCATAAGCATTCATTCCGGCATTGTGACTATTCATGTAAGGAAGTAATTTCAAAAGCATACTAAATGGTATTCAATTCTATGTAAGCCTGTTATTTTAACCACATCCGCCAGCTCCAACAATTCTCTCCAAATTATTATTTACAGCTTGCGTTAAACATTGTGCTAAAATTCAAGTCCATTTCGGGGTATGACTGTATTATTATTATTATTATTATTATTATTATTATTATTGTTATTAATCTTAATATTTGAAAATTAGTAAATCATCATTTTATCATAAGAAAATGTATTTAGTCATGAAAATAACATCAAAATACACTACTTAGTGAAAATTTCCCCGACAAAAAAGTCCACGAATTGCTGAATTTTCTGCGAATAATTTATAGATATGTTCCACAGAAGTTCACACGAACGCGAATATGGGGGTTACTGTATTTTCATTAAAGAATATGTACAGTACAGTACTGATATACATGAGAGAGAGAGAGAGAGAGAGAGAGAGAGAGAGAGAGAGAGAGAGAGAGAGAGAGAGAGAGAGAGAGAGAGAGAGAGAGAGATTATGTCATCACAGAAAAATTACTACCAGAGCCTACATATTAAATTTGGATTTTAAATATTTTTATGGTGATTACAGTATATCAACATAGTATAAATAGATTCTGTAAGCGAAATAACGTGTTGTAGATATTTTGCTGTGGTTTCTCAGTATATGTATACTGAGAGAGAAAGAGAGGAGATGGTGAGGACTAACCACAAAATTACATAAACCATGAACTTTTTGTAGTAAACCCTTTTTTTTAATCATAAATGTATTTGTATGTAATCACGAAAGTACTGTACTAACATGACGGAACAAACCTAGCATCTGTTTGGAAGTAAGTGTCCTGTCATTCCACACTACCCACATATTTTAGATGCTGTATACAGTACTAGTACTATTCAAAAATATGTACCTGTGTAGTAAATATTTCAAAATCATCAACACAGGAAAATGTCAATATACATAAAATGCATGCCCTGTGCATTACAGTATGCACAGAAAGGTGCGCAAAGTTACATAGGCCAAAGAAAATGTGCATCTGAATGATAGGGGATAATTAAGAGTAACAGTTGTATGCTGGTATAATTAGTTTAGCAACATAACTGAAATGATGTTAGGCAGTTTTGGGATGATAGTTTGAGGTATATTTTTGTCTGAACTGTCAAGTTTAGTGATGAACTGTTAAAATAGGCAGTTATAAGCATTATAGTAGTGTATATAGCCTAATTTAGAGTAACAGTAGTAGGAGAGTACTGTAATGTAAGATTACTTTGGGCGTTTTGGGATGATGGTTTATGGTGCACTTTTGTTTGAAATTATATTAAATTGTTTTAGTATGATAACTGGAGTTACATTTTTGTTTCAACTATCAAATTAAGCAGTGAAATGTTAAAATAGGTAGTTATAAGCATTTTAGTTTAAGGGGCACAAGGTATTTGGCAATTATAAGTGTTTTTAGACGGGATTTTTGCATTTCTGCAGTAGGCTCTGGAACCTATCCCCGCATAACAATGTGGGGAGCACTGTAAACACATCAATCAAATGAATGGGGAATGCTAGGTAGGTAAAGTAATGTTCTGCTACATGGTTAGATATTACAGCAATTGTTCAAATACTGAAGAATCTATGGGTAATCCCCTTGAAAGGGACACTGAAAAATTGATTGCAGTGGAAATGCCACAGCAAGAAGCACAAGACAAGCAGTTGTTTCCACAGCTAGCAACACCGTCTTTAAACAGAGCGGTGGAGGGCCTCATCGAAAATTCACCAGAAATGGAGAGATGAGTTTAATGGGGATGCACAGGTAAGTGACTGGGGGGCTGAAAGATGGCTACGCAGGGGTCAGCTCAATATGGAGCAAGCAAGGGGTGTGTGTGTGTGTGTGTGTGTTGGGTCTGCTGCTGATAGGGTTCTGAAACCGAGGCCAGCGGCCCAGCGTTTTATGTCCTCGGAGGATTATTTTCTTGCTCTTCTCATAGTGTTTGGATTGCCAGCGTGTGGCCTTAGGGGTCAAGATGGTGACTCAGTCACGTGTCATGACCTCCGTTTTGTGTGTCAAGACCTCGTGTGGGCCTTCCAAATCCTGGTGACCTCTGGCAACCCCATGTTATTTTGTTTCTATGGGGACTCAACTTTTCTGGCAGGTTTCAGCAGGCTTCCGTCTCCATTTGCCTTTATCTGGAGAAAAGGTATTTCAAGCAGTCACCAGGTCTTGGGGAAGATTAAAAGATGTACCAAACAGGGGAGTATGGAGAGAAATTTATGCAGGGGCTGAGCTTATAACACCCTTCCTCAGTTAATTATCAGTATGAAAAATACATTTACTTTATAAGACAGTTTGGAGGTTGAGTTTGCTTATAAAGTGGTTTCCCATGTTACAAAATGTACATAAATACATGCTGTTTAGGGGTGCTAAGACCCTCCAGATAATGTAGAGTTCCATATAAGGTGAAACCAAATAATTGAAGGACTACTGTATATGGTCCAAATGAATGAGTATTTGATAAACTCTAAAGTTTCTTTCCTTTTCTTTGTGGTAGTTTAGTTACGATGGGGGCAGAGTAACTATACAGTAAACCCCCCGTATTCGTGATCTCACGATTTGCGGACTCATGTATTCACAGATTTCTCTGCGGAACGTATCTACCCATTATTCACGGAAAATTCGCCAATTCACGGTATTTTTCACTGAGAAATATTCACAAATTACTGTATTTTCATCTCATTTTCATGACTAAATGCACTTTTTGTGATAAAACTAATAAAATACTCAGTTAATGCTCAAGTTACGATAATTCACCTTACGATAATTTGATTTTGTAATAGGGTAAGCAACTGATACCGATAGAATATTATTTATAAAATATTTTTAAATTTCGCACGGGCGCAGGTGGCAGCATAATCTGGCAGTGAGAGAGACCAAATTACAATAGAGAACTTTTCCTCCATCTCTTTATCCCATCTTCTAGTTAAAAACGTAAAAGAGAATGATAAAAGTATTGCTAGTAACATTGTACTCTTGCATAAACGCGTACAGCCATAAACAACCGACCAAAAAACTGTTGTTTTGCTTAAAACATAATCGAATAATAACAGTCGTTTACATGGTATTTCAACCATCGTGCAGTAACAAACAATTACCGTAGCTTATAGCACAAATGACGTTAAGTAGAATAGGACTGATATATTTTTACATTATACCCTTATTCGGTATCGATAAAAGATCGTCAAGGAAATATACTACTAAATTTAAGCTGCAAGTTGTAGCTGAAGCTGAGCAAACAATGTTCAAGCTGCTAATGACTATACTGTAAATTATTGTGCATCGACAACATGGATGAAACTCGATCATAATTAAAATTGGAGAGAAAGTATTTTAATCAAAACTACTGGGCATGAAAGAACACACTACTGTTATTTTTACACAGATAAACGATAAATACGTAAAGCTCGTATTTTGATGAAATCAATTGAAAATAGCGAACAGAATCTTGAATTTTTTTACACAAAACAAACATCCCCAAACAGCCATCGTCATCTATTAACGAAAAAATAGATAAATTAATTTCACAACGAGACGTATTTTAGTTATAATTCAACTTAAAAACACTTCGTATAACGAAAAATAACCTTACCCCATATAAATAAAGTATCTAGAGATTCATTTACGCTAACTGGAAGCAAGAAAAGCGCTCTGAACTGAATTAAATACGGCGAAATAAACACCGCATAAACGATTTCCAAACCAAAACATTGATCACTATGACCACAATTTATAATACAAAAGCAATATAAGAATATATACAATATTATTGGATACAGTGAATTAAGGCATAACATTTTTTATGCATATTCGTTATGCTGATGTTTGTATAATACGACATGTGAATATAGAGTACAGTATAATGTAGGCTATGCTACTGTATATGTATACACAATGTACCATAGTGTAGGCTAAGCTAATTCTTGTTATTCAATTTCTCTTTTCACTGAATTATCATAAGTCACTTTGCATGAACCTCCAGAATTAACTGATATTAATAATTACTATACTGTGTATGTAGAGAGTATACTTTATAGTGTAGGCTAGGCTACCATATATGTATACATCGTACCATATACCCTAGTGTAGGCTAGGCTATGTTCGAGATACGTTTTGGTATTTCTTACGTTTTTTCCAACAAAATATTTTTCTTTTTTTAATCTAACCCCATCATAAGTAGGATAATACCTGTATAAGCATTTTTAGTTTATTTTGTGTCTGTTTGAACTATCAAAATTGGCAGTTCTAAGTGCTTTCCATGAAAACGCCTCCTATTGAAGGCGGGGTTATAGAGCTGGCTGCTGTAAGCTTTTTGGCTATGCTGACTCATGATTTGGTTAACTTAATCACGAGGCCACTACTTCCCACTTTTATGATCGGTTTTATGGCTTTCGATGCGATATACTTGCTCACTGTTTTTGAGTTCGTGCAAAGTCCTACCTCGGTCAGCGTACTTGAATCCACGATAATAACAACAGCTTTTAGGCGTTACCATTGTTCTCTCTACCTCTCTTTTTATTCTTACATCTCTCGCTCTCTCTCTCTCTTTACTTTTTCAATTTCCTATATTTCTCTTTCTCTCTCTCTTTTCTACCTAATTTCCCTAGCTACTCTACAGTTCTAAGTATTCACAGGTCTTAGCTATTCGCAGGGGGGTGTGGTACGCATCCCCCGCGAATATGGGGGGTTTACTGTAATGTACTTTTTAATTTTTTTAGGGGAATTTCCATACTCATGTCCACTGTCACTGCCTGTTCATCATCTTCAAGTGAACATCTATTTTGCACAGTATGTAATAAGAAAGATTTCATCTAAGATGGTCCCATCCACCAAGGGGACCTACAGAGGATGAGTGTGGTTCTCTCACAAATATTTGAGCATACTAAGGTAACTTCCTAGATACACACCTTACTCTAAGTGCTTTAACCCTTAGACGCCAGGCTGAATATGCATTAACAATACCCAAAACCAGGCAAACTTTAAGGTCTGTCTATTTAAAAACAAACCACATCACTGGAAAGAGGATGATATGCAAATGCACATGGTATAAGAAAAAAAATTCTAAAAAATTTGTTCTACCTTTCATGGAAAGTTGAAAGTGAATATTTCCAACCCTGTGTGGGGCCTCTTTTCCATGACACTCATAAAAATAGGCAAATTTTAGCAAGTTCTAATACTTTTTAAAAATTCACTCTGCAAAACTACATTTACAGCTGACAAACTATTGTAAAAGATAACTAAAACCAACAACAATCCCTGAGTAAATTTATGGGCAAATATATACAAGATATACTGAGATGGGGAGATGTACATTTCCCATGAAATCTAAAGTCAGAGTAATCTCCCAGTATCTTGAGCTGAGGAATGAGTGATGCTACAAGTTCGGCATATAGTCATTTATGGCCCCCTCAAGTGATAAGAACATTTTCGCGCAAAACGCGTTCAACCATTATGGCACAAAATAGCAGTAATCATATGAGCTGAACCGGAGAGTTTCACATGCAATTACTGGGGATCAGAAGAGCACTGCTGTCCCTTAAGGGTTAAGGGTCAACAGTCCACTGAGATCAGACCCAGCACTATAGACAAGTTTTGACATAATTTGTTTGCCTTGCTCAACACCCATAACTACTTGAATTTTACCAGTAAGAGGGCATGATGTCCAACCTCACTTTCCTTCACATTCTACAGGTGACCAGAAGCATATTGAAAGTTGTACTGTATATGGGTTGGTGTTTAAAAGTTAATCCTGATTGGACAAGGAGCAAAAAAAGGAGTGGTTGAAGGGTAAAAAGATTCTAGCAAATTTAGTTTACACCAACTACTCAGGGCATAGTTATGAGTCAGTACTAAATAGTTAACCTTAGAAGGCCCCCCACACAATGTCAAGGTGGTAGGAATCTGGATGGCTGACAGATAATAATGTATAGAGACAAATGTTTGAAGCATAATCAAAGAAGGGGAAAATTCTAGTGCTGGAAGCAAAGTTATGTTTACATATGTCGGCTCAAAAATTCTTTAAGCTATAACTGGGAATAATGGCAGATTATTTTTTATAAAAATTTCTCTTTGAATGATAAGCTCTGTGGTTGGTGGGGTCCCTAGCCAGAATCTTCATTGCATTTCATATGGGTGCTAAGTCACACTGTAAAGAGAGGGAGGGTTCATCCCTTTCGACTTTTGCAGATTTCCTTGGAGAGAACTTGAGTACTCTGCAGATTATGAGTCATTCATTGACAATTTGATTAAACTTTTTTAATGCTAGCCATATATCTCGCTTCTATGGTCTAAAATAGACAGAACATTTTCTTTATACAGTAACATCATGGTTGATCTGTAATGTCCCACATGAAGTGTGAATCACAGATTAAATCTAAAAACTATAGTTTGGCAAATGGTTATCAGATTGCTTCTCATTTTCACTTCAATGTCAAAATCCTTTTCCAACTGATATTTTTAAAAAACATGAATTTTTTCTTTATCCCACAAAAAACTGAGAGCTTGTGAAGTGGCTGAGGTATATACTTTTGTGACGGCAATGTTAAGAATACACTGGGAATGCCATGAGTACGAGGTAGCGTACAATACGGCAATGTCACCCGCATAAAAAATACTTTCAATTCCTCTTAGTAACTTTTTGTTTTATTGTTGATTGCAAGGAGGAATAAGTTAAAGCTAAATATACCTTAGTTTTTACCAGACCACTGAGCTGATTAACAGCTCTCCTAGGGCTGGCCCGAAGGATTAGACTTATTTTATGTGGCTAACAACCCATTGGTTACTTAGCAACAGGACCTACAGCTTATTGTGGAATCCGAACCACATTATAGCGAGAAATGAATTTCTATCACCAGAAATAAATTCCTCTAATTCTTCATTAGCCGGCTGGAGAGTCGAACTCGGGCCTAGCGAGTGCTAGCCCACAACTCTATCGACTTTCCTAACGAGGAACTATAGTGTACCACTTATCACACTTACCTTTGGTATACCAAATTCAAATTTTTATGACTGAATATTATCAGTTTACACCCAAAAGGTGGTCCATTAAAAGTGTTTTACTGTATTGATAGAGGTAAGTGGACTCAAAGATCATACTTGTACTGTAGTGCAATTTCAATATAATATGTCTCTAGGTGGTATCATAAGCCTTATCTTTTATTTGTTTCTCCAAATGGCATACTGTAAATGTTTCCCCAAATGACTTAAATGGTTAAGTGCAGATCTGCTTTTCTGTAACCCATAAAGGTTTGGGATAATTATATACTGGCATACTGTTTGATGGATTACTGGGATCCTTGCCAGGTTCGGTTAATGGTTTAACAATGGATTATCACCATTCTTTGGGAAATAGTTTTTTAGTCCAACGTAGACTGTAAAATTCAAGCAAATTACTTTTAGCTACAGGGTTACACGTCCAGTACATGGAATATCTTAAAGTTTCTCATACACAACAAGACCAATAAAAGAAAATTAATAAGTAAAAAATAAGAAAAAATACTGTATTCACCTTTTATCTTGTCCTGGTAAAATAGCTGGGAATGACCTTGGTCCTAACCTTGACTTGACACTCCCTGTTCTTGATCCTAACCTTAAAAATACTTCCTTACTTGCAGTTTCAAGCTTTGGACCAAGCCTGGACAAAACAGAAATCCTTGGTTTCTTGTTTTGTGGTGAACTTTTGGTCTTCAAAGGTCGCTTTCTTGGCAACTTCTTCCTGACATTCCCTTCAATTTTCCTACCTTGATTGCCTTTCCCAATACTGCTTTGAACACCATTTCTCTTAGATGGGCGGCCATTACGATTACTGAGGTCACCACTACTTTCAGAATTCTGTATACCATCATGATCTGGCTTGGCAGATGGTAATCCTCTCCGAGATTTAGAATTCTGCTGTTTTGCCTGTAAATTTAGAACACAGAACAAATCAATATTAAACCAAATCCAACAACACCAAAACAAAGACTACTTTACAACATGTATTCAAATTTTCTAGTTCTGGTCATCATGTTGCAATTTCATGACAATGAACTAAAATAGACAGAAATATTTAGAAAAACCTAAAATATTTTATGCAGAAAATTAACACACCAAATCCACATGTGTAAAATACAAAATAATACAGTATAATGTTGATATATTACAGTTTTCTCTTCATCTAAAAAATAGCAATTGCATTCATATGATGGGACACATTCCTCTTTCACAAATGCTGCTGCAAATTTGGTAATCAGACTTATTACTAACTTTAAACTACAATCTGTGATAGCTACAAGCAAGGCAAGTAAATAAGACCACCATAAAGAAGGAAAACACCTCCCTCATCAGCCAACCACAAAATTTCACCAGATTTCCTTTCACCAAGATATGCTTAATCAATGAAGCTGCTATTACCATTTGAATTTTTGCATAATCATAGTCCACTTCCATAGGTGTATACTGTACCATTACTATGCACCTGTTTTCTTAATGACATCTTAATGACAGGAATATTCATTTTCCATGAAAAATTAGAGATAGCATTCATCATGACCTATCTTTCTTTTTCAACTTCACATAGTTATCCATTAACAAGCACACCACCAACCTACTTCATATTCTTAAAAAGAAAATTTTGGTTATGGATTGAATAAGTTTTGGTTATTGAAGAAATTCAATTGAATAGGATTCTGGAGAATGAGCTGTCATTTTCCTTAACCCAAGTTGCCTCTTTATTGCTAGGCCCCTAGGAGGTAAACTAAGGAGGGTTAGTTTGTCATTTCTAAGGCTGGTTCTTGTTAGGGTGGTTGTTTTTGGACTTAATCAATTCCACTCTACAGTAGTTAACTGAAAGAACCATCCATAGGAGCTATTGACTCTTGTACCAAAGGATGACTGCAATTCAAAGCAACCTCTCATACACAAAATTCTCCCCTATTGAGTCTTGTACTAAAGGATGATTGCAATTCAAAGCAGCCTCTCAAACACAAAATTCTAAGAGTATCAACTAAAGTACTTCCGTTATTAAGCAGTTTAAAGAGAAGCACTCCTCATTCCTATATTTTCATAAACTCACACAAACAATTTGTGAGGCAAATTAATGAAGTTGGACAACCCAAGTAGGAAGAGACCAAAGGAAGAGATGGAAAAGTACAATTAAAGACAATGCAGTTGGGGCTGAATGGACAGTGAAAATGATTTTTAGGATCATCTGCAGTGACACAAGATGGGCACACTGTAAGCGGTAACCACCATCATAAATCTGAAAGTCACAAAGACATAAAATGCCTAAACCTTCATCCTGGTAAAAGCAAAAATTCCCATGTTAATCACCATGATAATAATAAAACCAGGTTTCTAGGGACCAGCCATAGTTGACTGAAAAAGATGTTGTATTCCACTAATTTAATAAGAACTCCAAAATGAAAAGTATGGTATACATTACAATTACTTTCCTAAGGATACAGAACCATACTGAGAGAGAGAGAGAGAGAGAGAGAGAGAGAGAGAGAGAGAGAGAGAGAGAGAGAGAGAGAGAGAGAGAGAATAATGGCTTTAAAAAATTTACAGTTAATTTACATACAGTCGGCCCTCAGTAAGGTGGACCAATAGGGGGACCAGGGTGTCCATCTTAGTCGACAGTCCGGTTTAACCAGCGATACCTATATAAATATACTTTATTTCGTTATCTTTATAAAGAGTATTAATAATAAACCAATGCAGAAAGGTTTGAATTAAACTTCAGAGTAAAAGGTGAAAAATGAAAAATAAAACATGATAAAAATTACAGAATTCAGCTGCATAAGATGCCTAGGCTGAGACATGAACACACAATTGTTAAGTAAAAAGAAGTTGAGTCTCTAAAATGAAAAGTAAGAAAATGCAATTTAGATTACAGGTACACAATCCTTTATCCAAAATCCTCGGGGCCAGTTTTTGGAATTTTTCAGATTTCGGAACTGTGGGGTCAGGAGCATAATCAAACATTACTATTGCAGCAAAAACATTTTTTTTCTTTTTTCATGTCTTTTCATTTTAGTTCTTTATTCATTATATTTATTGTTATCTATATTAATACAGTGTTAAATGAGTGTGAGATAATTAAGATCATCAATAATACAATACAGTACAGGCAGTCCCCAGTTAACAGTGGGCTTAGTTAAAGGCGATCCAGTTTTACGGAGCTTATCTAGCGACGAAAATCGGCAATTTTCGGTGCCGAAAATCGCTGATTTCCGCTTGTCAGGACCGATAATTGGATATTGGCACCAATATATACTTAACAGAGGCGCCAATAACCGAAAATTGGCGCTGTTCGACGCTGATAAGCCCCGAAAATTGCTGAAAGATGCTGATTTTCAGTTATCGGCGATTTTCTGTTATCATCACACCCTTAGAGCAGAACTCCCGACAATAACCAGGGACTGCCTGTAGTGGGACAATTAAGACCATATGTTCACTAAGGCATTTTGTTTTCAACAAAAACCATTCTGTAAAACGCAAAGATTTACATATAATAATCAAAATAATCGTAATTCAACTTGTGAATTTTAAGAATAAGTAAGACTATAAAATTAATTTCATCATATCAATCTTGGAGAGGGCCGTTCTTTATTGTTACTAAAGTCGTCATCAGTTTGCAGTTGTACATTTGAAGACGGTCTGGGAACAGGATTCGTAAGTGATGACGCATCACCACAACAGACTGTGTGGGATTTTTCATACCACTATACTATATTAAAGTTAAAATTATTGTTAAATTCTTGTTTTCATAAACAAATAATTATAGAGCAAATTACTGAATAATTTTTGGCATCAAAAGTCAAATAATGGCAACGTTCAAACTTAGTGCCGTACACAATTTGTGATTGAAATGTCTATAAATAGAACAGAAGTAGAGGGCTGTCAATGGCTAACAAATCACCATGGCAAACAGCCAACTAATTAGGTTTTAGCTGTATTCTGTCTGAGAAAGAACGTTTTGATCATGTGAAGCTGACGATGACATAACGATGACATGAGTGCCTGTGTTTTGAATACAATGTGTGTGTATTGTAATCAAATAGTGTATGTATTTTACTGATTACATGAAGAATAGAATGAATTCCTTCTCATTACTCGAGTGAAAATTGTTGGTTCACAGATTCTTCAGCAACAAATTTTTTTTTCTTTTTGCTTCAAAAGATATTTTACTAACGCTGCGTGACATACCTTCAAATCAAAATTCATCTCTTTAATCTCTCGAGGATAGAATTAAGCTGCACAGAGGGTACTCTCTCTCTCTCTCTAGTGTCATTGGCCGCGTAAACACAAGTACTGTTCAGTAACTAAGCTTCTGTCTTTCTAAAGTTTACCTTTGCCATGTATTTCCTTCCTATAAACATATAAAGCATCATACTGTAGCTACCAGTCAGGCAGCAGATAGGTAAAACTGTTAATGTTCTGTGATTGACTACGGTACTTCCTACCCTTCCAGACAATAGCGTGTCATAATGACTGTATGTACTGTGCGCAAATTAAATCAGTTACAAGTTAAAAGCACTTTAATTTGGTACAATATAAATACAGAACTGTACTGTATATACAAAATAAAAATATAAATGAAAATTTTTTTATTTACCTTTGGTAAATAAGAAGGAAAACGGTACCTGACAAGGCGAGGAACAGTACCTATCTTAAATTGCGGGCGAACATTACGTATTTTAATTCAGCTGACCTTCATTGGTGTCCATCTTATCCGATATCCGGAACAACGGGGCCTGGTTTAACGAGGATAGACTGTACACCGCATGTTGGGGGGGGGATTAAACAATGTATACCACAATCCTTCAAGTTTTGGTCCTCAAGAAATCTTATTGAATGATACTTTACACTGTATTTACCCTTGCCTTGTGCCAATGTACATGCAAACATACCTACAGATCACTCATAATGATGAGTTTCCACTAATTCACTCAACAGACAGCTGAATGATGCTGTACAAACAATGGCTCCTCTTACAGTTTGCGCCGTTCAATACAGCATATTGGTTTATCAGAAAAATTATATTTTTATAAAATAAAGTTTTATATATACTTACCAAGTGATTAAAATACTTTGGTTCCCTTGCACGGCAGCTTAAAAAATAAAAAAATTCGAGGGTAATGTTTCAAAGTTCAGTGCAAGTGACTGGTTCTGCCCACTACCGGGAATCTCAGGAACTACTAGCAAATAAGCTTATTCTGTTTCTGCCATATGTCCATCTGAGGGGAGGGAGGGAGGGCTCTGATCATTTAATTACTTGGTAAGTATATATAAAACTTTATTTTATTATAAAAATGTTATTTTTATATAAGGAACTTACCAAGTAATTATAATGCTGATTCCACCATTGACAGGAGATGGGAAACATGGACATGTTCTACTCCAAAACATTAATTCATATAATGAATTTGATATAGAAAAAGTTGCTAGCATTGAAAACAATACTTGTAGTTCCTTGTTAGTTAAGAGAGCCTGCAGTAGAAAAAACTGCCTCTGGTTGGTGCTCAACTTAACCTGTAGTGGCATGGTGGTAAAGCCCTGGAGCACCTCTACTTAAGTAGGAACTTTGCAGCAAAGGGGATGTCCTGATGGCTAGCAAAGTATTAGGGAAGCTTTGCAGTGAAGGATGTAATCCTGATGGCTAGCAAAGCCTCCACAAGTGCCCTTGCCCTGGGAGCAGTACCAATATAAACACAACCAGAGAATATTGTCACCTACACTGAAATAATGACCACAACCCACCCATTGATAGTGATGGGTGCTACAGGTACAGTGTACTGTACCCATCTGGCTCTTACAAATCTCAGTCCCCTACTACAAGGTGAATAGGTAGTATGAGAAACTACTAAGCTTCATTCCACGAAGCCATGCCAGTTATTAACAATGATCGTGAGGTACTGCAAGAATCTGACACTGTTAAAACTTTCTTCAAAAAAGTGTAAAGTGACGATCGATTACACTTCCGGTAGGTCAATTGTAGAATGGACATAGGGGGCATACAGTGTCTGAAAGCTAATGAGGTATACTCTGTTCTGGCATCATTAGCTTTCATAAAAGGAGGAAATTACTCTCCTACATCTGAGTGTGTTTCAGAAAAGGTCGATTGTAGAGTGAGAGTCAGGGACATATAGTGCCTGAAGGCTAATGAGGAAGAGGTTGTTCCGACTTCATTAGCTTTACTAAATGTAGACCAAAGGCTACCCTGAATCTAAGAGTGGACTCAGAAAACAAGTCCAATCACGAAAGTACCATACGTTCTTAGACGGAGGACGAGAAATGTCCTTGCCAGCACACTAGAGGTAATACTCAAAAAATCCCACAAAATAAAGACTCTTCCCCATAACCAAAGATGCAGGGAGAGTTGCGCCAGACGACAGGGAGCTGGACCTCAGCGTTGGGTGTACTGAGCTGTCGCCAGGCTGTAGGTGGAACCAGCTGAACTTGCCACCAGATAACTAATCGGTTGGGAGCTGGCGACCACTCCTAGGAGCTCGGGGTAAGACTGGTGCCCAGCTGTAGCTGGAGCCAAGAGAGATGGAAGCCAAGCGAAGAAAAATAAATTCGGGCTGATGGGTGCTCCTGGGAGCCCCGTTCACTGTCCCCTGCTGTCAAGATCATCTTCTCTTCCGTAAGTTCTTGAGAGAGAGAGAGAGAGAGAGAGAGAGAGAGAGAGAGAGAGAGAGAGAGAGAGAGAGAGAGAGAGAGAAACGGATCCAGGTCATGGAAGAGTCCCCGTTCTCGGTTAAAATTCCCAGGGCAAACGAGCACACCATGTACCGAGTCAGTTGTAGCTCGATACCCCCTTCAGATCTGTCAAAGGTAATTGTAGCAC
Source organism: Macrobrachium rosenbergii (assembly GCF_040412425.1). Classification (NCBI taxonomy): domain Eukaryota; kingdom Metazoa; phylum Arthropoda; class Malacostraca; order Decapoda; family Palaemonidae; genus Macrobrachium; species Macrobrachium rosenbergii. Next base: position 14,226,760 of record NC_089754.1, read on the forward strand.
CTCTGAACAAAAAACCCCTCCTTCTTGATAAACACCTGGACAGCCCAAGGTCAGCCCGCATAGGAGCCTACCACTATTGATGGTCTCTCTTGAAGTGAGGTAGTTCCGAGGGGGACCAAAGGTAGAAGGATTCTGGGAGAGTTCACCAAACAATCGCAGCAATCTGGGAACCATAAATTACCAAACAGAACAGGGCTACAAAGAACGTTGTAACGTTCTGACTAATCTGAAGAAGTCTAGCCCTTCCTTGACCTTTTGAATGGTGGAAGAGCATATAAGTCTAGGTTGGAATCATCTTAGAGAATGGTGATGTTACTCATGCTTTAAGGTTCCTAGGTTGGCAGGCAGACAAAGTCGGCCTGTCCCATAGATAGTACATAACCCCAAAACACAGGAGGACATAGGTCCCTCAGACACAAGAGTGAGTTCCTGACAGTTCAGTTCATTTGCCAGAAATTCCAGCTAGACTACAAAAACTCTATCAATTGCTCACTGATAACGTAAGCCATAAGGACTGCAGTCTTGTGTAAAGGAATACTGCAGTCTAGGAAAAGCGACGGCGAGAAGGACTGAAGCCTATGTTAAAGGTTTTCAGTTCTCTGGTAAATGTGTGGAAGTTCTGATCTCCTAGGTACATGTCCCAGAAAATCCCCAGTTTCCCAAGTGGGCTCTCCCAACAGAACAAGGAGTGAGAAGCAGTCTAAGACTGGTCTCCTGATGAGGGACTTCCTCTAAAAGACTGAAATAGGACAGATACCATCATAGGTCCCATTGAAAAATCAGGTCTTGAGGAAAAAACAGCGGAACCCAGCTGTGATTCCTTGTTCCTCCTGATCTTGTGGGATAGGTTGAAGATCAAGGCCACAAAAGACAACAGAGGAAGTTGGCAACAACTCGAGAGAAGGCTTGTGCCGTAGATATTGAATCCTAACTCCTGAGCTGGCAGACTCTGTCTTGCAAGATGGGTTTGAGAAATCTTCAGTCTGTGTGCGGACATGAAAATGAAGCATTCTTACAGATCCTGAAAATGAAGCATTCTTACATATCCAAGAAAACTCCATATAAACACCCGGAGAATGGACTACAGGATTGTTCGGTTCGCTCTGCAACTGAGCAAACTTGTAGAACGTCGTGCAGCCTCGCAGACAACTAAGTGGGCTACTTGTTAAGCCCGCTGATACCTGACAGTCCTGGACACATGGCCATCAGGGCAGGATCAATTTCTATGCAATAACGCCCAGCGTGAACTCGGTGATATCTTGTATAGACTGAAAACACACGTGGAACTGTACTTGGCTAGAACAAATGTCCGACACGCATATCGGTACTTGTCAACAACTTCCGCCTCAGTAAAACAAAATGCTCTAGGAGAAACTGTAAAAAGGAACTAGGGATTCAGTGGTGGGAGCCCTGTATGGCTAGAAGTGCCGAGAGCTCCGGTACAGGTGTCGGGCACTCGGGATTCGACGCCAGAACGCTGGTGCCAAGAGCTCTGAAGGTGATCAGGCACTTGGGAAAGGATGCTGCTATAGAGAGGGTACACAGCGCTTCCTTCTGCCTGGAGCTCATGAAAAGTCTCTTCCACATAAGAACACTCAAGAGTGAAAAAATTGTCATCTGAAGGGAAAAAGAGCACCAAAACTCCATTCTTGCAATCGCATGATAAAGCTCAAGATTTCCAAGAGCTGTTCCTTGAGGGGTGCCAACAAGGGGTCGTCTGGTTCTGAGATGGAAACTTGGCAGTTGCGAGAAGATGACGGTTGATAAGAAGGAACAGGGTGTCTGGTAGTGGCGCCAGGAGCTCGGAGTCAACAATTGGGTGCACGGGAGCAGGTGTTGGGCACGCAGGAGCAAGAGCTGGGCGCAAGGGAGGAAAAGCTGGGAGCACAGGAGCCGGAGCAGGGTTCTTGGGTGCGGGCGTGGGCGCTTCAAGACAAGACAGGGCCTTGGGTGATAGACAGACCCATGTTTCAAGCATCTGGCATCTTTGGGAGAGATCGAAATAGAAGAATCCCATGGGTTTGCAGGAAGTTGAACTGAGGCGAAAACTGAAGGATCCACATCATAGCTACAAGATGGAAGCGGGTTGTCGAGGATGTCCCTGTGACGCTTGATCAGCAACGTTGAAGCAAGAGTCAAGTTGTCCATGTACCTTTTCAATGGCCCGGATGAATCCAGGAAGTGTCTACAACGCCGGCGGTCGGAATCTGAGTCTGAGCTAGGCGACAAGTGGTGCACATCCAGTGGCATGCCTTTCCAGTGGCAGTCAGTCGAAGCCTGGGATCTAGCAACAGGTTCAATTGAAGGGGGCAGCAACCTGTAAGCAAACCCTGCCAGCTTCCCTTGGACCGCCGGTGTATCTTCTTCCGGCTGCAGGGGAGAGGGACAGTGACCTTTGTCTAGGCGCACCCACGGGACAGGGAGCCACCTCCTCCAAAGAAACTTCACTCAACACTTGATCACTAACTTTGTCACAGAACACTTTTTCCATAAGCACACGTAGGGACGCCCCTATCTCTGACACTGAACTCACTACCAGACTAATCTTCTTGTTGAATTAGGGCTCAATTCTGGATCCAGACTGGCTATGGCATTGGGGTCAGAAGCATGGGAGTATGTGGAGCAATAAAGGGAGGACTGAGAATAAGAGAGAGTATGTACAAGAGTAGACGGAAGAGCTAGGCTAGAATCAGTCTATGGTTTAAGGGAAGAATCCCTACTTACAGAGGCCCTACTTTTGGCTCAAGCAGCTGCCTTTCTAATCCAATTTTTCTCAAGTCTATTCAGATGGGATTTGAGCACCTACAATTTAGTCATCCCAGCCTTGCACTCTGAACATGTATTCTCTCTTGAACACTCCTGCCCCCTAAACTTAGTGCACATGGAATGTGCATCATAAATCTTAGTAAGTCTAGTCTTACAGCCCTTGCTACAGAAATGACGACTGGAAGTGCTAGAATCTGACATAATTACAAAAGAAAGAATCTAATGCAAAAAGAGAAATAAGAAAATGCAACAGTTTGACAAACAAAAGTGAATACTTCCCGAATTCGGCAAGCAAGCATGAACAACCAGCAAATTAGGCAAGATTGCAGAGCGTGATGTGCTGTTGGCAGCGCGGCATAAAAGAGAATGATCCCACTGGCGGTAAGTTGCTCCTACGCTCCCATTGCAGTGGGGAGGCCTGCCCCCCCTGGCTTTGCAACTGATGTGTTACCGTGAATTTTGAATTTAGGATGACATGCGAGCATAATCATTAGCTAAGTAATTACTTGGTAAGTTACTTATATAAAAACAGAGGGTTTACTGTACACCCAATACATACAAACATACATACATTTACATACTCTACCTATGGAATGCTTAAGCATGGTGATACAGTCATTTTGTTGTCATTAAAGTTTTTAGGCTAGCTTATTGTGACACGGTCTTGATTGAGACATTTTGCTTACTAACATGATGTATTTTTTGGATCATTGGTGTAATATTTATTTACTGCACACTTACTGTGCACTGCAAAGCTACATAATTTAAACTTATCTGGATTAACCATATTTTGGTTTGGTGCATGTCTGCACAAGCTAACCAAGGTTAGGATAGGATTTAAGCTGGCACAGCAAATTCTAAAATATTCACTATATAATATCTACATTATGAAGGAATCTGCCAACCATTTCTTGGACCTATTAAGAGCAGATAATCAAGGTATTGCTGTATCTATTTCTCAAAAATTCATGTCCCAAAAATGAGAAAATATTGTGCAATTTACCAGCATCAAATGCCGAGACATATAATTGTCTAATTTTCCTCTTACATTAAATCACCTCCCTGGATTTGCTATTAAAAGTTTTGAAAAACTGCCAGACAATCATGACTTCATGAGTAGTAAGAACCTCTCCAGAGTTCCTCACCATATAAGACAACTCAGAACTTCATACAGCATTTCAATTAATGATCTAATAGGTTTGGACACTTTAAGGATATTTGAAAATCTATCTTCAACAACTGAAATTATATGAAACTGAATATTATATGAAGCATAAAGTTGAAGCAAATACTTTATATCAAAATTTCTACAGACTTCTCCAACACAAGAAATTTAGGGAAAAAATTCAAAACTATTGAGTGAAGAATATCAACAGACAACTTACCAACACTTTTTTTAATATTCCCATGGCTGCTTGTTTTTCATCTTTGCTAGGAAGTTTTAGATCATCACCTTGATTGCTTCTTCTAGGCTTCCCTCCAAAGGATCTACCTTCATCTGCCCGCTGACCTTTTGCAGAATCTTTACTTCTTTTCTTCTCATTTTCATATGAAACATTTTCTTCCATTGCAATATCCATCACAGGGTAATTACGTCCCCTTGGTTTATCCAAATAGGAGTCATTATCTTGTTTTTGCCAAGACTCATATGAAGAATCCACCCTTCTATATTGATCCACATGAAAAGAATTATCAACCCTTTCCCGATTCATAAACGTATTGTCAGCCCCTCTGTGTGGATCTTTATATGACAAGTTACTACTTCTTTCATAATCCATATATGAAGCGCTTACTCTTCCATCTTCATATGGAGAACCTCTGCCATCTGGGTAAGGATCACTATTTCTTTTCTCTGGATAATAATCAGAGCCTCTTCTATCACTAAAGCAATCGCCATCTCTTCTGTCTCGATAAGGAGCATAACCTTTATCAGCATAGGAAATAACAATTCTTCTATCAGAATGAGACTCATACCTTCTGGCAGGATAAGAGTCGCTTTCTCTTCGGTCTTGGTAATATCCAAAATTTCCTCTCTCTGGAGAAGGTTCACCACCTCTTCTACCTGGGTAAGATCCATGACCCCTTTCTGAATATGAATCCCCTCTTCTCTCCGAGTAAGAGGAATGTCCCCTTCTTTCAGGGGAGGGCTCATGTCTCCTATCAGAGTAGCCATAACCTCTCTTATCTGAGTAGTAAGGGTCATCTCTTCGATCTGAGTAGTAAGGCTCATCTCTTCGATCTGAGTAGTAAGGCTCATCTCTTCGATCTGAATAGTACGTGTCATTCCTTCTACCAGGGTATAGCATATCACCCTGATTCATTTGACTATTGTTATTTCCTCCTCTCTGTGCATCCATACCACACCTATCATCAATTCTGTCTATATTTGCAAAAGGGGTATTGCCAAACTTAAAATCTGTACTAAATATCTTTTCCATGGCAGTTTTAATGACAACACCTTCATTTCTTCTCTGGGATTCCATATAATTGCCTCTGTTTGAACTTTCCCTTTGGTCATAAGGATTCCATCTGTCATGACGCTCTCCATAAGGTGCCCTACTACTGTTGTAAATATCATCACTTTTGTTTTGATAACCCCTATCCCTGTCAAAGTCAGCATTTCTCCTGTCAGAATATGAATCTCTTTTCCCTACAGGGTCAGCTACAAGTGACTTGAAAGGGGGAGGCCTTTGTGTTTCCAAATGCCTATTTTCCTGAGATCTTTGTGATGCCCAATTAGTCTTGTTTTCAGAGCTGTAAGGCAAATTTCTTCTCTCAGATACATTACGACTCTGAAAATCTCTTTGGTTCCCTTCAGCAGCATGACCTCTAGAGCTGTCTCTTTGAGAATCTTTCCCACCAGACCTTCATGGAAAAAAAATTAAACTGGTAAGAATTTACAATCCAAAATACCTGTTCATACACTTGTAAATAAAAAAGTTAATACATTTTAGAAAATAAATTTCAAAAACATGAAATGTCAATGAGTCAAAGACATGCTGTTCATTACCAAAAGTTGTACATAAAAAGGAAACATTTAAAAATCTTTAAAAATCCAGTATCTAAAGCAACACATTTTTTTATAAAAACCCAGAAATCATAAATAGCCCTTCATAAATACCCTAAGTTCAACAAGTGTCCCCAGACAAGAAAATTTTGAAATCTGTAACTACTTAAGAAGTAGCAGAATGAAGAGTAATTATGTGTCAGGGGACCATGAGTTGGAGGTAAAAAGATAGCTCATTCTAATATGTGAAAAGGGTCCCATAGCAAAGAGAGGAATGAGAGTAAGGAAATTCATATATGATGGGTAAGTTCATAAAAAAATTGTAAATTCTGAAGATAACTTGATTTTTCCTGGATATATAAAGCTGGTTCAGTCACTGAAGCTTGATAACAGGGTGCAATGTTAACTAGCAGTAGACAAGTGGGTGAGGCTAACACCTATTTACTTGTGGGTCAGCATTCACTTTTGCTTTCATTTACAGAGACAAACACATTCGATCAGCAAATGTCTCAGAGTCAAGGGCACAATGCAAACTTTGCAGAATGGATGGTTTTCACCTGACATCAAGAACCCATGAGCAAGTCTTGTATGTCCAATCCTCAGTCTGCACATCTTTTCTTGACTCCTTGGCATTTAGGGATATGACCAAGGAGATACTGATAAAATAATACTACTGCGCATTTTTTTGTTTGATGCATTATTTTCCCAAAGGGACTGCCAAAGGTTTTTAATTTTCTGACCTAAACAAGGATATACATAACAATATGGTAGTAGGAATCTTATAGATTCTAAGGAGGTGACTGATGACTTAGCAAGCTGATCAGCTTCCCCGTTCCCAAGAACCCCAACATGGAAAGGTGCCTAGCAAAAATTTACTTCTTTTCCTCTTCTTTTCACTAACAACAGCCAATCCAACATCTCTTTAAAATAATTGGGTGTAAAGAGTTGAAAGATTCCAAAGATTGAACAACACTTCTTGTCCCAATATATATAGTAAAACTATTTCCATTCTGAGTTAAGACTTCCTTTAAGGCCTTTAAAACTGCATGGTTCTGCTCTAAAAACAGGCTGGAAGAATCTTAGAGTTGGACGCAGTAAGGAAAGTCCAAGATAGGGTTTCCCTTGTTGCCAGTCTCTCCCTCCTCCCCTTGCTAGAGGAAGGAGTGGAATTGCTTCTATGATTTTAGAAGAAAAGTAGAACGGGTGCTCGATGTGTAGTCTTACTGCATCAGATGCCAGATCCAGCAAGTATTGGTTTGAGACCTATTCTCATGCCGAGTACCTCCTTCGATCGCTTCACAAAGCCAGGAGAAAGATGTGTCCTTAGACACTTCTTCCTTGGGAGAGACAGTACTAGTGACAATGGCTACGACATCCAGGTTAGGAATGTCGAGCCTTTTCGGAAAGTACCACAGCTCCCTAACAGGACAAAGTATCAACTGATCTGGATCATCGAAACAAAGTCCAAGGAGGCGGGGAATAAGGAGGACTCGAACCCGACAATACATGCTGATGGATTCGGAGTCCACTTACGACATCCGATAAGGAGTCGAGGTATTGATCCCCTTCACCTGTTTTTCCATCTTCTGAGCCAAGGCTGGAGCGAGATGAGAGATGGTCCTAAGAGGGCACATCTCTATCCGATGACTCTCGTAAGGGTGCATGCAGAGCACAGGACAGGAACCCTAAATGAGAGTCATAAGCTACCCAGGGAACAGTTCCCTGGGACAGCAAGACTGAAGATGCTTCTCATGCGTAGCTAAATCTCGACTGTGGAGAAGAAGGCTACTGCAGATAGAAGACTAGGTCGCAAGGGCCTACGTTCTTCACAAATGAAAAGGACAGAAGCAACCCTCGGCAGAGAAGACGAGGAAGTCCAGACTTGAAGAGCGACTCTGACCTGAGAAGAAGTTCCGTCAACTACACCCACCAGCAAAGATGGACCCAGTCCCTGGGACAGTGTTGCAGAGGACTTCAAGGGATGTCCAGCTACATCCGTTGCAGCTCAGCGAGAAAGCCTATGCCTGCAAGGAAAGCTGGAAGGTCTCCCAGTCCTGGACACACAGGGATGTACTGCCTGAAGAACCACTTCTTGTGTAGCTGCTACAGGAGGTTGGGTCAAGCAAAACTCTTCTCGATGCCTCGGAAGCAGCGCTATCAGGTCGGGCAAAAGGCGAAGTCTTCAAGCATTTGTCTGTAACTCGGGGTGAACAATGCTTGTGAACCCCTAGCGAAACAGACAAATACAGAGGGAAAAACGTAGATATCGATTTTTTCCCAAAGAGACAGCATGCCTCACCGTAGCGGCCCCTCAGTCTGGCACGAAGGAGCTTGAAAAACTACCGATTTTTTTGTGCAGGGAGGCAACAGAAAGATGGTAGGGATCTCTCAGTTGAGCAGTCTATTTGTGAAGAAAAGAATGAACAGCACGTTCCTTCCCGATCACTCAAACCCGAAGCCAAGCTTGCCTACTAATACATCCCCACCGGGAGACATCTGGCTAACTGAGATGTCGAGTGCGCTACAGAACACTCGAGTACCTGCAAATGTCGACAGATGAAGCAGGAGGAAAAAAAGATTCCCTCTTGTTTGTGCGACAAATGCCACTACTGTGGTTTGTTGTTCAACGAACCACTTAGTGTCATAAAACTCATCCTGAAATCTCAGCCAGAAGGCTGCCTTGAGTCGGGCCATTGATGAGAAGAGTACTACTGCACTTCCCGGTCACACCTTCAAGACAAAGTCTTACAGGTGTGCGCCTAATCCTCAATCGGTGAATCCGTAAGTAGACACATGATGTGAGGAATATGCAAGAATTTTCGAAGGTTCCTTCAATCGAGTATTAGCCTAACTCCTTCCTCATACTTCAAAGGAGGAGGAGGACAGAGAATGGAAGCAGACTTCCTTTCTCCGCCATGGGGAAGCTTCTGCAAGATAACAGGAGTACCGAGACAATTAGCTCTAGGCAGGCTGGCATTTCCCAAATCGGGGGCATGGGAGAGGAAGCGGATGAACAGAATTGCCGAGACCTAAGGGAAATAGACACTTCTGAAGGAATCCATTCACAGGTCTCTCGCAAATGTTGCTGCCAGCCCCAGAGACTTGATAAGTATCATTTCATCCAGGAATCTGCAGTAGGAGAACTTCTTCCTGGTCAATACTTCTTTCTCTCTTCCCTTCTTCCCTCCTCCCTTATGGGAAAGTGGATGGAAAGAGACACAGTTATGCGCACTTTCCTAGAAGGGTAGGAGAGGGCTATGTTCCACAATCTTCTATCGACGCCTGGGACTTCTTAGGAGTTGAGGGGGGGCTGGCTTGAACTCAAGGTCAAGTCGAGATGACTAAGACCCAGGATCTTGGCCATTGTCCAAAGAAAAAAGGCAGTGCCCTGGTACAAACCTTGATTACCGAGGTATCTGGCATATCTCTGCAAGAGAAAGGCAGAACCAAGTAAGGTTCATTCTTAAGGCTCAAGCCAACTCGAGACTTAAGAAACTGGAGATCCGAATTGGGACAAAGTCCTTCTTCTTAGCACCAGAATTGCCCATACAACTGCAGTCGGCCAGAACCTCTGCGGCAAGAAGAATTCATATTATGTCAAGGCAGGTGAGAAGCTTGGTGTTTCCACCTGAATGAACTCCTTCTCCGAAGAAAAGATTTCATCTGGTTGAGAATGCTCTCGGAAGCAAGGACCACAGCAGCCCCCGACACTCTCGGCCCCTTGGAAACTGCAAGGGTTGCGAGTGATGAAGATTATTCATTGGGGGAGTCGTGGTCCTGTCCCAGGGATCCTTGCGGCAATTCGTCAGATCGAAGTTCTCTGAAAAACAAGGGGAATCACAACTTGAAGAGAAGACCTGCTGCTTCGGCGTGAAACTCCTGTACCTCTCCCTTTGGAAGGAGACCTTGACAGATCCCATGAAACCCTCCTTGGCTACCTGGTTGTACTATGAGGTAATCGGGGGACTGACACCCAAAGCACGCCAGGAAGCTGTACTCCAAAGAGCTCTATCTGTTCGTCTCGCACCTCTCAGAACAACCAAGAGGAAAAAGAGTACAGGTGAGGAGAAAGAGTATCCCTGTCTGTCCTGCCAGTAAGACCAGCAGGAAAGGTGAACCATGAGCAATAATCAACCGAAGATTACTGCTACACTGGGGAAGAAGAGCGCTTGTGCCGTGGCAAAACGCTTTCCTGAGATGAGCAAAAAGTTCACTCGAACAGAGCCGAGAACCTGATTCGGAACAACCAGGTGGGGCTCAGACGAGTGGGGCAGAGCCAAGCCGATCACACGGACGCGATCCAGACCGGGTGGTATGCGGAGGAATGGAGGCAGGTACGGCGAGCCAAGCGGAGCCAAGCCAGTCTCGCAAGCGCGACCAAGGGTTGGTTGGGGCGAGCAAGCCAAGCGGAGCCAGTCTCATAAGCACGACCAGGGGCTGATCCGAGCCCAGCTGATCGCACGAACACAATCTGAACTGGACAGGGCGGAACTCGTCTGCCATGAACTATTGCTAGTTTCCCAAAATCTAAACTCCTTCGAGGCCGAGGCCCCTTGAGAAGAAGGTTCAAAGGGGAATTCTGTGTCTGATATCCTGCATGCTCGAACCCCAAGGTTCAAGACACAAGTGTGAAACCCGGCCAAGCAACCGAAGCAGTTGGCGGGCAGTATCGAGACACCTGGTGTCTCGGCACAGACACCGGGTGTCTCGGCACTTTCTCTCGTCCTGTGCCTCTCATAAAGGAGGCGCTGTGATTCATAAATTCGAGCTGCCCACGAGACTCAAAAATCTGGAGCGGCTGCTTTCCAGTTTCCTCAGAGATCAAAGAGCCAGGCACAGAACCACTCTTAGACGCAGACTTCCAAGACTGGCAATGAGGGCTCAGCCTCTCGAGGCCATGCTCTTGTGGCCCCTGAAACGCTAGACCCCACAAGAGAATGCTAATCGGTTCCCGCCCGAGGGCGGGAAGAGCCAATGAGAGAAACTTGTCTCCCAGAAGGGAGCCAGTCCCTTAGAAGTACCGCAGGGCTCCCAAAGAGAATTTCTTCCCTGCTTCTCCTGGTGTAAGAACCGACAGGATCTAGACACCAGGCTGGGAACCCGACCGAGCACTGGCAAGCACTCGGGGAGTGCTTGTGGTGCTGGCAGGAAGAGCTGAGACACCTGGGTGCTTCGGCCCTTTCTCTCGCACTGCTCCCGAACTGGGCCAAGGAAATACTCTCCAGACCAGACTGGGATACTCGATATTCCATAGAATCTCGAGCACTCGGAGTGGCTCACGAACGAGTGCCAGAAGCAGCCCCTGTCTTAGAGGAGGAACCTCTAGGACTGGGAACGGGATCGCAAACCAAGGTCTGCGCACCTGCGGCTCCCAAAACAAAACCCAGGGGTATGTGAATCGGTTTCCTAACCCAAAGGTCAGGAAGAGCCAACGCGAGAAACACTGCCTCCTCGGAAGGAGGCAGTCCCTAGACGTCCAAGGGCATCAAGAGGAAGAAGCAGCCTTCCTCTCCTTTGGCCGACGGAGGTCTGTCCAATTCCCAGGACCCCCTTGGACCTCAGAGAGGAAGGGAAGAGGCAGCAGAAGACGAAATCGAAGATAAGATGAGGAAGACTGCAGCCACTTCCACAAGGCGACTTCCTTCACCTCCACTCCGACATCTTCTACAGGATGGTGGACACGAAACAAGGTAACCTCCAGGGCAGTCAGGCAGGAACACAACGGAAGCGGCCTGGGACACGACCACCAGGAGAAGCAGCAGGCATGATCAGGACAGCTGATGCAGGAGCTATGGCAGTGGTTGAAGGCAGGAGCTACTGCAACGGCCAGGAACGTCACTTTCACAGGGTGACTTCTTTCACCTTCACGACAAATATCTTCTACAGGATGGCGGACATTGTAACCTCCGGGGCAGCCGGCAGGAACACAATGGAAGGGGCCCTGGGCACGACCGCCAGGAGAAGTGGCAGGCATGATCAGGACAGCCGATGTAGGAGCTATGGCAGCGATTTGGAAGGCAGGAGCTACTGCAACGGCCAGGAAAGTCACTTCCACAAGGTGACTTCCTTCACCATCATGCCGACATCTTCTACAGGATGGCAGACATCGTATCCTCCAGGGTAGCTGGCAGAAACACAATGGAAGCAGCCAGGGCATGACCACCAGGAGGCGCGGCAGGCACGATCAGGACAGCCGATGCAGGAGCTACGGAAGCGTTTTGGAAGGCAGGAGCTACTGCAACAGCCAGGAACATCACATGAAAGCCACCAGCAGTGACAGGAAAGATCAGGATGGCTGCAGCAGGAGACCAGGAACAGCAGCCCAGAGACTGTCATCAAGTTAACAGGAGCATAACACTGGAAACAGCAGAAGCAGATGGGCCACAGATATGCCAGAGGCATTGCCACAGCATACATGAATGCCAGCAATGACAGCGATCGGTCCACATCGGCGGGAACAGAGTCGGAACGATCCTGGCGTGGAACTATGTCATCCAGCCAGGTATTGTGGTCGATCCCGAAGCAACACTAAATGAACATCGGGACTCCTTCATGCAAGATGTCCCCTGAGATATCCAACCAACTACTGCTGTGTCTGCGATGCTCACTGTCAACCTGAAAGAAAAGCAAAAAATGATTAGAGGGAAACTCTCTCATTACGAGAGGGAGGTACCCAGAAGAGGTCGCCGACAGCCCCACGCCTCGCGGTCTTTGCCCAACGAGCGAGCGAAGAGGGCGGAGAGAGATCTCTACCGAAGGAGAGATAAGGAAGAAGCTACAGGGAGAGGAAAGGACAGAGGGGAGGCCACCAAGGGCGGTGGAAGCGTAACTTACAGACGACGCCTGCAACCTCCCACTGGCCCCGCAACTCTCTAAGCGCAGGCGGCGAAAACAACACTCAGCACAAGTAGAAAGGAAGTAGTCATGCCCTTGTACACGTAGGGCAGGAGCCCAAGAAGGAAAGTGAACTCTTACGTCCCCATCAATGTAGGGGAGCGAAGATATTACGTCCCAATCTAATATTTCTGATTGTACAGTGGAACGCCTTCAGTATCTAAATAAAGGGCTACTGGAAGAGAAGCATCACCACTCGGTTACGCTCCTTAAATACGCCCTTTGCCGTCAAACCCAAGACACAGCGCAGGGGAATCACAAATCGTGGGTTTGTATTAATAAATATCAAACACACGTAGTATATACAGAAAAATACATTAAGATCCCACCAGGATAATGAGAGCTTAACGACAGTCAGACAGAGAGCTCCAAAACCACGTCTGCGATGCACGACGGCCGAAAGCAAACTGGAATGTTTACATCCGGGCAGGCAGGTATTCCCGCCTACCTGGCGGTAGTTACTGCCTAACCACCTTGCTCAAGAGTTTAACGGCCGTTTCCAGCCTACACTGAAAGTAATTCCTAATGTAAAGGAACGACGGTTTGTATATTGTCGGAACAAACATCTACAGTATTTCTATTAGTACAATTATCATCTTTAATATATTTTCTTCCAAGAATGGTTTTGATTTATTTATTTTATTGAATCTTCTGTTTAGAGTATCTAAACCTTCTTGCTAAAGAGTGTTTTTCTCGTACTAATTCATATAGATCATTTGACCACCAGGGGACTTCATGTTTTTTATTATGGGGTTTTGAATGAGGAATAGCTTTGTCTGCTGCCTTTTAATGAAAGATACAAAGAATTTCTCTGTCTCATTGTGAGTTCTCAAATAATCATATGGTAGTATATTTCTGGTATGCAAGTTAAAAATGTCCCAGTCTGTTTTCTGCATGTTATAATGTGGAGAGTATGGGTTCAGTTTAGGATATTATGGGAAAATGATCACTTGAGTAGGAATCATAATATAATTGACAAACTAGATTGGAATATAGTTTGTCAATTATATTTGTTATATTCCAAGGGTTTTCGAGCAATGCATATTTACTTTGTTGTCATTCAGACAACAGAGATTATTAGTGTTCATCAAGTTTTCTATTTTTTTTCCATCTTCATCTGGTGTATTATTGTTATAGTCCCATATTGGATTATGTGCATTGAAATCTCTTACAATTAATATGGGATTCTTAAAATCTTTTATTATTTTTATTACTATTTACGCTGGTTGTATAAGTTAATAATATCAAATAAATTATTTTCTATTTTCACTGTTATTGCTGAAATTTGTAATTCAGTGTAGTCTATATCTACTTTGTTGTATATCATTTTATTATGGACATATATTGCTGTTCCTAAATTATTTTCATTTTCCTTTGATGCTGTGGCTAGTAGATATTTACCTATATTTGGACCAAACTTTCCCACGTGTTGTACACATATAATCATTGGTTCGTATTCACTTATAAGTCATTGGACTTCTCCTAAGTGCATTCTGGTTAATTGATGTTCCATTGAATTATATAACCATTGAATGGTGTAATATGAGAGTATTCAAATTATTCTAAATTATTTGAGCTGATTTTTTTTTTAATTTGTTATAAGTTAATAATTTGTATTTTTGGTCTTGATTCATTTTTTGTTGTTGTTTTAAGCTGACTTTTGTTGACTGTTACACTTTTACTATCTTGATTTAATTTTTCCATTTTGATTTTTTTTAGAATATTATCTACAACACTGACATGTTTTTCTTTGTAGTATTCTAAATGTTCAATACACATGCAACCTTCCTCATGAGATTTGATGTTTGTTTTTTCCTTATTCCTGTACCTCATGAAATTTCTTATGGTGTTGGTTAGGCTTTCTTTAGTTATAGTTTTATTTTTGTGGCACATTGCTACAAAGCATTTACTACAACCACATGTATCCTCATGTTCATTAGTTTGTTGTTCCTTGTCAATTTTCCTTGTGGTGCCTATAATTGGTGATGGATGAATTTCTTTGCTTTCATTGTAGTTATCTATGTTTTGGTTTTCCATTTCATCTGAATTTTGTGATTCTGCTCCTAGAGTATTATTGTTACTATGGGAGACAGTGGAATGTTTGATTTAGTGTTCTGTTCCTGAACTTTAGCTTTTGGTGAGACTGGTGGGTTATTTAATAACTTTTTACAGCTTTGTTTGGTGGAATTAGGTGGGGTCTTATCTAGCTGCCTCTTCTGAGTTGTGTTATCTGTTTTGCCACATTCTTGTGATTTTAATTCTTCTTTGTCTTTATCTATGTCAATATTCGTATCTATTTCTGGTAAGGAGGTACAGTATATCTATTGTCAACTGTGATAAATGTCACTGTTGTATGAAATCTCCAGAGAAGAGTTCTTTTGATCATGTATTTTTTTTAGTGATATTTCTTTATTTTTATTGTCATTCACTTCAGTTTGGGTATTGTTTGATTTTGAAATGTCTGCATACCTAAATTTCTTAGCCGGGTCATCATTCAATCCTCCCACTTTTGGTTCTAATTTTGCTTCCCTGATCGACATTTCTTTTCGCTCTTGTAGTAATTTATGTTCGGCATTGTAAATATAGAACGCACGTTTTAGATCAGGCATGATGTTCTAGGCCACAATTTATGAATTTTGGTTGGACACAGTTCCAGCGTGTTTTATGTTCTTGCAAACTGCAATAGGCACATCTGGAAAAACCTCTGCATTTAATGGCTGTATGGCCATATTTGCAACAGTTCTTGCATTGCATGGGTTTGGGAACATAAGGTCTTAGTTTCCTGTTTAATCCCAGTATTTTAATTTTCAAAGGCAAGGTTTGGCCACTGAACTTTATTTTTGCTATTTTGATAGATTTATTTATGTCTTTCCTGCTTGGGACCTCATATAGTTGGCAGTCTTCAACATTGCTGTATCTTTTCTGTAGTGAATCTAGAAACACTGATTTGTTTTGTATTTCTTCTTCTAGAGTTGGTAATATCACTGTGCCTTG
Organism: Macrobrachium rosenbergii; assembly: GCF_040412425.1. Lineage (NCBI taxonomy): Eukaryota > Metazoa > Arthropoda > Malacostraca > Decapoda > Palaemonidae > Macrobrachium > Macrobrachium rosenbergii. The sequence continues at coordinate 14,242,421 of NC_089754.1, forward strand.
TACACTGTTCACGTGGTATCATGCCTTGTAACACTTATATGTATGTTCTCTATGTTTTTAATATTTTGATAATTTTCTGACTGGATTCTGGTTGTTGTTTCAACCAACTATTCCCTTTCTTTAATCTGTCTTATGCTCATCTCTTGTGATGGGCATCGGTTCAACAAACAATTTTCCAATTTTAATAAGGATATTTCTTGGTCGGCTTGTAAATTCAAAAAACCTTGACCAGTTTGATTCTCCAAAAAGGGAATCAAAGTGAACCAAGGTTGAGTCAGGTCTATATTTTCTTTTGTTTATTCTTTTAGGTTCCAAAGGGCCCATGGTTGAATTTGAACTATTTTTTGTTCTAAGAGGAGAATGGTTCCATTGTGACAATGCCAGGCACTTCTTTTTACAGGGATATCCTTTTCCTTGCATGGATCATCAACATTTGGAGAATTTTCAATCTCCAAGACGGGTGCAGAGGTCGTCACCGGTGCCAAAACAGTATCATCAGAGGGCCCAGGGGTACTCGATTCTTTATTGTTGCTATTTACAAAGATCAAATATTAGGGAAAAAATAATAATAAACCTGAAAACTTCAAAAAGATATCATTAGCCTTTCAAGGGGTTTATTCTTCCACTAATGGCGCAAGTGAGAGCCGACTCCCAAAAATCTGCCGCCCCCACCCTACCCCACAGGAGATGGCACAATACAATTAGTGTGGCCCAAGTGTAAGCCAAACCTGCTTGCTAGGACCAAGAATATTACAAGAATACAATCATCCCCACCCTAATCGTAATATGGGCAAACTGGATAGAATGCAGAGAGTCCTATCCCCAGAGCTAGACCCCCTTGGAATCCACGGCCCAGCCCCGCAGAATAGTTCCGCCCTTGAGATATCGGTCTGACATCTCTCAGGTCCGAACATTATCAGGTAGTTGATGATCCTACCACAGTCCCCACTATTTAGCTTCAGATATAAACCCAATCCCAGTTATGATATCTTGTCCTATTTATCAAGTCCAATAAATTTTAGCAAAAGTGGAAAATTCTGCAAAAACTAATTCAAAGGAATATAGAATGGTATATGGGACTCTTGGACTTAAATCCGGGAACAGATTCCTGGGGTTCAAGAGGACCCCCTCACCACGTCAAAGTGGTCCAAAATTGAGGGGGACGATCAGGACAGCCAATGCAGGAGCTCGAAGCGGTTCGGAAGGCAGGAACTACAGCAACAGCCAGGAACATCACATGAAAGTCACCAGCAGCGACAGGAATGATCAGGACGGCTGCGGCAGGAGGGAAGAGCCGCCCAGAGACTGTCATCGAGTTAACTGGAGCATAATGCAGGAAACAGCAGGAGCAGATGGACCACGCCAGAGCAGTGCCACAGCATGCATGAAGGCCAGCAATGACAGCGATCGATACATATCTGAGGGAACAGAGTTGGAACGATCCCGATGTGGAACTAATGCCATTCCAACCAGGTACTGTGGTGATCCTGAAGCAACACTGAATCAACTTCAGGACTCCTTCATGCAAGATATCCCGAGATATCCAGCCAACTACTGCTGTGCCTGTGATGCTCACTGTCAACCTGAAAGAAAAAGTAAAGATGATTAGTAGAAGGAGACTCCTCTTGCTATGAGGGGAACTGGCCTACGCAACGAGAGGAGGCCTCTTAGAAGAGGTCGCCCGACATCCCGCACCCGGCCCCCTCGAAGTCTTCATCTGACGAGTGAGCGAAGGAGGCGAAGGAGAGAGATCTCTACCGAAGGAAAGACAAGGAAGAACCTACAGGGAGAGAGAAGGAAGGCGAGGAGGCCACCAAGGGCACCGTGGAAGCGGAACTTAAAGATGAAGCCTGCAACCTCCCCCTACAAATCTCTAAGTCGCAGGCAGAGAAAACAACACTCAGCACAAGTAGGAAGGAAGTAGTCATGCGCTTGTACATGGAGGGTGGGAGCCCAAGAAGGGAAGTGAACTCTTACGTCCCAATCAATGTAGGGGAGCGAAGATATTACATCCCAATCTAATATCTCCAAATATACAGGGGAACACCTTCAGTATCTAAATAAGGGGCTACTGGAAGAGAAGCATTACCACTCGGTTACGCCTCTCTAAATACCCCTTGGCCGTCAAACCCAAGACAGATGCGGAATGACAGCTTAAGCAAGGCTATCACAAATCGTGGATTTGTATTAATAAATATCAAACACGCAATATATACACACAAATACAGAAAGATCCCACCGGGATAATAAAGAGCTAAACAACAGTCAGGCAAAGAGATCCCAAAACATGTCTGCAACGCATGACGGCCAAAAGCAAACTGGAATGTTTACATCCGGGCAGACAGGTATTCCCGCCTACCTGGCGGTAGTTACTGCCTAACCACTTTGTTCAAGAGTTTAATGGCCGTGTCCAACTTCGCTGTAAGTAATTCCTAATGTAAAGGACTGACGGTTTGTATATCCTGTGGGAACAATCGATTTGTATGATAGCAATAGTCTTATTCTTTGCCTCTTGGATTTCTTCCAAGGTCAATTCACCATGACTCTTCATATTGGTTGAACCACAATTATTCAAAAATCATAAGTTCCACACTTAGGTCCTATAGACCTTTTTAACTTTGCTGAATCTCTCCCAATTCAGCAAGTGAATATTACCACTCATGTTGTCCCCTACAGTACTGACCAAAATGTTCTCTTCCCTACCCTGCACAAGTGATCCACCAACCCATGACCTATCTATTGGCCAAGAGGAATTTTTTAACCAAGGGGGTCCCTCCCACCAGCAAGAGCTATCCAAGATCTTTTCTGTCCTTTTCCCACATATCAGCAAGTCACTGAGATTGTCATACGTGGAATTAGAGAGTTTATTTACTGTACTCTATTTTTCACAAATACAGGGAGAACACTTTTCGATACTAGCCAACTTAGGCCAACTTTACTGTCTAACCAAACGGACAGTTCCACAAACTCATCTTTCTCAAAGGATTCTTTATTAAATTTGGCCATTCTTGCTGCCAGCAACAATGCCATCAACTCTAGTTTTGGAACAGTTAATTCTTTAATGGGTGCTACTCTTGCCTTTGCCATCATTAAATAAGTTTTCATTCTTAACTCTACAGGCTACACAGCCATATGCTAACTCACTAGCATCACAAAATATGCATATGGAGTCCCCTTTTCTATGCTAGCATTCCTAGGAGAGAAAATATCAAGACATTTTTCCAAGTCTTTGGATAACTCAACCCATTGTTTCTGCAATGGGTCTGGGACCTGTTGATCCCAATCCAGTTGTTGCTTCCACAAATTCTGCAGGTATACCTTTGCCCTAAAACTGCAGTAGAACTTTGAGTACGTCAACTGTTACATGTGGTCCCGGTCACACACAATCGTTCAAGCTTAACGCACTTTTCCCATCAGACCGAATAGTCAAATACTGTACTATCCTAATAGGGGCTGTTTTACTGTCCTTTATAAAACCACTATGTGCCAAGAAATGCGTCTTCCTCTATTTTAACATATCCCACTCTCTCTATGAATCTCCTATCCTCCTGATCCTTCAGGATTTTCTGGTAGTGTTCTAGATACTGAGTGTGCTTCTGAAACTTGACACACTGTTGTTTTAATCTATTCAAAGCCAACCCAAAGTTGGAAGTTAATCTCTTTTTATTGCCTTTCCAAGGCAATGTCACAACATACTGTTTGTCAATTTCAGAATACAGTGAGTTATAGTATTCTCAAAGCTCTCCAATACTTTCTGTTCCTGTTCCATTATTTCACTGCAGTCAATACCTGAATGATCTAAACTCCCTTGGATCCTTTAAATGAGTAGCCCCTTCAGCCATAATTATGTTGTCAGTTTCCACTGCCAGTTTCAAAATGGAAACATGAGTCTCCTTGGTGGGAGGAGAACTATATGTCCCCGTTACCATATAACCAAATATGGTTGGTAGCAATAGTAAATTTTCAAATTTCCTAAACCCTGGATGTAAGGTTTTGTACACATTGTCAACTCCTATCGACAATTCTATGGGCGATTGTTTCTCTACAGATGGATCAAAATCTTTATCAGCCAAGCTGATTTTCATTCTACATAACGACCTTAAGTTCTTCTTAATGTCAAATTTCCTTGTATATTCTGGTAACTCGTCTACCACCATACAATCCATATTTATTAATCTACCTCGGTGAGGTACAGCGATGTTCACCATTTCATATTCCTTAACTGGTGTATAAGTTAACTAACCTCTCAACGATATATTTTCAACTCCCTTGCTTTTATAGTGGAGTCCCTCAAGAGCAGATTTCTTTATAAATGATCTCTCAGCACAGGTATCTAACAATCCTCTCTTTCGCACAATGCGACCTCTTTTACCCTTTAGGGTTATTGTGGCTGTAGGTAAGGTTGACTTCCTAGTCGTCTTATTTCCCTGTCTGGTATTCGTCAAAGAGATTGTTCCAACTTGTACCCCACCTACCTTAGACTTATTTGGTTGGTTTCGATTGCATATAGCACTATGATGCCTAACAGCGCAATCGTTTTTACAATCTTGCCTGTCACAGTCAGAACTGAAGTGTTTATTGGATGTGCATATGAAACACAAACCTAGAGTTCTGAGTTGTTCTATCTTCCCTCCTCTGGTTACAATGTGTCCATATATGATTGCCTCCCTAAGTGCACATCCTTTAATTTGGTTTACCTTGGCTTTCTTTGTATTTTCTTTGGGCCTTACCAATGTTTTTATTGGTCTCACAGATTGCCCTTGTTCTACTGCAAAAGCAGATACCATTGTTAATGTACAGCATTAGCTTTTAGTGGTTCAGTCTGTGGGAAAGCTCTCAAATTGTGTATTTCTACTTCAAGATATTTTTTAAAGGTGTCAAATTTAAGCCAACCTTCTCCACACCTTTGTTTTATTATTTCACTTACACTACTAGGTAGTTTGATATAGAGCAAAATGGTATACAATTCACTCAATTCCAGCTGTTCACTCTCCAGCGATCATGTGCAGCATTCAAATTGCACTCTAAAACCTTGTAGCGATTCTGCTTCTGCCTTGGGAGTCTCAGGAGAAAGGAGGCCAGTCCCACACACACCTCCTAGCAGTAGCACACCTTAGGCAAGATGCAACCTGTCCCTCAAGAGCTGGGTGAACTAAATGGCTTGTTGAGCATCCACCATAGTATACAAGGAGAAGGAGTTCAAGGACCTATGGGCAACGTCCCAAGGTAAAAGATGAATGTGATCTGCACGATCACATTCCATCCTAGTCCTCAACTGACGGGTTCTTCCTGATTGTGATGGGCAGATCAATGCCCCTTGCCTTGAAAGATATGGCCAAAAAAGCACTGATGTCCACCATGAAGTCGTGGAGTGTGCTCATCTGATCATCTCACTAGTCAGAGAAATGACAATTTGGACACCATTTCTCGGCCAACTCGAAGGAACAAATGAGTCATTAGCACTGGGTTGAAAGTCTAGTCTTTACAGAAGCAACACAGACGTCACTGGCACCACAGGACCATCTCACTGAACACTTTCGAAATATGTAGAATGGCGAAAGGCATAAGCTCCCAGATGTACATAGGTAACAAAGGTGCGAGAAGACAGAACAGAACGGCCCCAACATCAATAAGTCAAGAAAGGAGGACCATGGTCAAGCTTCTTTAGAGGTTGAAAGAATCTGGAAGTCGAGGTGTCAAAGTCAACTGTCCTTGTCTCCTGACTTCAGCAAATAAATGTTGTAATAACATCCAACTTGCTTGGGATGTATGGTTAGCCACTACACTGAATGTTCTTCTGACTGCTCATGTACTTGCACTACAATAGAGCAGATGAAAGTACACTAGGCCCTTTTGCTGACCATGGCACTACCATAGTGTCATTGCTATCACACCAAGGAGTGTCAATCTTGGATCTTGAGACTCCTGAAAGTCTAAAAAGAACTGTGTTTAAGTCCCAAGAAAGGAAGTGTAGGAGACTGCCTTCCTGGTCAATATTCCTAAGAACGAAAATTCTCTGGAGGAGGACAGTGTAACCATGGCAATACCTTGGGGTCATTGCTATCAAAGGAGCACCTATTTGGACACTGAGACTCCTGAGACTGTCCTTCCTGGTCAATTTTCCTAAGAACGAAAAGTCTCTGGAGGAGGACAGTGTAACACGGCAATACCTTGGTGTCGTTGCTATCAAAGGAGAGCCTATTTGGACACTGAGACTCCTGTAACTGTCTTAAGATCCACAGTAATACTCCCCTCAGGTTGTGGATCAAATGGTAATTATAGCAGCAGCGGCTACTGTTTAAAACCCTCACTCCTCACAAGAGGAGTGTAACTACATCAAGTCAAAAGAAATGGAGCTCCTAGACACAGCTCCGTGACTAAGTAGGGACCAAAAACAAGTTATCGGAACTTAGTTTAGAGGTATTGTTGATCTCCCAGTGAATCAGGCAAAACGACAGGAAGTAGCAAGCACAAGACTTGATTCACGGATGCAAAACCGAACTCGTCTGTCATACATCCATAATCCTGGAGTGTGTCTGGTTAACCACTGTGTTGAATGTGCTACTGCAAACACGAACACCCGCACCGCCAATGGAATGTGTCTTGTTGGCTGCTGTACCGAGTGTACTACTGCAAACCTGTGCAACCACACCATCAAATGAAGCGCTGATAGGACATCAGCCCCCACTTCTTGTTGACTAAGGAACTACCCTGGTACTGTTCCTGAACAACACTGTGGAACGCCTATCCTCGGATCCAGAGGCTTGGAGATCTAAGAAAATCCAGGGTCTTGAGGCGCGGATTAGGTCAAGCTAAGCTAGGCTAGGCTAGGCTAGGCTAGGTTAGGTTAGGTTAAGAACCCAACCTAACCCAACTGAACACAGACCCTTCAAGAAAGGTTAACTACCTTCTGGCTGATATCATTAAACCAGAGGTCCCAGGATAATGAAGTGCATGATTGGTAGGGTTAAGCTAGAACTGTCAAGCTAGGCTAAGTACTTAAGCAAACCTAACCCAACCTAGTCCCTTGTAGAGTAAGAAACTACCTTGTGGTTAATGCCACTAGACAAGTAGCTTCAGGATACTGAAAAGCAGGTCTGGTAAGGTTAGACTAGAACTAGTTAGGCTAGGCTAAGTTAGGTTAAGTACCCAACTTACCTAACCTTTTCAAGTGTATGGGAATGTCCTTCGGTTGGTGCTTTGAGGCACAAAATATCTCTGGAGGAAGTGTATATAACTCCCTAGCTTACCATTAAGCTAGGTCCTCTCACCTCTCTGAGACGGGGTGGGAAGGAATGGGGAGACCTTGTTGAAGACCAGGACCCCTTTTCCATCTTCAGGAATTAGTCTTCATCCTTGCTAAGAAGTATTGCAGAAGAAAACACTGAGGTTGTTGCACCAAGGTGTAGGCCTGATCCGTAGACCTACGAGGTTAGAAAATAATTCTGATCGCACCAGGAAAAAACCCTGCACAATCAGAATTGATTTACCACTGTATGGTTGTTCAGAATGGCCAGGGTGATGTCCATGGCCGTCTGAATCACATCCAAGGCCATCTGAGTCACGTCCCCTGTCGTCCAAATGACATTCCCGGCCGTCCACATCATGTCCCCATATGTTGGAATCATGCCCACAGCCAAGTGGATCATGCCCGGGACTGTGAGAACCACTTCATTCTCCTGCGGCCGTGGGAATCACATCCAAAGCCATGGGAATCATGTCCACAGCTGTGGGATTCACGTCCACAGCCATCTCTGCTATGGTCTTCGTGCGACGAAAAGGGGTGGTGGTCGTGGTTTCTTTTAGGAGAATGCGAAACTGAAACAAGGTGAGGCTAAGACTCCCTGTAATTATGGAAACGCCAAACCAAACGTCCGTAAGAATAGGAATGACAATCTCAGAACCCCTCGGGAGAGTATGAATGAGAACGCTGAGGAGACCAGGGTCGTCAGTGGGTGCTCGAACGAAGGTGGTCTGAAATTTCGGTGTGCGTAGGACCAGAAGGAAGCACCGAGGAAGAATCCTCTACTCTGGATTTCTTGATTGGAGCTTTACTGTCTTTTCTTTGAACTTGCACTGGACGAACTGGAGACAAAGAACTGTTGGGAAGGCCTGTTCCTGACACAACTGGAACCCATCCGTCAGCAGGCGAGCGACAGATGAGGACGGAAGACTTCCTGCGTCCATCAGCAGAGGAGTGACAGCCACGGATGTCAGGAAGATTACGTCCATCTGCAGGAGAGCTACGTCCGTGGCCACGGACGGAAGGGCGTTTACGTCCATCTGCAGGTGAGCAACGTCTGTGGTCAGAATGACATCCAGCATCCTAGTGTGAAGACTCAGGCTTGTTCTGCATATGAACACAGATCTATCAGTGGTCTCCGCTTGACAGAATTGAACAAGGTGGTGATCGGACGGATAACAGTCCTTCAATGTGGCATGGCCATAGACAATCCCTTTCTCTTCCCAAACCTTCACGAGTGAGGTTGATGTTCCATTCCTGGTCACGCCATCCTGAGACAACTTCCATAAACCCCCGTGCAATGGCTGTGATGTCATTATATGGCGGTACGTCCATGCTATCACGTCCGTGACTGTGCGAACCTGATCTCTCCTAGGAGAGCGAGAACACAAGAGATGAGATGCTAAGGAGTGAGGCTGAATAGGCGAAGGGCTCTTGGGAGAGTGTGAACAGGAAGGGGTCCATGAATGATGGAGACTAATGCCACAGACATGTGAGAGACGAGTAGACAATGGCCAAGGCTGGAAACACGTCTGTTGCCATGCAGAATCTCTTATGTCTTTCAGAGTTTCATAACAGGAGCCTTATTATCACAGCCCGGCGAGAAACTCAGTAGAAAGAGCAGGAGCAAAAGACATCATCTCACAGCCATCAGTCGCCACAGTAGAGGTTCTCGGTTCAAAGAGCAAGGAGAGCTGTTGTATCGAGGGAACTGTCATGGCAGCTGAGACGAGATCCTTCCTACGAACACGAACAGGGGGATCGGGGGAAGATGACACTGCTGTAGATTCTCTGATCGCCGAGCTCTGCTTGGAGTTAAAAATGACATATTTTAAAGTAATATGGTATTTTCATAACAAACTTAAGCTTCATATATACTTACTAAATAATTACATAGCTATACTTTCTACTCATGCGGCAGTTTAAAGTTTGAAGTTCGCAGAAATGATTGTTTGTTTAGTGTAGGTAACTACCCTGCCCTCTATAGGGAACATTTAGCACTTCTTTTTTTTTGCTAAATGTCCATCAGAGGGGGAGGAGGAGGGCTCCAATTGTGTAAATACTTGGTAAGTATATATGAAACTTAATTTTATTATGAAAATACCATTTTCATATATGTAACTCAGCAAGTAATTACATAGCTGAATCCCACTTAGATAGGTAGTGGGATAAATGGACATATTCTATTCCAAAACAATCAGATATGAGGATGAATTTGCAACATAAAAATCTGTTAGCACTGATAAAATGCTTGTTGTAACCTTACTTTTAAGACAGCCACAGTAGATGATTACTGCCTTGGTCTGTAGCAACTTAGCGGGCTTTAGAGTGAAGGAGTCTTCCGAATACCCCTAAAGCAACAGAGAAAAAACTGCCCTTGCCAACAGGGAGCAGTATCAAAATACAATAGACCAAAAAAAACAGTTACCCATACCTACAACAATAAAAATTAAAAACCATCATACCACTACTACAGACTGGTGGGCACTCCAGGTACAAGTACCCCCAGGCTCCCCAGAACAACTCGACACCCAAAAAATTCAAGGCGAAGAAGTTACAGATAGGAAGGGTTGCTTCCTATGCTTTCTTCCCCAACACCGAGCCAGCCACTGACAACAGACCTAAGGTAGTGCAATTTTCATATGTCATTTCAATTTCTTTAAGATAGTGTGAGGTAAAAAAGGAATTGCATTTCCACTATGTCGACTGGAGGATTGCCGAGAGCAACACACTATGCCTAAAGGCATATGAAGTGGCGACCGCCCTAATATTGTGCGCTCTCACCTTAAAGGGAGGCAGGCCATCTTCTATTTAAGAGTGTGCCTCAATGATAGGACTTCTAAGAAAAAACGACAGCACATTCTTAGACATGGGTTTCGATGAGTTCTTGATGGAACACCAGAGGTTGCTGGCAGGGCCTCTGATTCTCTTCATCCTGTCTAAGTAATACCTCAGTGCCCTCACTGGGCAAAGGACCCTTTCCTCCTCCTCTGGTCCTAGAATGTCCATGAGGTTTTTAGTAGAGAACAAGCGTAGCCAGGGATTAGACAGGGATTCGTTCTTAGCTAGGAAGCCAAGCATGAAGGTGCAGTCAGCATCTCCCTTAGAGAAACCGATGCGCTTGTCTATAGCCTGCAATTCGCTTACTCTCTTCGCAATGGCCAAGGCCACTAAAAAAGTGTCTTCTTTGTCATATTCTTGAGTGAAATGGTATGGAGAGGCTCAAAGGCAGGACCCATTAACCATTTAAGCACTACATCCAGATTCCATGACAAGGAGCTGTCCTTCACCTGTTTAGTAGCTGGCCTCCACCTGTTTAGTAGTCTCGAAAGACCTAATCAGATCCGTCAGGTCTTTATTAGAGGCCAAGTCCACTCCTAATAGCCCCTCATAGTCGATGGAGAGTCCCTCGGAGGTCCTGAGAAGCTGAAGTCCGCTATTTGGGTTACAGTGGTTTTAGCAGATGAGATGTTATTGCTGCTGTACCACCTGCGGAAGATAGACCACTTGGCCTGGTAGACTTATGTCTACGTCTAGAAATAGCTTCCGCAGCTTACTTTGAAAAACCCTCACTCTGACGAGTCTCCAGATGGTCTGAAGCCTGTCAGAACTACAGCAGATAGTCCTTGATGGAACTTCAAAAGATGATGCTGTTTGAGAAGATGTGGACTTTGAGCAGTAACCTTGGAAAGTCCACAAAAAGCTTTAAAAGGTCTGGGAAACATTCTTTGAGAGGCCAAAGGGGCGCTATCAGGGTCATCAGTACATTACTGTGACTCTTGAACTTGTTGAGAACCCGCCCCTCACCATGTTGAATGGGGGAAAGGCGTAGAGGTCCAGGTTCAACCAATCTATCAGCATGGCATCCGTCACCCATGCCTGAGGGCCTGGGACTGGCGAACGAAACAGAGGAAGATGGTAATCCTTTGATGTGGCAAACAGGCCCACTGTCAGCCTGCCCCACAACTTCCAGAGGCTGTTGCTGACACTTGGGTTCAGGGTCCACTCTGTCGGGGGGGACTTGACCTCATTGACTTAACACATCTGCCAAGACATTCATCTTTCCCTGGATGAATCTGGTGGTAAGTCTGACTTGATTCTGGTCTGCCCAAATGAGCAGCTCCTTCACTGCCTGGCAAAGGGATAAAGAGTGGGTTCTGCCGATTCCTGATATGGGAGAGAGCCGTGGTGTTCTTGGACTGTAGCACCACGGTTCTGTTCACAACAGCTGTCACAAAATACTTCAGGCTGAGATGAACGGCAGACAACTCCTTGGCATTTATATGAAGCTTCCATTGCTCCGGAGACCAAGTGCCAGAAGCTTCCAGAGTGTCAGTAGAGCTCCCCAACCCTCGTCTGAGGCGTCCACTTAAAAAGAGAGGTCAGGGCTCAGCAGTTGCAGAGACTTTCCCTCTAAAAGTCTTTCACTGGATGTCCGTCACTAGAGATCCTCCTCCTCATTTGTGATTGGGAACGTCACAGTGTCTGGTTGCTTTCTTCTGTTTCAGTTTGCTCGTAGAAAGAACTGAAGAGGCCTCATATGAAGTCTTCCTAGCTTCACAAACTATTCTATGGATTAGAGGGTTCTCGGCAGTCTCATCCATTGATTTGCTGAGCTAACCAGGAGCGAAAGATGGTCCTGTACCGACTGAAGGCAGGACTCTATCCTCTTTTGGGAGGGAAAAGCCCAAAAACTCAGAGTTGATCTTCATCCCTAAATAGATAGTCTCCTGAGTTGGGACTAGTTGAGATTCTTGATTTATTAAAATCACAATTTTTTAAAGTAAATTGTTTTTTTCCTAACTATAAACCTGAGGTCCTTTTCATTAGGAATTACTTATGGTGAAGCTGGAAACAGCTGTTACACTCTTGGACCAGGTGGTTAGGCAGTAACTAACGTCCAGTAGGTGGGAATACCCGCCTGCCCGGATGTACACATTCCAGTTTGCCTTTTGGCCCAGGTTTCACACTGAGGGGTGGCAGGAGGTGGGCATAAAAATGTGATGCAAAGGACCTTACATTTGTACATTTGTATAGTTAGGAAAAATACAATTTACTTTAAAAAATCATCATTTGTTCCTACACGATATACAAACCATCGGTCCTTTACATTAAGACGACTCACTGGTTGGAGAGAGGAATCTGGGCGAGTCTCTTTGAACTGACTAGAGTTCTGCACGCCTGGGTTACTCCTCTGACATACTGATCGGAGTATAGGAACTGTGATATCAAATGTCAGACATCTGGACCTTTTCAAATGAGCGAGGCATCGTAACTCATACGAAAACAGGCTGAGAAGAATCTAAGGAGTCGGAGGCAGTAAGGTAAAGACCCGAAAAAGGGTTTCCCTTATTGCCAGGGTCTCCTTCCTTCCCCTGCTAAGCGGAAAGAGAGGGATTGTTTCTATGATTCTAGCGAGAAAAATAGCATGGGTGCTCGATGTGTATTACTGCATCAGACGCCAGTTCCAGCAAGTGTTGGTTCGAGTTCCATTCTCAGCCCGAAGGAAGAGAAGAAGTAGGATGAGGAAGGAGGAGGAGGAGTGGCCACTCACTGTCGGAGTTTTTCTCACTTCCGGAACCATACACCTTAGGCAAGATGCTACCTGTTCTCTTAAAGGAGCAGGGTAAGAAAACAAAACTTGTTGACCAGCCACCACAGGACAAGGAAAAAAGGTTCCAAGGGCCTGTGGGCAAAGACCCGAAGGTAGAAGAAATAAATAAGATCTCAGACCACATCTTGCTTCCAGACCAACAGAATCTTCTAGAATGAGAGGGATGGACCAGGCCTTTAACTTCATGAGCTCTCGCATGGAGTGTACAGGTGTCATCGTTGTCAGCTATAGAGCACATCCTTCCAATCACCTCACGAAGCCAGAAGAAAGACGTGTCCTTAGACATTTCTTCCTTGGGAGAGTCAGTACTAGAGAAAAAGTTGACAACATCCAGGTTAGGGATATCGAGCCTTTTCAGAAAATACTGCAGCACCCAAACAGGAAAAGTAATGATTGATCTGGGTTGTCAATTACAAAGCCCAAGGAGGAGGAGGAGATCAAGGACCCATCGTGGCAATAGATGCCAACGGATTCAGAGCCCTTCGACATCCAAGATGGATCGAGGCATTGATCTCCATCCCCTGTAGGTCCATGAAGATCGTCCACCCTCTACGCCAAGGCCGGAGCAAGACGAGAGATGGTCTTGAGAGGCAGATCTGTCGGACGACTCTCGCGAGGGCATGTGCGAAGCACGAGACAGGAACCTAAATGAAAGTCACATGCCACCCAGGGACCTGAGGACCCTGGGACGGCAAGACCGAAAGAAGCTTCTCATCAGTATCTAAATCTCGACTGAGGAAAAACAGGCTACTTTCAGATGGTACACTAGGCTGGATAAGGCCGATATCTTTCACAAGTGAATCGGAGAGAAGCAGCCCTTGGCGGAGGGGACAAGGAAGTCCGCGACCTGCTGAAGAGTGGCTCTGACCAGAGAAAACGTCCTGTCAACGACACCAATCAGTGAAGAAGGCTCAAATCCCTGGGTACAGCTGCAGAGGATGATAGCGATATCCAGCTATTTCCATTGCCACTCAACAACAAGCTTATGCTTGCAAGGGAAGCCGGAAAGTCTCTAGTTGTGAAGGCACAGGGATTGCACTGCCTAAGGAACCGCTTCACGTGTCGCTGACGCAGAAGGTGGGGTCAAGGAGGAACTCTTCTTGGTGCCTCGGAAGCAGAGCTAGCAGGTCGGGCAAAAGGCGAAGTCTTCCAGCATTCATCTAAATTCGGGGTGAACACTTGCTGAATACCTTGCGAATTAGACAAATATAGAAGGAAGATGAAGACGTTGAGGTTGTTCCACTACGTCAGCATGCATCACCGTAGTGGTCCATGGGTCTGGTACCATTAAGCAGAAGACCTGCAGACTTCTGTTGAGCCAGGAGGTAAACAGAAGGATGATAGGGAGCCCTCAAGTCGAGCAACCTCTCTGTGAAGAATAGAGTGAAGGGAGCTCTCTGTCCCCCTCAGTCGATGCCAGAGGCTGAGCTTGTCTGCCAATACATACTACTGCCTGGAATGTATCTGGCTGACAGCTCTACAGAGTGCACCAAAGTTCACTCGAGCACCTGCAGTCAACCGAAGTAACACGAGGGAAACGAGACCATCTTGTTTGTTGACATGCCACTACTGTAGTGTTGCTGCCTAACAACAACCCAGAGTATCTCAAAAAAACCGATCCTGAAACTTTTTGGGGGCAGGGAACTGCCTTGAATTCCAGTATGTTGTTAAGAAGGTACTTATCATCAAGGTCGCACACCTTGACGACAACAGTCTTACAGATGTGCGCCTATTCCCCAGTCTGTGCATCTAAGAACAGAGGCATGTCTCAAGGAAAATATGCAGACAAATTCAAAGGTTCCTGTTGATCAAGCACCAACCTAAACCTCCCTCATCCTTCAAGAGTAAAGGATTAAGAACCAGAAGTAGATCTTCATTCTTCATGAAGAGAATCGAAGATGAAGCTGCCCATGAGGGGACACCTTCTGCAGTGATGGCTGCTCCCTTAATCAGGAGAACAGGAAGGGAGACCAAACAGAAGTTCGATGAAAGGTGGCCTAGATCTGGAGGAAACAGATACTTCTCCTGAAGGATATCCACTGCCAGGTTTCAGCTATGTCGCTGTCATATAGTCCAGTGACTTGACAGTCATTCCTTCATCAAGACACCAGCAGGAGGAGAATGCCATTCCAAGCATTCTCCATTCCTCTCTTCCTGTTCGAAAGAGGGTTGAAAGAGACACACGTATGCTCACTTTCTATGAAGAAAATGAGGAAGACTGGGTGTTCTGCGAGCGCCCTTGGAACCTGAGACTGAGACTTCTTAGGGGCTGAGGAAGGGTTGGGCTGCCATTGTCCGGAGGACAAGGCAGTTGCCCTGGCACATTCCTTGACTACTGCAGTATCTACCTACTCTCTGCGAAAGAGGAGGGGCAAAACCGAGTAAAGGTCTATTCCTGAGGGAACGTGATGACTCGTAACTTACTAGACTGGAGATCGGAATCAGGACAGTCCCCTCTTCTTAGCACCAGAATTGCCCACAGGTTGCTGCCTGGTGCTGGGTAGGCAAACCCACCCCTAGACTGGAACAGTCTCTAGAAGGCAAAGACCTCTTCAGGAATGATCGCATCCAAGGAGGCAAAGCCTTGAAAAAGTGAAGGATCACAGATTCATCAGGAGAGGGAACACCCCTTGCGGCAAAGAGAAACAGCGAGAGATCCAAGTCTGGATGAGCCAGAGCCAGGACAATCTGCTACTCGGCATAAGACCCCTACGAGGCAAGAAGAATCGCTTCTGTCGAGGAAGAAGGGGAAGGAGCTTGACTGGGTGGCTCAACAAAATGCGCTCCCTGTCCAGGGAAAAGGCATTCATCTGGTCAAGAAAACCCTTATAGCAAGGAAGGACCAAGGCAGCCCCAACAAAACCCCTAAAAGGATCAGTAAAGAGTATTCACAGGGGATGCCGTGGTCTTCTCCCTGAGATCACTGTGCTGATGAATCGGCATGAAGATCTCTGCGAAAAGAAAATTGAGGGTGTCTGCAACCTGAATAAGAAAACCCTTAAGTCCTCCTGGGGCGCGAAACTCCTGATCTCTTCTTCTTAGAGCGATAGCCTCACCAGAACCCAGATAACCATCCTCGACTACTCGGATGTATGGCGAGCTGATCTGAGAACCGAGCCCGAGGCATAAATCCTTGTAGCGGAACTCCAATAAGAAACAAAACTCATTGGAGTCCTCTCTATCCAACATGTATAACCCAGCAGCAACCAAAAGGGTTTGAGGGAAGAGGAGAAGACAAAAAGCACTGTTATCTGTCCTACCAGAAGAACCAGCAGGAGAGGCTGACCGCGGGCAATCATCAACAAGAGGTGATGACAGCAACATGGAGGAAGGAGAGCGCTAACACCACCACGAAACACTAACCTGAAGAGGGTGAAAGTTCACTTGAGCTAAGTCTCCTGAAGGAAGGAGAACCTTCACAGCATTCGGTTCACTGAACCAAGCAAGCCAAGCCAATCACGTAGATGAAATTGGGGGCTGGGCTCGCAAGCTGAACCGCACGAGCCCAGCCAATCATGTAAATGCCAAGCAGAGCGAGCCAGTCATGAACTGCTATCAGGGGCTGGGCGTGCAGGCCGAGCCGATCCAAACCGATCATGTAAACGTGATAGGTGGCTGGCCCAGCAATCAGGGCTGAGCCGAACCGAGCCGGGAAAGCTCGGGCGTGAACTAAAACTGTCCTCAAGACATGATTTAATCTCCTCCAAGGCCAAAGCCCCTCGAGAAGAAGGTTTGAAGGGGATTTTTGTCTGCTAACCGGAGTACTCGAACCCAAAGGTCCTAGACACAAGTTTCAGAACTGATCGAGCACTCAAAACGAAGTAGGCAGGCAGTGTCGAAGCATCTGAATGTTTTGACACCTCTCATCCTCTGCCTAATCCAGACCACAGAGCAAACTCCCTAGTGCTGTAGTGGTTTGGGGAGTGCCCAAGATTCTGCAGAATCTTGGACACCCAAAGACTCGTTAGTTGAGCACTCGCGATCCCTAGGTATCCGAGAGCTTGCAAAGTGCTCGTTCCAAGGAGTCTTAGCACTGGGCAAGACTCCCGAATCTCATAAGAACAATCGTCAGGAGTAAGCTCCCCTTGGCTTCCAAAGAACACCGAGGAGGAACAGGCACAGAATCAGTCTTGGACACAGACTTCTGAGAACTAGAATCGAGAACGCGGCCTCAAAAGGTTGCGCACTCGAGGCCCCCGACACATGAGACCCCAACAGGGAATGCAAATCGGTTCCCGACCCCAAGGGCCAGGAAGAGCCAAATGAGAGAACACACTGCCTCTCTGAAGAAAGGCAGTCCTTCAGAAGTCCTGCAGGACCTCTGAAGGGAACCTCCTCCTGCCTCTCCAGGTGTTCAACTGTTTCGGAACTGACCGAGCACTCAAAACTCAGTACTGGCAGGAAGAACCAAGACACTTGCATGTCTTGGTTCTTTCTCTCACCTGTGCCTGAACCGAGACAGTGAAAGGTGTCTTCGAAATCGGTTCAGGATGCACGAGACTCCGAAGATTCTCGAGCACTCGACTGGGTGGGTGGTGCTTATGCCCCTACCATCAGTAACTGTTACCATAATCAACCCTGCAAAAGTTTAACAGTGGACTTCCAGCTTGCTGAAAGCTAATCCCATACGTAAAGATCGAGGGTTTGTATTCATGTAGGAACAATGGTAATTTTTGTCAGAAAAATAGACCAGTAGAGACTGGACAAAGTAACATAAATGAAACCCATCCAGGCAAAGAAATCTGGTAAGATTCCTACAGGTTATAAAAGCACTTTGTAATATAAAAGGATTCTAATGCGACTGAAAAGAAAGAAATCTTAAAAAAAAAAAAAAACTTCAATTTTCTTAATGAACAATAGCTTCAGTTCTCTGAGCAATGGCTGAAACAATATACCTGTAAGTAAAACTTACTTGGTTCAGATAAAGCATACCTTTCATTAGTAGCAGTGGTTCCCAATGTCTTTCTTTTCCTGACATACATTCTGCAAAAGAAATGAAATACAGTAATTCACCAATATTCTTTTTTTTTTTATTCAGACAGTGCCAGTTGTAAGTACTGTAATGTACAGTCATCAAGTACAGAACTGCATAGACTTAAGAACAATTCTAGGATTTAAATGTTTCTGTAGCATATGTTAATTTCATTCCCACATAGTTCTTGCCTAAAAATTGTTAATTTTCATTTCACTAGCTTAGATGAGCCAAAAAAGAAATTTCAACAACGTTTTTATTTAAACAACAGATCAATCTAGATTGAACATTCATAATTAAAAATGCCTTCCTAAATTCAAATTGAATATCCAGTATCAAAAGCTTCTAAAGAACCTTAGTAATGCAGCTTCAGCTTTCCATAAAAATCTCAACTCTTAATCTGCACTACATATCATTTCCTTACATTAGACTTTAGGCACAGATAAGGTCAAGGTATGATAAAATTTCTAGCAAAGATGGACTACAATCAAGGATATTAAAGATTATATCAAATACACAATTTTCCTCATGGAATAAACTGAGCAAGTTGATGAAGACATGTGATACATGAAGTTTTCATAATAAAATATTGTACTGTAATACTTGCCTGAACACCTAATTCGCTCTTAATCCCACTAGCCCGAACAACTCTCAATTACCAATCCACTATTGGGAATTTTAACAGCCAGCGTTACCAATGTTGCACGTAAAATCTTGTCACTTGAGCTACCATAACAAACGGTTGGCAACGCTGACACAGGTGCGTGCAGACACTCCCACTTTTGTCAATTGCTTTATTCAAGGTCAAAACTGATGTGGGGAAAGGAGGGTGGGAATCATTCAGGTGTTCAGGCAAGTATTACACTATTAGTTTTATTATGAAAACTTCATATTGCAATACACTTCCTGAACACCTGAATTCGCCCGATTAACATCATTTAGAGGAGGAGGAATCAATTCTATTGTACACCTTTTGACAACCGCGCAGAGATGGTAGCTCACCAATCTGCTCTGCATAAAATATCCGTTTAATCATACACTCACCATATCAATCAATGGTTTCATTGAAGAGACATGTTGGAGAGTACTTTGATGCGACAGTCAGGTCAGTACTCTTGGTCTGTCGACCTCCCATGTGGCTCTTCAGAACCTCTCATGTATGGAGGAATGAGGCAGAGTGCAGGGCTGCTGGCCCTCCGGGAGAACCATCTAAGTTTTGCGACCCACCGCTTTTTACAAGCGCAGAGACGTCAGCTTACCGATCTGCTCTGCATAGGATATCTATTTAGTTATACACTCACCTTATCAATTGATGCTTTTGGTGACGAGACATGCTGGAGAGTACTTTGATGATCGCCCGTCAGGTCCGTACTGTCTCAGTCCGTTGACCTCCCGTGTATGGAGGAAAATGAAGCAGTGTGCTGAGCCACTGATCCTCCAGATAAGGCCAGATGATCGACGAGCCTAAGAAGTATCTCAGCGCCCGGCCAAACAGCCTAGCCTACTAGAGCACCCCTTGGACTCTTGTGTAGGGAAACTATCAAAGACTAAGATACTTACAACTTACTAAACTTAAGTTCATGTGATTATACTATCACAGTTGCCTAAGAATTCTAGAGACTAAAAGGAATTCCTCTATCTAGTTAACGAAAGAATCTCCTCACTGCGTGAATACCACCTCAGCTAAATGAATGCACCCTAGATAATAGACTTTGCCGCTACACGTGGACTAAGAGAATAACCCTCCAAACCTTCGCACTAAGCGAATATAACCTCAGCTAAATAAACGCACCCTAGATAGTAGACTTGGCTGCTACACGCTATGAGGCAAATCGAACGTCTCTTAAGAAAGTAAACAAACATTGAGACGGACTTCCAAATAGCTGCCTCCAGAATAGACGGCACTGAATAATTCCTTATAAAGGAAGACGAAGTGAACATACTCCGAATACTGTGCAGTCAGGGAAATACAGAGCTGAAGACGACGAAGAACAACCCTGAAAAGCCTGGGAAATCACCTCCTTCCAAAAGTAACTAGTCGCATTTTTTGACAGCGGACAGGAAGGATTCCGCGGAGAGACAAGATGTGTGTGCGGAAGCGGACGGAGTTTCCCAACCTTTGATAAATACTTTAATGCTCACACCGGACATAAAGATATCTCCGCTGGATACCTGAGAGGAGGAAAGCCAAAGTCGAAGAAGGAGGGAAAACGGAAGATGTGGAAGCTGCAGGAAAGACTGGAGCAGAAGAGGCCGAAGAGGAGACTGAAAAAGGAGCAACAGAGAATGTGGGAGCAGGAGATGAAGCGACAGATAACGAAGAAGAAAACTTAGAACGAAAAGGACAGAGGGTACACCAAATCCGGCCCCCCTCAATAATCCTGAAACATATCCGACATGAATTCTGGACACTACTGTGTCACACACTCTCTACTGTTAAGAGAAACCATTCAAAAAATAACCTCTCCCCATAGGTCTGTACCTGTTGAAAGGCCCAGCAAATCCGCCTTATGTTCTGCAACATCCAATTGCAGGTCCCGCAAACTACTTTTAGAAGCCGAAAGGGCACACCAGAATCCGTCTTACTAGATGGAGGAGTAGAAAACACAGGGAAGGGGGAAACCACAGTAGGAGATTCAGAAACAGTCAGAAATGAGTTAGGATCAAAAGCAGAAGGATTCTGCACCACCGTAACTGAAACATTGACTTGAGACCGAGCTAGACTGAAAAAGAAACGATGAAGGCGAAACTATTGCCAGAGTACAAAAACTACTCAAACTCGAAACCGGAACCCGTCCAGGAGAACGACTCTGCACCCTTAATACCTTCTCCTCACTACCTAACCCAAACCTATCCTCCTTTATCACACCTAGATCTTGATCCTGACTAACATTATCAACATTAAATTCATCAATACTACAAGGGGTGGGGAACCCTTCACTGCCTGCTCTGCGCCGAGGGGACTGGCAGACCCTACCCACTCGGAGGCTTGCGGTTCTGCCATTACCCTCAGCACCTGCTAGGGCTGGTTCTGGAACAAGCAGGGGAGCTGAAAGGGAAGAAGGTTTAGACATCCTAACAATACTACTATCCCTATCTGAGAAATGTTGAAGACTAGCTATTAAATCTTCCACACTACTTGCAATCCTATCCTCTATCTGTTTGACTACCTCTGAACTCGCTAAATCCATCAACCGATCTGTAGCAGAAGCCTGAGACACTTCAGGCAACGAGAATCTGACTGACATCTGCCGTCCTTACTAGCCAAAGACTTGTGATGACGAATGTAATCCTCCATCTCTTGTGCCTTCCAATCGGAACATTCATCGCAGTGAGTCTGCACATCACACTTAACCTTCCTACATACCTGACAGAATGTCTATCGTGTCTCAAAGTACTCAACCGTCTCTGACAGGAAGAAGCGATGAGCTCCAGCATCCACAGTCGTAGGGGCAGCCGAGGTCGACGTCGAAGCTGAAGGCACGGTAGTAGAAGGTGAAGGAGTCCATGATGACCAATCGAGACCGGGAACCAGCGAGTCCAATTCTAAAAGACGTTCCACATCAAAGATATCCAGGAAAACCTGGAGAAGAAACTGGTAAATACAATCCAGGTCTTCACCAGAGGTCCAAAATACAAAGAGAAGTCAGGCAATAGGATTAAAACCTCACACTGCAGAAGGAAACAACCTTCCAGCAGCGCAAACAAAAAGCAACTGACGAAAGTGGGAGTGTCGGCGCACACCTGCGTCAGCATTGCCAACCGTTTGTTATGGTAGCTCAAGTGACAAGATTTTACCTGTAGCGTTGGTGATGGCGGCTGTTAAAATTCCCAATAGTGGATTGGTAATTGAGAGTTGTTCGGGCTAGTGGGATTAAGGGCGAATTCAGGTGTTCAGGGAGTGTATTGCAATATACTAGTTAATGCAAGAGAGCTCCATAAATTATCTAATACAGTACTATCTGAACTTCATGTCTTCCAGGTACTTCTGTGTTCTTGTCTCTGCACAAATACTGCACATAAAAGGTGCAATTTTGTGCATTTTTGTTCCACCCATGTTATGGTAAAGCAGACTTTGGACACCTCCACTTTCAGATACCCTTTCATAGGAAACAGCAGCAGTCAGTGAAGCAGCTTTACTACTGCTTGAAGATCCTCTCTGCATTTTTCTTTCATTTGTCCTTCATGTATTACATAATAATTGGATGTTATAATGTAATACAATTGATCTGAATGTTCTGAAACCCCAATAAACTTCTCTGAGAATGTACTGAAAAGACATTTTTATAAAATAAAGTTTTATATATACTTACCAAGTAATTACATAGCTATACAGTAAACCCCACGTATTCGCGGGGGATGCGTACCACACACCCCCGTGAATAGCTAAAATCCGCGAATACTTAAAACCCCTCTAAAAACACCTAAGTACTTTAATAGTTTTATCACAGAAAGTGCATTTAGTCATGAAAATTATATGAAAATACAGTAATTAGTGAATATTTCTCAATGAAAAATATCGCGAATGGGCGAATTTTCCGCAAATAATGGGTAGATATGTTCCACAGAGAAATCCGCAAATACGTGAGTCCGCGAATACACGGGGGGTTTACTGTAGTTTCTAACTAGTACGACAGCTGAAATTCAAAATTCGTGGTAATGCTTCGAATGCTTAGTGCAAGTGACGAGTACTGCCCCCTAACAGCAATACTAGGAATGACTTAGCAGATAACCTCATTCTGTTTATACTTATGTCCATCAGAGGGGAGGAGGGAGGGCTCCATTCATGCAATCACTTGGTAAGTATATACAAAATAATTTTTGAAAGTAGATTGTATTTTTCCTAACTATACAAACCTGAGTCCTTTACATTAGGAATTACTTACGGCGAAGCTGGACATGGCCGTTAAGCTCTTGAACATGATGGTTAGGCATTAACTACCAGCAGGTAGGCGGGAATACCTGCCTGCCAGATGTAAACATTCCAGTTTGCCTTTTGGTCCAGGTTCAGATTGAGGGGTGGCATGAAGCAGGCATAATATGTAATGTAAAGGACCTCAGGTTTGTATAGTTAGGAAAAATACAATTTACTTTCAAAAATTGTGATTTGTTCCGACACAATATACAAACCGTCAGTCCTTTACATTAGGAAGGCTCACTGGTTGGAGGAAGGAATCTGAGTGAGTCTCTTGAACTGACTGGAGTTCTGCACACCAGGGCTACTCCTCCTGGTCAAAAGAGCGAGGAGGAGTACCGTGCCTCTGACATATTGATTGGAGTGTAAGAACTGAAAGATCAAATGTTAGATACTGGACCTTTTCGCATGAGTGAGGAAACATAACTCATACGAAATAGGCTGGGAAGAATCTAGAGTCGGAAGCAGTAAGGAAAAGCTGAAAAATATAACGGGTGCTCGATGTGTAGTCTTACCGCATCAGCGCCAGATCCAGCAAGTATTGATTCGAGTCTTATTCTCATCCCGAAGGAGGGAAGTAGGAGGACGGGGAAAGAACAGGAAGAGAGGCCAGTCACTCTCGGTATCCATCTCACTTCCAGAACCAACACCTTAGGCGAGATGCTACTAGTCCTTTTGAAGGAGCTGGGTAAGAAAACACAACTTGTTGAGCAGCCACCACAGGGTCTAGGAAAAAAAGGTTCCAAGGGCCTTTGGGCAAGACCACAGGAAGACAAGAGCATGGTCAATGAGGCCACGTCTTGCTTCCAGACCAACAGAAACTTCCGGAATGCGAGGGATGGACCAAGCCATTGACTTTGTGAGCTCTCGGGTGGAAAGTACTGGTATCGTCATCGCCAGCTGCCGAGTACCTCCTTCGATTGCTTCACGAAGCCAGGAGAAAGATATTTCCTTAGACACTTCTTCCTTGGGAGAGATAGTACTAGCGAAAACAGTGACAACATCCAGGTTAGGAATGTTGAGCCTTTTCGGAAAGTACCACAGCTCCCTAATAGGACAAAGTAACGAATGATCTGGATCATCGACACAAAGTCCGAGGAGGAGGAGAATAAGAAGGACTCGAACCCGACACTAGATGCCGATGGATTCGGAGTCCACTGACAACATCCGAGAAGGAGTCGAGGTATTGATCCCCTTCACCTGTTCTTCCATCTTCTACGCCAAGGCCGGAGCAAGATGAGAGATGGTCCTAAGAGGGCACAGCTCTATCCTGAAAGTAATCCTAATATAAAGGACCCAGGGTTTGTATATTGTGTTGGAACAAATCACAATTTTTAAAAGTAAATTGTATTTTTCCTAACTATACAAACCCAAGGTCCTTTACATTATGAATACTTTCAGGCGTAGGCTGGAAATGGCTGTTGAACTTCAAACAAGGTGGTTAGGCAGTTAACTACCGTCCGGGAGGCGCGAGTACCGCCTGCCCAGATGTAAACATTCCAATTTGCCTTTTGGCCCAGGTATCAGATTGAGGGGTGGCATGAGGTGGGCATAAAATGTAAAGGACCTCGGGTTTGTATAGTTAGGAAAACTACAATTTGCTTTTAAAAATTGTGATTTGTTCAGACACAACATACAAACCCTCGATCCTTTACATTAGGAGGGAGGAATCTGAGTGAGTCTCCTGAACTGACTGGAGTTCACACCTAGTCTTCCCTTCCTGGTTGATAGAGCGAGAGAGGGGAAAACTGCCTCTGACAAAAAAATAAAAAATGATTGGGTTGTAAGAAACGCGGGATCAGTTGTCAGACTTCTGGGTCCCTTTGCATGAAAGAGGAAACGTCAGTTCAGGGAAAGTAGCATCTTAAGAACTTTGAGTCGGATGACATAAAGGCAATCATAAGCATTGGGTTTGTCTTAGTCATGGTCTCCCTCCCCCTCTTGCAAGGGGAAGGAGTGGGGTTGCTTCTATCAACCTGAACGGAAAATAGAACGGGAGCCCCCGTTCGGTGCTTACCTGCATCGACCGCCAGATCCAGCATGTAATGGCACGTCCGCTCCCTGCCCATGGGAAGAGAGCCAGGATGAGGAGAAAGAAGAGAGGCTAGTCACTCTACATTCATGCTCCCAATCACAACCGTACATCTTAGGTGAGATGCAACCTGTCCTGTTAGAGGAGCTGGGTAAGCTACACAGCTTGTTGAGCAGCCACCACAGGACCCAAGGAAAAAGTGTCCAAGGACTTGTGAGCAACATCCCGAAGGTAGAAGGAGGTGAAGGTAGTCTGTTGGGACCACAAACCTGCCTTCAGCACCTGCAAACCGACATGTTCTTCCGGAATGTGAGGGACGGACCAATGCTGTGGACTTCGTGAGCTATTGGACAAAGCGTACCAATGTCGTCTTCTCCTGCAGCAGAATACGCTCTCCTTATCGTCTCACAAAGCCAGGAGGAGATGGTGTTCTTGGACACTTCTTTCTTGGTCGAGCCAGTACTAACAAAGAGTTGTCGACACTCAGGTCAGAGACGTCGAGTCCTCTTCAGATAGCGCTGCAGCACTCTACCAGGACACAGTAGCATCTCGTCTGGTTCATTACCTACAAAGTCCTCTAGGGAGGGAATTGTGAAGGACTCAAACCGTGCATCAGGGACCAAAGGATTCTGAGTCTTCGCTACGAACTCCAGGACAAAATCGAGCATAACTGATCCCCATCCCCTCGAGTGTTTAACATCGAAGGAAAGTCTGTGTAGTTCGCCAACTCTCTTCGCCGATGCCAGGGCCACCAGAATCATCCTGAGATTTGGAGTGATCATCACTCGGCTGATCGCTCAGCGAATCAGACAGAACGGAGGAAAGGCGTAAACGTCGAGGTTGTCCCACAGGTGCTGGAACGCATCCTCCGCAGCGGCCCATGGGTACAGCACAACCGAGCAGAAGACCTGGAGTTTTCTGTTGTGCTGGGTGGCGAACAGGTCGATGGCTGGACGCACTCACAGGTCGAACAGCCTTTCCATCACTTCCGAGTGAAGGGACCATTCGGTTCCTATCACTTGATTCTGGTGGCTGAGCTTGTCTGCCACGACATTCCTCTTGCCTGGAATGTACCTGGCTGACAGCTCTACCGAGTGAGCCACAGCCCACTCGTGCACCTGCATTGTCAACTGGTGGAGCGGGAGGGACACTAGGCCCCCCGGCTTGTTGACGTATGCCACTACCGTGGTATTGTCACTCATCAGTACCACGGAGTGTCCCATCACTCGATCCCGGAACTCTTGGAGAGCCAGGAAGGGTGCCTTGAGTTCTAGGATGTTGATGTGAAGGTGCTTGTCGTCTCTGTGCCACACTCCTGAAGTCAGCAACTCTCCAGGTGTGTGCCCCATCCCTCGGTCGATGCATCTGAGAACAGCAGGGAAACTCCTATCAAGAGGTTCCTGTCGTCCATCCACCAGCGAAGGTCCTCCCTCACCTCCTCGGAAAGAGGAATGAGGAAAGACTGGGGGTCTCGGGACTGGGACCAATACTCCTTTAGTCTCCACTGTAGAGACTGCAGGTGAAGACACCCAAGAGGTACTAGCTTCTCCAGCGACGACAGGTGACCGATGACGACTTGCCATTGCCGGGCTGGCTGCTCCTGTCGTGACAGGAACAGCTGTGCTGCCTGCCTGAACCTGCCACCAAGTCTATCAGCATGCCCAGGTACTTTATCCTCTGCTTGGGGATGAGATCTGACTTCTCAAGGTTCACCAGGATCTCAAGAGCGCAGCAAAACTCGAGGAGCCGATCCCTGTCCTGTAGCAACTGTGAGCGGGAGCTCGCCAGGACCAGCCAGTCGTCGAGATACCTCAGTAGACATATCCCGTGCGAGTGGACCCAAGCTGACACAAGCAAGAAGACTCTCGTGAATACCTGGGAAGCGGTCGAGAGCCCGAAGCAAAGTGCCCTGAATTGGAAGACCGCCTCCCCAAGGACAAAGCAGAGGTACTTGCGAGAGGACGGATGAATGGGTATTTGGAAATACGCATCCTTCAAGTCCACCTTGAGCATGAAGTCGTTCTCCCTGATGAAAGCAAGCATGGATCTCACTGTTTCCATTGTGAACCGAGTCTGGCGAACGAATCGGTTCGAGGGAGACTGGTCTCCATCCCCCTGAGGCTTTCTCTACAAGAAAGATGCGGCTGTAAAAGCCTGGAGTCTGGTCCGACACGACTTCCACAGCACCCTTGCTCAGCATGGCTTGCACTTCTTGCTGTAGTGCGGTGTCCTTCAGAGCACCTTGGACGTACGTGCGGAGATGGACCGGAGAGTAGGTGAGGGGAGGCTGAGGCTCAAAGGGTGGTAGATATCCATCCCGAAGGACATCCACTATCCAGGTCTCAGCTCCGTGTCGCTGCCATGTTGGCCAATGGCTCGACAGGCACCCCACCATCTTCGGCAGCTTTTGGGGGATACGCCACCCCTAGCATTTCCCCTTCTTCTTCTTCCCCTTGCCCCCTTTACCAGATTGGAAAGTGGGCTGAAAGGGGTGGGAAGACCCGCTCTTTCTAGAGGAAGAAGAAGGCTGGGTGTTCCCATGGGACCCCTTCGAAGACTGGGACTTCTTAGGGGCCGAGGAAGTGCCAGCCTGGCCGCAGTGGAACGCGAAGACCCAGAGGTCCTGGCCACTGCCTGGTGGACAAGCCGGTCGCTGTCATTGGCCTGGCACTTGTCCACCGTGGCGTCTACCAACTCCCTAGGGAAGAGAGAGGCGGAACCCAGCAACGGTCCATTCTGCAGGGTCATACAGACCTGGAGAAGCAAGAGAGAACGGCGTCTCTCCGCTTCAGGACCAGGTTTGCCCACAGGTTTGCTGTCTGGTGGGAGAGGTAGGAGATGGCCCTACCCCCCGAAACTGGCACAGTCTCCCAAAGGCAGAGTCCTCCCCAGGCACGATAGCATCCGAGGAAGCAGCTACCTTTGATACTGTGAAGGATCACAGATCGAGCCAGGAGATTTCCTGGAAGGCCGCCATGGTGGTGGCTTCTACGACTGCGGCTTCTTGCTGAGAGAGGGAGATGCTCTCTGCAGTAAGCTGCTGCAACGTAAGACCCAGATCCAGACATACCAGGTCCGGGTCAACCTGTTTAGGCGGCAATGCCCTCTCTGATGGTGCGTAGAAGTGCTTCTGGCGAGGCAGAGGGGGGGGGGGGGAAGAAGCTTGTCCGAGCGGTTCGATCTAAGTGAATTGTCTTGCCCAAGCACAAGACCATTAACCTGGTCAAGGACCCCTTCGGCAAGCGTGGACCACGGCAGCCCCACCGAAGCCTTCGGTTCCTTCTTGGGTCCCCAGTAGGATTCGAGGCGCGATGGACGATCCACAGTTGAGGCCGTGGTCCCTTCCCCGAGGTCACTGTGCTGACGAATCAGCGCAATAACCTCAGCAAACGTCCTCTGTGTCTCGGGGGTGTCCGCATCCTGGGGAAGAGGACCCTCAAGTCCTTCCTGAGTGCGGTCCTCCCGATCTACTCTCCCTGCAGGAGGGAGAACCTCAGCAGACCCGTGATCTTTCCTGCACCACACGGGTGTAAGACCTGGTCGAGCCGAGGACCAAGCCAGGCACATATGACCCAGAGATAGAACTCTGGGGAGAAAACTCGCCAGAGTTCTTCCTGTGCAACTCGTGCCCCTTGGAAGGAGCCCAGGAGGTAGAGGGGACAGGTGAGGAGGATTGGGCGCTCCCACTGGCCTTGCTGGCAGAACCAACAGGGGCAGCAGGCCGGGAGCGGTCACCAACCCGCGGTGGTGACGGCAGCCCGGGTCGAGGAGAGTGCTTCCGCCTAGGCGGAGCAGTCTCCCAAGGAGAGCTGAGCGGCTCGCGTGAGTCGAGCCACGCTCGCCTCCCCCAAGCCAGGCTGGCCACAAAGACGCGGCCGGGGAGTGGGAGGAGTCAAGCGCGTGGCTGGCTGGCGCAAGCTTGCGCTGTCCTCTAGACATGCCCCAGTCTTCTTCGAGACCGTAGCCTCTCAGGAAGACAGCAGGGGACCTCTTCTCTGCTTCTCCAGGCATTCAGACCCGAGGGACCGAAGAACTTTCCCGGGAACCTGGCTTGGTACTCACGGAGGTACCAGCAGGAAGAGTCGGGGCACCTGCATGCCCGGACTCTTTCTCTCGCCCCACGCCAGGGTCTGTATGGCGAGAAGTTTCTCCTATATCAGCCTGGGGTACCCGGGTCTCCTTGGAAACCCGGTACTGGGTGACTCGCGCGCACGAGTGTCCCGGCGTGGACCCGCTGGCCTTAGAGGCAGGTTTCTTCGACACAGCAGGGAGTGCGGACCGTGGTCTGCACGCCCTGGCTCCTGATGCAACTGACCCGGGGCCATAGCAGCGGTTCCTGATCCGTGGATCGGGAAGAGCCAGCAAGAGATCCCACTGCCTTCCCTGTGGAAGGAGGCAGTCAGTTAAAGGTCTCAGTGCAAGACTTCTTTGGGGGGGGGGAGGAGAGGCAGGCTGCTTCTTCTTTGGCTGGGAAGCCTCAGAAGGAGAAGAGGAAGAAGAGGTAGCAGACGAAGACAAAGACGATGACACCTTTCTCCATCTCTTCTTTGACTTCTTCTTCGCCATCTTCCTCAGGATTGAAGTCAGGTCCCCAAACCATGCAGGAGCAGCCGGGGGGGCCACAGCAGCAGGCGCAAACCGGGCAGCGTAGGTGGTGCTCAGGCCAGCAGTTACCGGGGCAGGAACATCGGTGCGGCAGCCAGGAACATTCGGAGGAGGAACGAAGGCATGGGTGGCGCGCGGGCAGCCAGGCCAGGCCAGGCCAGGGTCAAAGGCATGGGGAGCGAGTCAGTAGTTAAGCTGGGCTGAGAGACAGGGAAGCGAGGAGCCGGAACCATAGTGCAATTGGGCCAGGGTCAGCAACAGGGGCAGGAACAGTCATATACGGCACCGTTGATGTCACCATGTAGGAAGGCCCAGGTGAGAGCGGGGCCAGGAACCCAGGAGGCAGTGGTACAGAATGGTGAGAGGCACGGGCAGCCAAAACCTGGGTGTCTAAGTGTGAAGCCACCGACACGGGCAGCTTGGAGAAAGCAGACATGGTAGCCGAGTGCGTTGTTACTGGAGCGCCAGACATATGAGATACCAGGCCCTCCAGTGACGGAACGCCAGGTAGACCCAGGTGTAACCAGGCCGAGGATAGGTCTGATACCTGGTCATCCACCCCGAAACCTGAGGAAATAGTCGGGTTAAACTGGGAAGTCTCTGCTCGCTCTGGGGTAAAAACTTCCCCCGCCAGCTTGAGAAGAGACCCCCGAGAGGATGTCCTGATCAACCGCCCCCCCATGCCCTTCCACACCCGATGAAACGAATGAGGAAGGGGAGGGGGGAGTCCTCACCCGAGGGAGAGGGAGCAAGCAGGGGAAGTTCACAGGGAGGGAGAAACAAACCTGACACATTAGCCACCACTGGAGTCGTCGGGGGAGTGTTACCCTTGGACGACTCCTTGGCTGGCTTCCGACGGTAGCGTCTCCTCCCTTCGAACCTCTTCCAGTGCTTGGGAGACCAGGAACAACACTCACTACAAGGAGCGTTGCGCGAACATACACGTCCCCTGCAAGATGGGCAAAGGGCATGTGGGTCCATGTTGACGCTAGACCAAAAGGTATCACATTTCTTGCCTCCTACCCCAGGACACACACATGCTGGGGATAGGAGGGTTTAGAAGGTTTATCAACATTCATACTGAAAACAAAAAAGGAATTTTCCCACCAAAAGGTTGAAAAAGGGCTGTCAGGCAGAGAGTGAAGAACAACGTCCACATTCCACGATGGCCGAAAGCAAATTGGAATGTTTACATCCGGGCAGGAGGTACTCCTGCCTCCCGGATTGTAGTTAACTGCCTAACCACCTTGTTTGAAGTTCAATGGCCATTTCCAGCCTACGCCTGAAAGTAATCGTAATGTAAAGGACCAAGGGTTTGTATATTGTGTCGGAACAAACCGAATGGGGTCAAACCGAGCCGCACCGAACCAAACTGAGCTGATCACGTGAATGGGATCTAGAGGGTGGTATGTGGCAGACTGGGAGGCAGGCAAGCCGAGCTGAGCCGATCGCATGAATACAATCGGAACTGAACAGGGCGGAACTCGTCTGCCGTGAACTGGCACTAGTTTCCCGAACTCTAAACTCCTTGAGGCCAAGGCCCCGGTTATTTTCGTTAACTCCAGCCACCTCCTTCGCTTTATAATTTATATTTTTCTTGGTTCACATCAAAACAAAAAATTTCTTCTCAATACATAACCTTCGGCCTAATAGCAGAGAAAAATAAGGACTTGTAAGGTAAGGCAATACCAGCTCCCCCTCCATAACTAATACTGCAAAATTGTAACCAGTAAACACCCCTAGTTTACCTTAGGTTGGTATTTTTACTTTTACCCTTATCATTTCCTGGTTTTGCATGAAAAAATCCAAAATGGTTTTTCATGCAAAATGGCTACTGGCTTTGGAAATGGCTGGCTGGAGTCTTCCGAAAAATTACCAAGGCCCCTAGAGAAGAAGGTTCAAAGGGGAATTCTGTGTCTGCTATCCTGCATACGCGAACCCTAAGGTTCACGACACA
Organism: Macrobrachium rosenbergii; assembly: GCF_040412425.1. NCBI lineage: Eukaryota > Metazoa > Arthropoda > Malacostraca > Decapoda > Palaemonidae > Macrobrachium > Macrobrachium rosenbergii. Next base: position 14,273,759 of record NC_089754.1, read on the forward strand.
TGGAGGAGACCTGGCCTAGCAACTGACGCAGCAGGCGGACAGTATCGAGACACCTGGCGTCTTGGCACCGAGAGACCTGGGTGTCTCGGCACTTTCTCTCATCCTGTGCCTCTCGTCAGGAGAGTGCTCATGATTCATGGGATTTGAGCAACCCACGAGACTCCCAAAAATCAGGAACGGCTGCTTTCGAGAGAAACTTGTCTCCCAGAAGAGTCCATCCCTTAGAAGTCCCACAGGACTCCTGAAGGGAATCTCTTCCCTGCATCCTCTGGTGTTCGAACCAATAGGATCAAGACACAAGGCTGGGAACCAGAATGAGCACTGGGAAGCAATTGGGGAGCGCTTATGGTGCTGGCAGGAAGAGTTGAGACACCTGGGTGCCTCGGCCCTTTATCTCGCACTACTCCTAAACTGGGCCGGGGAGAGTACTCTCCAGACCAAATCGGGATACTCGATATTCCACAGAATCTCGAGCACTCAGAGCAACTCACAAACGAGCGGCAGCAGCAGCCCCCGTCTTAGAGGCGGAATCTCTAGGACTGGGAACGGGATCGCAAACCGAGGTCTGCGCACCAGCAGCTCCCGAAACACAAAACCCAGGGGTATGCGAATCGGTTTCCTAACGTGAAGGTCAGGAAGAGCCAACGAGAGACCCACCTCGGGAAAGGAAGAGAAGAGGTAGCAGAAGACGAAATCAAAGATAAGTTGAAGAAGACAGCGACTACTCCCATAGGGCCACTTCCTTCACCTTCACTCCGACACCTTCTACAGGAGGGTGGACACGAAACATCGTAACCTACAGGCCAGCTAGGCAGGAACACAATGGAAGCGGCCCAGGAAACGACCACCAGGAGAAACAGCAGGCACGAACAGGACAGCCGATGCAGAAGCTACGGAGGTGGTTCAGAAGGCAGAAGCTACAGCAATGGCCAGGAATGTCACTCCCACAGGGCGACTTCCTTCACCTTCACTCCGACATCTTCTACAGGATGGCGGACATCGTAACCTCCAGGCCAGCTAGGCAGGAACACAATGGAAGCGGCCCAGGGAACGACCACCAGGAGAAGCAGCATGCACGATCAGGACAGCCAATGCAAGAGCTTCGGAAGCGGTTCAGAAGGCAGGAGCTACAGCATTGGCCAGGAACGTTACATGAGAGTCACCAGCAGCGACAGGAAAGATCAAGACGGATGCGGCAGGAGACCAGGAAGAGCCGCCTAGACACTGTCGTTGAGTTAACAGGAGCATAACACAGGGAACAGCAGGAGTAGATGGACCACAGATACAGCAGAGGCAGTGCCACAGCATACATGAAGGCCAGCAATGATGGCGATCGATCCACATTGGCAGGAACAATCGGAATGATCCTGATGTGGAACTATACCATTCCAACCAGGTACTGTGGTCGATCCTGAAGCAACACTGAATGAACATGGGGACTCCTTCATGCAAGATATCCCCTGAGATATCCAGCCAACTACTGCTAAGCCTGTGATGCTCACTGTCAACCTGAAAGAAAAAGCAAAAATGATTAGTAGAGGGAGACTCCTCTCGCTACAAGGGGAACTGCCCTACGCAGTGAGAGGAGGCCCCTTAGAAAAGGTCGCCCGACCACCCTCCCCTCCCGCGGTCTTCGCCCGACGAGCGAGCGCAGAGGGTGAAGGAGAGAAAGGAAGAACCTACAGGGAGAGAGAATGAAGGAGGGGAGGCCACCAAGGGCGCCGTGGAAGATGAACTTACCGACGACGCCTGCAACCTCCCTCCTACAACTCTCTAGGGCGCAGGCAGAGGAAACAACACTCAGCACAAGTAGGGAGGAAGTAGTCATGCCCTTGTGCATGGAGGGCAGGAGCCCAAGAAGGGAAGAGAATTCTTACATCCCAATCAATGTAGGGGAGCGAAGATATTACGTCCCAATCTAATATCTCCGAACGTACAGGGGAACGCCTTCAATATCTAAATAAAAGGCTACTGGAGGAGAAGCACTTACCACTCGGTTACGCCCTTGGCCATCAAACCCAAGACACAGATGCAGGGGAGTGACAGCTTGTGCAAGGCTATCACAAACCGAGGGTTTGTTTTGATAAATATCAAACACACGCAATATATATACAAAAATACATGAAGACCCCACCGGGATATTAAAGAGCTTAACGACAGTCAGACAAAGAGATCCGATAACACGTCTGCAACGCATGACGGCTGAAAGCAAACTGGAATGTTTCCATCCTGGGCAGGGAGGTATTTCCGCCTACCTAGCAGTAGTTACTGCCTAACCACCTTGTTCAAGAGTTAATGGCCATGTCCAGCTTTGCTGTAATTCCTAACGTAAAGGACCGATGATCTGTATATCGTGTCGGAACAAACAATCGTTAGAGAAGGTGGAAAGTCAGTCGGAAGAAAGAATATGAACGGATGTACAGTAAAAGAAATGAAAGAGGTTGCGGCTAAGAGCCGAGGGGACGCTGCAAAGAGCCTTAAGTAATGCCCACAATGCACCATGTGCGGTGCACTGACGGCACCACCACGGTACGGGGACGGGAGTCTAACCGAGGATAGGCCTAACCAGGTTGAATGAGATGACAGACGTGGCCGTTCTGTTTCTGGTCAGAGACTGACGACCAACGTCCTGCTTTTGTCACGGGGGTTAATTCTTACCACTGCTCACCTTAGCCTTGCTGTCGCTCCTGTGACAGACACTAATGGGATTTGGCTCGCCGCGGGAACCTAACCACAAGTAGCCTAGCCTACGGAAGCATAGTCAGTCTAGGCTGACCCTGTTAGTAGATACGGAGGCGGTAAAGCTGATAGACAGTCAGCGCATAATCATAAGGTCCTCCTTAATAACAGAACTTTTAGTCTGCCTTACCTGAAACAAAGATTAACGAGCGAGGCGTTTATGAATTTGATTCACAAGACGCAGGTTTGTAGCGGTGCTCTTGTTGTCTTCATTGGTAGCGGACCGTTCACTGTAGTATAACTGCCTGACATTCTTCTTCTTGAAATAAGCCAAGTGGCTGCTGATGATAACTACACCAACTTAAGAAACCTTGGTGATATTCTGCTACATATAAGTGATAATCCAATTCTAATTAATGATAAAGTATGGTACTTGGGTATATTACCGCTCATTACTCAAATCAATATCATTATATTGTAAAGGTTACTGATCATCATCTCAGAAATGCTGCCTTTATTAGAAAAAAATATCTTGGTGAGTATTCAGTAAAAAAATGAGATTGTGGCACAAAAAGAGTAGACTTTGTCACAGATTGTTATTCTGGATGAAAGTTTACTTCATACGCTGTATAAATTTTAGAATATCTCTTTTTACAGCTAAGTCTGGGGGTCTCGTAGTGCGCTTTCGGTTGAGTGGGACTTGAAAAAGTGAGCAAACCGTAATACCAGCCTTAAAGGTAGTTCTATCACTGGAGGAAATTTTACACTTACATTTGTTGACTCGAACAGTCTACCGGCTAAAATTTGGATATTGGTGAGTGACTGGTTATAAATATCTCTCTTTGGTCAAAAAGTTTTTTGTTTGTGAACTCTTTGCCTGTATTTGTACTCCACTTTGCATATCTAAGTCACCATGAAGAGCTAGAGGCGGCTCACCACTTTTAATTTAGGAGACTTTAGAGACGATTTAAAAAACCCAGTGCTTTTACTGAGTCACTCGTTATGAACTGGATTCAGACTTTTAAAGTTGTATCTGACGCAGAATATCCATATTCTAGAACAGAGAGGGCAGTTACTTTTTATAGTAATGTCAGTGTTGCTCTGTCAGCGGCCCAATTTGTATAAGATAAATTTAATTTTTTGTATTAAATATAATGCATTTTTACATTTGGCTTTTATATTGCCTGAATGAGACTTCCAGCTCAGGTGTATGAGATAATTTTTTGTATCAAATATAATGCATTTTTACATTTGGCTTTTATATTGCCTGAATGTAACTTCCAGCGCAGATGTAGCCTATCAAAGGTGATGATCTTTGAGGCCATCTCTTCGTTATTTTGCCACTTCACACATAATCAATCAGGGTCATGCGTCTGTTTTAACTATAGCATTGTTGATGGTACGCTCGGCATGTTTCATGCTGAGTAACATATGGCAAAATCGTCCATGTAAATATTATTTGATATTCTTATTGGTAGTTGACTTCTTGTAGTGCGTGCTCCGTAATGTTTAAAAAAAATACAGAAAACGGTTCCTTTTAAACATTAAGGAACACATCCATAATTACTGATATCATTTACTGCCAGTGTGAAGAGCTTTACAGCAACCACTTGCCTTTGGAGCTCCATTTTAAATGGGACAGTCTTAAAATAAATATAATTTCATACTTGAAATGTACGGTTTGTCAGAAAGTTTACGATAAATCTTGGCAAATGGCCAAATACATTCTTCATGTATAATGTTTTTTTAATATTAAGTATTTCCATGTGGTATAAATTTTTCGTGTAACGAAGAAAATAGCAATTGGTATTTGTTTGCACTCACATCCTCTACGTGTGTGATCTCCCAGATGAGATAGTGAATCCTCAGTGGATCTAATGTCATGTGTTCCAAAGCAGGTAAACGTCAATATCTTATTTTTATGGATGGGCTGTACGGATCGTGAATCTACCTTTTCTCCAGTAAATTGCACAAGGAACTTGTTAGGGAAATTGGTCTATAACTGTCTACATCACTTGGGCCTTTTCCTAATTTGGAGATGGAATCATCATGGAATTACGCCATTCTCCGAAAAAAATCTGAGCCACAAATGACTATTAAACTGTAAAATGTATAATTTAGCTAATAGTGCTAGATAATATTTTATCTCTCCAAAACAAATGTTATATCTCCCCGTTAGAAATGGCAGAATCTAATTCTCCTACACTGAACTTTGTTTTAATATATACTTGTCACTTCAAAATTTAGTTGGGTTGATTCAGATATAGTTTTATTTTACAAAGTTCATGTAGGTTCTTGTTGTTGCTTGTCTGCAAAATTTTCTCTCAGTATGTTACTTATTTCTAGGGATCAAGAACCTTGTTTCCCTGTTTTTAATACAGCATATCATGGTGAAATTTTGGTAATGTCCCCTTTTATTTTCCTCAAATTTTGCCATGCTTTTCTTTTAGCAGTATTGCTGGAGACTTCCGATTCGTACTGTCTTTATCCTTGTATAACTTCTCAGAGATCTGCGGAGAGATTATTGTATACTTCTTTCAGTTTATAAATATATATTAAATATGTAAAAACTTTTAGAAAATTTTCTTCTAGTGAAGGTTGTGATTTCTCAGTTTTTTTACGCTGTTTAGATTGCCTAACCATCTTCCAGCTGATTATTTTTGTTTGATTAATTCTGAGAGAGTATCAGAACACCACAGTACTTTGTTTGTTATGATATGATTTGTAGTAGGGCGCGGCTATATCTGCGCCATTTTTGATAAATTTTGTAATATAATTATTGGATTCACTGTGGTGTCTTAAATATTCAGTGGAGGGATTTGTCATGCGCGTAATAGGTATATTTCCTAGTCAACTTTATGAATATTGTAATGATGAAAATATTTAGTAAGATTATTTTGTCAAAGTAAAATCAAGACTGGAAAATTATCACTAGCGGTAGGCCTATGTCTCCACACGTGCTCCATTTAAAGCTATCTCATACCTAAGGTCAAGCAAAGTGACATCCACTGATGAAAATGTCCCCTGTGCTTTTGAAAAATATGTATTTGTTTAGTTGTCACTGGGACAGCACAGATTACTTGAATCCACAACATTTTCTGCAAGACCTGCTGATATAAAACTGATACCCAAGTGGGGTCATGGACATTAAAACTGCCAGCTATTAAAAGGGCTCCTTGGATTACTCATGAATAGGCTACTTGTAAATTATTTGTTCTGATTTTTATTTGGTTGGTTACATAAGTCGCAGATGACATACGCATTCCTTCCCATTTGTAACATGATTGCACACAAATGTGAATTAGTATTATTCAAGTTTAATTTAACTGCCTTGAAGGCTGATGAAAAACAGTCACGTAACTTAATGGTGAGAATAAAATAAGACCCATTTTCTTGAGTGTAAGTATTTATATATTTCTAAGGATACACGGAAAATCTTTACGCTTTACGAGGACTGCTGCCTCGTCGTCACAGGGAATATAACTAAATAAAACTTTCTACACGAACAGAAATTTACTTTAAGTTGCATTCCCTCTGACGGTTTTCAATGCATCTTCAGCAGTATATCAAGAAATAGTCTTCTTTTATCCTCAAATTATTTTTATTTTATATGTATATATATATATATATATATATATATAAAGGCAATGCCACGAAGGAAAGAGAAATGACGGAGTGGTGCTGGGCCTTTCGACTTATCGTCTGCTAAGTGAAGGACTCTAAGTCGAAAGGGCTAGCACCACTCGTCGTTTCTTACCTTCTATATATATATATATATATATATATATATATATATATATATATATATATATATATATATATATATATATATCTAGCATACTATGTATATATATATATATATATATATATATATATATATATATATATATATATATATATATATATATATATATATATATATATTGTATATATATATATATATATATATATATATATATATATATATATATATATATATATATATATATATATATATATATATATATATATATATATTGCAGTTGTTGAGTTGCCATCTTGTTGTTATGCTTTAGCAATAAAACATTTGTCTATCGATGGTACTGGTTTGTTTGCATGTATCCAAATGGGGAGACTGCATGTTTTTCTTTATATCAAATGGGCATCACACATGCATACTATTTCATTTGTTTGTTTCACCTGTTTATTTCTATATTTTATGAAGTTTCTTATAAGTTTCTTATCGTGTTTATCAGGATGTCTTTTGTTATATTCTTGTTTTTATTGTTGTTCAAGCAAGCATGGGTCATCATATGTAGGCTATCTGTCCCTTCTTTTTCCTATGAATTTCTGTTTTCATAAGGAATGACGATGGATTACATCTCTTACATAGTCATTTTGATCTGTGGCCTCTTATTCTTTTGTTATGTCTTAATTTTGCGGTGGGACCTCTACTGATTGGTTTGTTATTTGAGATACTGATTTATTCATTTTGCTTTTTATTGATATCAGGTATCTTTTTGTACTTCTTCATTGCAGGGCAATATGAATTTTCCTGTACCTTATCCATTTGGTCATGTTCTATTATTTTAACTTTTGAGTTATCTATAGAATGCATTGTAAGGTAACTCTCAGACTGATTTTTAGTAGTTGCTTTGACCATCATATTGGTTTTTGTCTAAATGTCATTTCTGCTGTTGAATGTCTATTTAGCTTAATTTTAGCAGGCAGCCTCCAAGTCTCAGTGACGATTTTGTTTTTTCCTTTCTAGTATTAAGAACTTTTACCAATTTCTGTTTCCAAACGGAGAATCAAGTGGGCCAAGTTTGGATCCGATCTGACTTTAGTTTTCTTGTTCTTTTTCTTACCTCAAAAGGGTTAGTGTAATGTTATTTCAATCTCTGTTTGTTAACCGAAAGAATCTAAAGGGTGAAAAACGGCATGCCAGAGGTTAAAGGCTGTGGATTTATATTCACTAAGCATAAATGAGTTCCCTTCACCCATGGGGAGGAGTAGTATTGCTACCTTGGAAAAGACTGCTCCCTGGGAGACCCAGCTGAATATAAACCGTACCCTTAGTGCTTGAAGAGTCATCAGTCTGTCGAGAATGGACCCAGTACTGAGAGCAAGTTTTGACATTGGTTTCTTTTTACTCAGCCACATTAGGTACTCTAGTTTTACAGGTAGAGAGTCATGCCATCCAACTGCACTTTCCATCTAAGTTTCACTAGCAGAATTTTTCCCTAATCCACGTGATTTTGGAGCCTTCATCATAAAGTCTGTTTTGATAGAAGGAAAGAAAAATAAAGCTGTTACTGAAAGGAAAATTGTCAGATCAGCAGCTAAGGGCAAGGCTTCCAGTACTTTAATGTCTTATGTCATCAGAGCATGAAGACATTACCTCTCAGCTGCCATCCTCTAAAGCCCCCAGCGATGGAACGGGTCAAAGATCTGGGGGAATAGAACAGTTTTCATTAGGTAATATATTACGGATGGGTCCAAATCTCCCTCAGGCATGGTATTTGCAGCCATATCACCCTACAAGACATACTGGTTTCCTTTGCCTTACAATGCTTCCATTTTCAAAGCAGAATTGTGAGCAATTGGATCAGCGACTAAAATTATTAGATATGCCATCACAGAAATTTTCAGCACTGGCAATGCTATAAGATACCTACAAAATTATAATCCACAAAATACCTTTGCATACTAAATTAAGTTTTCACTTCACAAACTATATGAAGATAGTGAAAATGTAAAAACATGCTGGATTCCTGTCTATGTAGGTGCTAAATAAAATGGAGAATATCACAAAACAGCCAATTGCTACTACTACTATGACAAGATCTATAGATATTTCTAATAGTAACTGCATACCATATCTAAAACTCATTATAATCAATAAATGGCAATATTGCATGTGGAATAATGAACCTGATTGCCAAAACTTAAAACAAATCAAACCCAATGTTGGAATATGGAATTCATCATATCAAACGGAATGAGAGACAGTTCTAAATAATCTTAGAATCTCATTTAACCCGAAGATATTTCATGAATAATGTACATGATCCAATAGTGTACAGAGTATAGAGTAACACTAACAATTAAACAATTTTTGTGCGAATGTCCAAAATATTATTGACAACGAAATGTAAAGTTTTGGAAACAAATCTGTTGAGGAAATTTTGTTAGAATCTTCATTTTAAATTAACCCAATTATAAAACTTTTTGAAAGGAGTAATTTGATAAATGAAATATCAATTTTATTATTAATACAGCCCAATCCTTTGGGCCAGCCCCCTGAGTAATAAATAAATTAGCTCAATGTTTTGGTTAAAGTACAGTACTGTATACTGTATACCATATTTCATGGCACATAAGACCACCTCCCCCAGTTTCAGAAGGGAATACAGTACTAAAAATAAAAAAACCTTTTACACACAATTCGATCTTGATCTGGTCACACAACAGAAAATGAAAAAGAACTTACCCGGTTGAAAGCTTCTGAAGCAGAGTGTATCTGCTTTGTTACGTGTAAATGCCCATGGTTGCCACTGCTGCAAACCAGATGTAGTTAGATATGTGAAGCAACCACATGGTTGATGGATAGTCTCCCAGTGATTTGGCTTCATTCTGTGAAGGACTGGTTAACCTCCAAGATTGTTTCAGATTGGCTCCATAACCACTTTTGTAAAGAAATTATTCATCATCAGACACAGGACCTTGGCACTGCTATACATCGGGTGAGGGTTTTGTTCCCTTAGACATATGCCTGCGCATCCTACCACAATCTACATGTTATTGCCTCCTAATATGACTGCACTCGTACAATCAATGGACCAAGGTATTGCTGTTGCAACAAAACAGCTATACCAGAGTAAGTTCCACGAGGAGGTGATGGTGGTGTTCAAGGATGACCAGGAGAAGGAACAAGGACTGGATATATGGGGGAAACAGATTCTGGAAAATCTTCAAAAGTATTTGCTGAAGTTTGCCATCTACAATGTCACAGATGCGTAGAAGGACATCACCTGCAGACCTTGGCACATGCTTGGAACCATATCATGAGGGGGTAAGATGGCCTGAGTGACTTATGGGGTTTCGACGTCGACGAAATTCATGTCCAACTTTTGAAGGGAGAAAAACGTTCCTGAGGATGACATACAAGAGTGGCTGGATAACGAAGGTAATGATCCTGGCTTCCAGCTGATGTCCAACAGTGAGATAGTTGCTGCAGTTGCCACGGGTGAGATGGAGATGGAAGCCCAAAGATGATGATGGCAACACTGGCAACAAATCTCATGCACACCAAACCCAAATCTCCAAGAAAATGCAGAGGATCTTGGATGATTTCATTGAGCTTTGCACTTGGCATTGGCTGAAGAAGTTCGAGAAATTCTGGGGCCGGTGACTTTCAAGCAGAATCGTCATTCTTTTCATCGAAGTACACTCGACATCATCTACAGAACCCCAACCGCCATGCATCCAAGCCTATCACCATCCATTTAGGTACCATGGCTGTTCAGCTCAGAAACACAAGCAAACACTTTGGCGATCTTTGTTGACATGCAAGTTTCTTCAAGAAAGGAATCTGTTGTGTATCTGCTGCCTCTTTAAGACCCCCTAGGCATCTCAAAGCCTCTTCCACCCAGTTTGCCACTTCATGACCTCAGCAAGGAACAGAAGACAGTGGTATCAGAGGTGGGAAAGGACTTGTAAACCCTTCTCACAAGTCTAGCATTGCTCACAGGCAAAAGAGAGAGAGAGTGAGAGAGAGAGAGAGAGAGAGGGACACTACTTCTAAGAGGCAAAACAGGAAAAAATAAGTACATACTTGCCACTTTACATCCATATAGTACGTTAGCATACTACAGTATACATACACAGACGTACAGGATGTGTTGTTTATAAGCATATAATGTATGTATGTCTTGTTACAAACTAGAAGAAAAAAGTAGGACCTTATGGTTTTACATTCATTCAGAACTATAAAGTCTATTCTGTGTTGTTTATAAGCATATCTAGTGCATACAGTACTGCTCAGTGACAAGGCAGAAGCAAAGGTATGAAGTTACCACGTTACATATGTGAGTTATAGAGGGATGAATGAATTTTTACTTAGCATTTCCCAACGTTCTGAGAGAGAGAGAGAGAGTGTTTTAGTTTGCTGTTTGAGATGGTTTTGTAAAGTAACGTAAGTTTTGAGTGAGAGAGAGAGAGAGAGAGAGAGAGAGAGAGATTGTCGTTAGTGAGTGTTTCGGTTGTTGGAAGAGGATAAGGGTCGTTAGTTGGAGTTTGTTTATGGCGCTGTCTGTCTGTGAAAATGTGAAGGAGATTTCGGTTTTGGGGGAGTCTTGAGTTGAGGTTCAACCTTGAAAGTGGACGGTCAGTTCGTCTGAGTTTTGGATACCGGTTACCGACATTGATGGTGCATGTGTCTCTTTCTTTTTGCTCGTTTGTTGGTTGAGAGTTTGTTTTCAGTTTTGTTTGTGTGGTTTTGTGTGCTGTGTTGGCGACCGTGGACACCTTAATCCATCTCCCAGCAACCGAGGATCAGGGTGAGTGTTGTGTGTGGTTATATGTTCTATGTATCTGTGTTGTGTGTTGTTTTCGTGTTTTTGAATTCCGCCACAGAGTGTTTTACCCCCCATATATAAAAGTTTTCAATATCTGGCAGGGCCTTGGATGTATTAATTCAGATAAACAAGGAATTGTTGCATTTTTGTCTGTGTATGTGAACATTCATCTACACATATGCATCACTTTGAGGTAAATGCAGAGAGAGAGAGAGAGGAAAAAGAGAGAGAGAGAGAGAGAGAGAGAGAGAGAGAGAGAGAGGAGGGCAAATAAACACAGAAAGTGTGTTACTATGGTAGTTGTCAGGGATATTCAATTAACAAATAATTTCTTTCATTCTGTTGGACGAGGGATAGACACAACCACTGTACAATACATTTATTATACAAAATTCTCATGTAAAATTAAGAGTAGGGAAAATATTGTGAGAGAAAAAAATATTGAGAGAGAGAGAGAGGGGGAGGGGGGCAAGTAAACACAATAGAAAGTATGTTACTGTGGTTAGTTGTCAGGGATATTCAATTAACAAATAATTTCTTTCATTATGTTTGATGAGGGATAGACACCACTGTACAATACATTTATTACACAAAATTCTCATGTAAAATTATGATTACTTTTCACCACATAACCAAATTACATACATAAATCACTTTTAAACAGATTACATTACCACCCTGGGTCAAAACCTTCAATCCTCAAATCACTGTACATTAGTAATCACAACTTCGCTTAACCTAAACTCTTTACACAAAGTTAAATAAAAAAAATGCTTAACAGCTGGATGATAACTGTTTAGCATGCTGTTTCAATAAATAGTAAGCCAGTGGTATATCTTTAGCAGCAAAATATTTCCTAATTCAGGCACCTCTGGTTATTTACAGCTAGCAATGGTGCTACTGAAGCACACCAAGCCATTATCTTGGAATCACACAATGGGCAAGCTGCCAAAAAGGAAACATCTTACTTACAATTTGAAATGACACACCCCATTTAAATTTTGAAAAGACACATTACACTTACAATTTAAATTTCATAACATTTGTCACGAAAATACCACCCATTACAAGATCACAACCTTAACAATATTATTAAAACTTCTTTTACTTACTGCACACAGTAGACCGGGTGGGTTAGTTAACCAGGACACACACTTCCCAAAAACAAAAGTCTCTTAGTACTGTTCCCTTATCAAGGACCTCCTAGTCCACAAACAGGAGAAGCAACTCACTACTTTGTACCTAACACTATCTGTTGTATAGATTATAAATACTTCCCTTACAGTAGTTTCAGTGAGTTTATGTCTGGTGTTCAGTACATTGTGTGTGTATCAATGTATGGATTTAAACACTCTTCTTACTACTGTCAGAGGTGGGGGAGCACAGGGTATGTTTGGTTTAAGATGTCATTTATCATTAATAAATCTATGAAAAATAATGGCGGACAAAATGACATGTCAGGATACACTGTGACATTTTAGAAGGATATCTCTCAAGCAACTGGCAAGTTCAAAAATGTGGCAACCCTTTGGTCCTATGGGTGCCAGTTAAGGGGATTTTACTGTGCTATCAGTACTAATAATAAAATTTTAGTAAATCTTGGTAATATTAAAGAGTCTGGCTAAATACTAGTACTGTACTGGTAATCTGTGGCTTCTTGGTTACAATCAGCCTACCAGGTAGTACCTCTATTTTGCATATAAGACCCTGACGATGTATATTGAGCCATTTGGAAGAAAAAAGGTGGTCTTTTTGATGTCAAATACTGTATTCACTTTTCTTGGGAGGATATTCCATAAAATTCATTTTCATTGCCAGTTTTGTCAACTTGAGAATGTTGTCTTACATAAAAGACACTGTGTTTTCATCCAAGACTCCAATCCACCAAGATGGTCATACCTAGTGTCCATCCCGGGATAACTTTCTAGATTTACAGTGTACCTCAGTGTCTTATGGGTTGCAAGTCTGTTAGTCTTTGAAGAAGGCAAGGTTTGACATTACAGTTTTCCCTTGCTCAGCTTAGTAAAATACTAAAGTTCTACAGGCAGAGAGGTTTGCTGTCCTACTCCACCCTACCTACCACATGTGCTCTAATTCATGAATAAATATGCAATTATATTGTCAAGAAAGGGTCCACCCTAACAGAAGAGAAAACAGAGCATGAAAAGCTAATTTACCATAGTTTAGTTAGTTAGTTATAAATGATTTGTTTAACCAGACCTCTGCAATCACTTTGGGTCAATTCACACCTACGTAGTTGCTCCCTGAAACCCCTATGACAACATGCTATGAGTATGGAGGAGAATATTTTGGTTGTGAGATTACTAAGGCTACAAAGGGGTAATGAAAATCCTGATGTCATTGTTTCATGTATTAAAACTCATAGAGACTATGATACAATAGGAGTTACAGTCATCCTCCTATATCTTTCTATACTGAATAAAGGCAAAATATTTTTCTTAAAAATACCATGAAAAAAAATCAAGACCAAACTGTTTTGACTTGAAAATGTTCACTGACCCTCAAAAACTGAAGGCAGAAGTCTATGATGTTACATCTACAAGCAAGCATACATAAGGATAAAACAAAATAAATAAAAGGAACACAATTGATTACTAAATATACAAAAACTAATAAATCCATTAATTTATACTCTGGTCTAACTCAATTCCTGCTTCCAAATTTATTTTGTATTTTTTACAATGCTACAATTACAGATTATCATAATTATTTGGAAGCATAAAAATAAAACATCAATGAACAGTAACATTAAATGCATAACTAAAATACTAGTAAAAGACGCGTTTATCCCTATGTCACATACTAAACATGCTACGCCCATTAAAATCTAAAGCTTCTTCGGTTCTATTTCAGTTGTGAGAAGCAACTAGAAGTCAACATGATATTCGATATTTTGGACTTGATCATGTAAAAGATACACAAAAAAGGTTTGATAACATAAATACAAAAACAATGTACAGGCAATGGATTATGAAAGTGATAAAAGCTTAGGATGATTACAAACATAACAAGCTGATGTAATATTTTAAAATTGGAATTTTTTTTACAAATCTCAAAACATTCATTATTCATTCTTTATTCTTCAATAATAAAAACCAACTCTTTAAATTTTAATGTACAACTCAACTGACAGCATTTTTAGTTTAAAAACTAAATTATAACTTCATTCAAAATATATATAAAAGTTAAAGCAACTGAATTTGTATTTCACACAAACAAGTAATTCTGTAAATCCACAAAAAATAGAGAAATACTGGTATCTGTGTTAAATTTGCTAGTGATTCTTACTTTCCTGTCAGATACCCTCTCAACCTATCTAAGAAACTAATATACTGGCAAATTCTTTATTAATTATTTCAAACAGAAAGGGCTTATGAAATATATCAAAATGATAAAAATGGAGGGACATATGTACAGATTCTTTCACACAAAATTTAGGAATAAAAGATAATACCCAAAGAACCTGTAACATACCTCTTTCCAAAAACCATCACTGAAACAACTCCCAAAGAGCCCAGAAAAATGGCTCAATGTCATACAAGTAAAAAGCTATACAGTACAGCACATTTTCTTTCACAAACATCCTACCTCCACTTGAAGATCTTGCATAAAACCACATCACAGCTCTGCAAGATTATGCCTTGTAAAACAATTACTCTAAGAATATCAGTACTGATAAGGTACTATTAACTTTCTAAAATCATGAGGTAAATAGTAAAAGTATGCACAGTTTCTTCAATTGAAACCAGTAAAGCATTTCATCTACTAAGATATAAAACACATGCACATGATATGATGATTCATAAAAAATTGTATCTATACCACACATACTTAGTTTATTTAATTTTGCATTATTGGGACACACTGTACTTCACATTTTATAAGCAAGGAAAAACTAAAATTCAAATAAACCAAACCAAAGTAAATTGCTTCAGTAGGTTATACTAGTTCCTAGCCCAAATAATGAACAGGCATAAAATTGAGCAGAAATTTTAATACAAAGGTAAGTATCTTTCATGTTAACATAAAAATTTTTAATTATTTCTTTTAATCATGTCTAGAATTTCTGTAAATACGGTAAAATATCTTCATTATGCAAGCCCATTTACACATTTTTCCACTGTCAAATTGATCATTCTCAGGGGACTACATGCACTTTAATGCAAGAAAGGCAATATTGAAATATACATTTTATCTACAATAATGAGAAAAGGGATCTTATGGGTCAAAAAGATGCCATACCAAATACTAAAGTCCTTTTGTAAAAAAAGACGCAACAATCTTGGCGACAATTTCTACAGCTGACATGTATTTAACCTTGCCAAAAATCCGAAGTACAAATCCAAGAGATGATGGATGTCACATACACACAAATCACAAAACAGGGATGCATCTTGAGTGCAACTAGTATTCATTTTTCTTTTTTTTTTTGTCTTCCATGAATGCCACAAAAATTACATGAACACTTATTGATCAGGTTGGTTTGTATATGGTATAACTTTTAACTATAAAATGAAAGCATGAATACCAAACTCAGGAGAGACTATAAATTTCTCTTTGAAGTTTAAGAAAAAACATAAAAGCAAGCCATTTTCCTGAACTATATATTTTAATGAAGATGAAAATATCTTAGTGAAAAACTCCAGAATTCTATAAACAACTGTTAAAGGTCAAATTTCAAATTAAACTGATGAAAATTTATACAAAGAATTTACCTGCTGAGAACAAATACCAAAACCCTACATATTGTAATATATGCATGACTAAAAATTTTTATTTAGTTCAACTTTTAGCTGCTCATAGAACTTTGAGATTTTTCATTATGTACAAAGTCCTGAAAAGTCTGCACATGGATACCTGAAGTTCTGCCTTCACTAATTCAACACTGAGCTTCTTACACTCATTTTTATAGCTGCCCCATTACACTAAATACTATTTCACAAGATGCACTTGAAACAGGTGAGGATAATGCATATAATTCTCTTTTCAAGAACTCACCAGGTTACATTTAGAAAACTACCTACGTAAATGTGCAAATACATTTCACTGAAAAATCAATATGTATTTTGCTAAGATTCTGGGAGATCAGGAATCTATTTCAGGAGGCAAGAGATTTTACAGGAATCTTAGTCAACCTGGGAGGGTTTGCAACCCTACTCATATAATACATATATAATCTGAGGAAGCAACTTATCGAATATCAAGTTAACTCTAGGCTCATACATTCGAGGCATTGGTACAGTATATGTGTAAACATATGACATTAACAACCATAAAATAAATAAGTGTAAAAATCTATCATGATCACAATGCAGCGCAGCCATGACAATACAACTTTTATTTCACCAACCATTACACAAAACATTTATCCCAAACCTTACAGTGCCATAGGAGTGTTGAAAAAATCCAATACCACTGTCCCACAAAATACACAGAATTAATGGAAACAAACTTCATGGCAGAAATTTCAAAGTAAAATGCACCTGAATTTGCCAGACTTTCTAACAGAGGTCTATTGCATACATAATACCCTTTTGCCCTGAATATTTATAATAAAATAGGTTGAGTACAGATGGGTGAGCAATAAATGAAAAAAATCACATGTATGTAATTAATACATACACATATCACTGCAATTATAAATATAGGTGTACAAAGTCTATGTGGGTATGCAAGAGAATTGTATAAATATATTTAGTGTGAGCACTCCTTAGTTTCCAGTTTACAAATTCCCAAGACACAAAAAATGAAAGATGAAATTCTATTCAATGGCCAAAATACTATGTTTAAAAATGTTTCTGGTATAAAGACCTTACGTGGGCACAGTATAAACTGTTCTTCAACATGACATTACACAAAAATTAGTCTGTTTATGATCATCTATTTACATTTTTTTAAGTCAGTTTATGATCAAATATTTACATTTTTTTAAATGTGGTGAATCATGCTGAATCCAGGCCAATATAAAAAATGATAAAAATCTATATAACAAAAAAGCTTTCCAGTGAGTTTGACATCAGAAACGTTTCTTCATCTTCAGTTCCACCAATGCAATAAGCCTTCAAACATTACTCCTTAAAATAGATGCCTCTTGCACTTCAATCTGATTAAATTAAAAATCTAAAGTGCATGTGTAACCTTGTGCTTAGCATTACTGAGATTATTCTTGCAAAGCAGTAGGTCTAATTTAAATATTACCATTTCTATTTAGAGCTTAATTAGCTCAATAATTTTTACAAAAATGTATTTTAATTCTGTACTCATGTTTAATTTACTGGCTGAACATCTAAACAAAATGCAGTTGCAACAAACAAAATCAGGGATGAAAAAATCTCCGCAGTGACTATTTAATGGAAAAATTTTCCCTCAAGAAATGTTACATGAAAAAAATCCATGTAAAAACAGTCTGTTAAATCTACTCAGCTCTGCAATATCTAGAAATCTGAAATATGAAATTCATATGACATGAACTAGAAACTTGTTCAAAACTTTTATAAACCAAAACAACAAATCTCATTGGCTTTCATAATGATCTTAATTGTGTCATGTACAATGTACATTTTTTCCAAGGCGACAGACCCATACGTACAACATTCTGATGTTGTGTTCCAGTTCAAGTAGCTTTTGGCCAATCTACCTCTTAATGTACATTGAAACAAAAATAATACTCTAGTTTTCCTCCTTTTGTTATTTTTAAATATACATGGAGACAGGTATTTATGTTGTTCTTCAAGGACCCTGATAAAAAAAGCCAACACCTCTTTGCATATCTTATTTTATAATACAGTATCAGGAAAAATTTCAGGATTTACTCAATACTGAAGATAATGCACCTTAACTGAGCACACCTACCCTGCTATCACAGTTTTATTTATCATACATACTTAGAATTACATAATCCACATTAACAGATTAGATAGTTTACCAAATGACTTTAAAGATCTCAGTTCAATACCTACCTAGAAAATGTCAACTGCCAAGCTTAATTCAAGCAGCTACAGTAAATATCCATGTAGTAGCAAATTATAATTACTGTATGTGTGAAACATTGTCAAAACACAATACCTTGTAGTCACGGAACTTTATGGAGACCTTAGTGAAACACCTCTTACAGACCTGAACTGTTCTAAGTAAACCTAAATGTTTTGAATTTCATTCTTTCAAGCTCTAAATATTATCTCAAATAATCATACAGCCAGAAGGTTAGGAGTTTTTCTTAGATTAAACTGATTTGTGCCCGCATGAGCCATTGCTCTGAGATGGCCAGTAAGTGTGAAAGAAAGGTGGTGGCCTGGTGTGGACCTCCAGACTTTGCCCATCAAACAAAAATGACAGTTAGATAAGATACACCATCACAGGTCATCATTAGTGAATGCCATCTGAAGAGTTCTAACATTTAAGCAGCCCTGTTTTCTCTACCCTTTGGATATTATATATATGAAGTAGTTTAACCGGACCAGTGAGTTACAGGATAACCTTTTATAACCTTATGCTAATATGACTTGATAAAAATATCATTACAAATTTCTCTGCACTTGCTACAAATATTTACACTTTTCAGCCTTTAAAATCATAAAGCCTTAGTCCACTTTTCAACATAGGACATTTTTACCTTTATGACTGCACATCACAGCCTCAACCTGCATGATACTTATATGAACAGAGCTGAATCTTATACTGTTGTCATTGCTGTATTTGCATTTCAGTACTTTTAAACAACTGCCATTTTTGAAGCTTGTATGAAAAATAAAAAACTAAAATATCTTTACATAACCCCATACAACTGAAAAATGTTTTGGTATTAAGAAAACACATGGTCATTGAAAAGCATGAAAAAAATTTTCTGCAGATTTCATATGAATTTATTACAGCCATCAAAGTAAGAGGTAAAAGGGAGGTATTCCTAATTTTAAAAACTGGATATGACTCCAGTACTTATGTCCATAATAAACATGCCATGCATCATAAAGCAGATAGGTGATATTCACTAGTCTTTAAATAGTGTACTTCATACAAAAATATGTTCAAGTGTAAGCCAGTCTGCTAAGCAAGTCACACTATAAAATCTATAAAGACTTGAAAAAATATGATTGCGATTTTAAAAACAGTCAGCAGTTTGAACACCGAGTGTTCTTATATTTCTCATATCAATCACTGTCTAACAGGTGAACTCACACTGTAATAAACTTCACAGTGAACTTACTGTCCAACTAAGGCATCTTTATTCTCCATACTTTACTAGGGCCTACAGTAAGAAAGGCTGGTCTCAGGCTGAACTGCTGGTAGATTGTCTTGACTCTAAGAACATTGCATACTATTCCAGACTTCGGATAATGGTTTTCATCATTCTGTGTACTTTATAGGGATTAAGGGTGAGAGAGGCTAACCACAGGCTGGATTACCTGTAAACTATCATTCTGACTCTGGACTGGAGGTTAGTGACAGTGAACTTTACACAAAAGAAATTACAGATATACACATTTCATTTACATACAGTAGTAGGATTTTGGGAAACTAGTATAATAAGACATTTTCTTACAAATTTATTTACTATATTATTGCAGTGACTTAGCCTACCCTAACACCTCAAATGATAATCTACATAAAAGTTGGCTAAAAGATCAAATTTTTGTTTTATGGCATTGAGGAAATAACCCTGTTGCAAGTGGGTTTTTACAAACATACCTTAAGATAAATATTTGTTTTCCTAACTAAGATGAAGTAGGGAGTCTCTTTTGCGAAAGGCATCAGCAAAGTTTTCATTAAAATGCTCAAAAAAAGAAATTAATGCATGTTGAAACATTTACTCCATACAGGCATCTTGATTATAAATTGGAAACTTTTTGTGAATGTGCTCATGATAAATATAGATATACTGTACATATAAATATATTTATATAAATATACTATAGCAACAAAACTCACCTCACAAGAAGTTGAATTCTGATTAAGTCCAAGACATAGATAAACCTCAGACCCTTGGATGGCATAATCACTGAACGATTAAACATGTATATATGTATGTGTATGTGTGTTTGCATACACACAAATAAACTTTCCAAATAGAGAAGGTAAATAATAAAACTCAGTTTCTTTCTTCTATGACTGAACTGAATTATGAAATTTATGCTATAATTCCAAGCACTGGGGCTCTTTCAGCCATTTAACAACCTTTAAGATGTCTTCCAAAGCACAAAAGACTCAAGCATCTTGTGTTTCCTTTTCCCTTTATAAAAAGGGCTATTACGCATACATATACACATACATACATAAATATATTATATACTGTATATTAACATACATAATTCTCTGTGCACAATTGAAATGACTGTGTATGGAAACTAAATAGACCTCTTAGCTCTGTCCCACCACCATACTGACTAGACACAAATGACTGGTGATGTATGAGACATATTTTCATATCCAATTTCATATGCCAAACCCTTTTCCACAACCTTAAATATTCTTGGTTATTACACTCTATCATACCTACAATGGACATTGTATACCTTCAGTAATCTCAATATGAGTTCCTGTGATCATTATTCTATTAAGATGAAGACATATCTGTGATTGCATATTTACATCAATCCAATAACATCACCCACACAAGCACTCAAGCATTTATCATATATACATACAGTATATGTGTATGTGTCTGTGTGAACAAATACAAATGAGTAATGTGTATTACAAATTGTAATGATACAATGTATATATTTACAATATGTATTTCTGCAAATATCTATAGGTACATAAGCCTAGTAATTCTCAAGAATTTTTCAGCCTGCTTAGCAAGGCATGGAATTTTTCCCAAAAATTTGAATGGTATTTAAACAAGAGGAATATTTTTTTTTGTCAAAACAATTGACAATGTTTATTAAATTTTTCCTAGTTTCACAGTACAGCATTTAACCAAACCAGTTTAACATTTATTGTTTGGCATGTAATAAGATGGACCTCTTACTCTCTAGAACTTGAAATCTAAATCTGTTCATGTAGCATGAAAAAATACTGTATGCAGTCGTCAGGCACACACTTATATGTATAATATGCTAATATTAATCACACTATATGTCTTACAAGTTTCTTTCCTTCACATATATGTACTGTACTGTGCTAAAATAATTTCTCACATATCCAAACCCATCTATACATCCAAATATCAGAAAATCTTTTGTTTTTATTTCCTATTACAACATAAATAATTTTGATAGCACTGCTTGACTTTCCTTTCATAGTATTTGTCAAAACCAGAATATTTGTTAACCTTAAATATTCTCACACTATACACTTTAGAGCACATAACCCATCATAACTCTCATAATATACTTTTCTTAAAATATGTATAGGCATAAACCATGCATATGTGTATATATACATACTATATATAATTTATATATTTATGTATATATATACAATACATACACAGTTTCATACATTTCTGTTATATATTAACTTTAATGTTTTGACTAAATTTTTTTCAGAAGTATCATATTGCTGGTTCCATCAGCAATTGTTAGTGTTCAAGAGCAAAGTCATACCTTCATTCTGCCATCACATTTCAAGTTGCCACTGACAACAAAATGACAGCATCAAAAGTGCACAAATATATGCAACTTTCCTCTATAAACGCAAAGTCACGTTGTGGGACAAAGATATGATACAGAAAAGCTAATGAGAGGTAATATATAGTTATTTACCAACACACTAGTTTCAGTGTGAGGTGTAAATTTACTATTTGGTAACTACGTACCTCACTCAGTACTTGTATCAGTATGTCACAGTCACACTTTTCATTTCATGTGGAGATTAAATGAAACTCCTCATTCTAGTAAGCATTACAGTACTTGGGTATGTATGCACTCCAAATTTCTCCACAAAGAACAAAGGAATGTCAACATTCTCTTAGTTGTCTATTCTTCTGTCCAACTCAGCACTTCAAATCATCATGAGCTCCAAGATTGGCCAGGGTTTTTTTGATGCGAAGAGCTGTTAGTCTTGCTGCTGCATTCTGATACCAACATTCCTTCATCAGTTTACTCATGACTCGTAATTCCTGGAAAAAAATATTACATAAACCCCATTACAATAATTAATTCACAACTAAATACAGAAGATTATTTGCTTAATACTAACAACAACATTACCATCAAATAAATTAACCAGACCACTGACTTACGCTTTCCTCACATTTTACACATGATGACACTGCAACTTGGAATAAGTTTTTAGTTGCAGCCAACTATCTATAATGTACCCGAAAAACATACATTGAAAATACAGTTCTTCAATGGGTGGCAATGCTGCAAGGGTGTAAGGAAATGTTGGAAGCACTGTTTACGCTCAAAACAGGCTGAGAAAAGATTCATGGGGTGGGGGCTGGGGAGACAGCTACCGGGCAGGGGGAAGGTCGGAAGGCTGAGCTGGATGGGAAGAGAAGCTGTTCACACACACACACACACAAACACACACACACACACACACAAACCTTCCCGAGAGAGAGAGAGAGAGAGAGACTATTCACACACACACACTTCCTACCTTTTTTATTTTTATTCTAGGTTATTTATTTTTACTATATCTTCTCATTTTTTATTTCTATGTGTTTTGTCATAATTTTCACAGCATAAAATGATGAAAAAATATTACCAATCACAATGCAAAAGACAGATAGAGAGAGAGAGAGAGAGAGAGAGAGAGAGAGAAAGAGAGACTGTTCCCCCACACACACTACCTCCCTTTCTTCAATTTTATTTCATGCCATTCTCATCTTCATTTTTACAAAGAGAGAGAGAGAGAGAGAGAGAGAGAGAGAGAGACTGTTCTCCTACACACACACACACACCCCTTTCTTCAATTTTATTTCATGCCATTCTCATTTTCATTTTTACAAAGAGAGAGAGAGAGAGAGAGAGAGAGAGAGAGAGAGAGAGAGAGAGAGAGAGAGAGAGAGAGACTGTTCCCTTTTTTATTTTATTCTATTGTCTTTATTTTTACTGTATTTTCTCATTTTTTATTTGTGTGTTCTGTCCTAATTCCCACTACATAAAACTATGAAGAAAAATAAAAATCACAACACGAGAGAGAGAGAGAGAGAGAGAGAGAGAGAGAGAGAGAGATATTTTTATTGGTTTAAGAGTCTCGGCCTTTTGGCTAAGGTCAAAGTGTAGTTGGGGAAGGGGAGGCGATCTATAATAAATAGCTCAATGTGTTGCAATGTCAATGACAAAACTCGTGAATAAATTTACATTATAAACATTTTGAATTAATATCTTACAACAGGGGATGTCACGTCCTTTGTGGGGAGATCACCATGCATCAATATGACACATCACCATAACATAAAATTTATAAATTTTTGCTTTGTTTTCTCATTTATGCTTTTCCACATTTTATTAAAGGATATTACAGTACTGTACTGTAACATGTAAGGATACAAATCATAAACAACATGATATATATATATATATATATATATATATATATATATATATATATATATATATATATATATATATATATATATAGAGAGAGAGAGAGAGAGAGAGAGAGAGAGAGAGAGAGAGAGAGAGAGAGAGAGAGAGAGAGAGAGCAACTGATATTGTACTAAGAGGCACAATTTCATATGTACATATAGCCTGTAATGCACATGACCACACGCACACACCGGTAACAGCACACATACCTACCTTCCTTTTTTCTCCCTATCATTTCTCATTTATCATTTCTTAGCGTTTTGTTGTACAGTAACTTTCACAGCATAAAATGATGATTAACCAAAAAAAAAAAACTTGAAAAACCAAGTACAAGTACAAGAGGGAGAGAGAGACATAGTGAGCTTTCACAACTTTTACTGGCTTACAAGTGTACCACTTAACACATCATCATTCATCACTCTGTATATCACTTTTAATTGGCTGATACGGATATGTCATCAGTTCAATACGGTAAACCCCCCATATTTATGGGGGCTGCGTACCACAACACCCCGCGATTAGCTAAAATCCGCGAATACTTAAAACCACTCTGAAAACACTTAGAAATGCCTATTTTGATAGTTTAAACACAAAAAAACTAAAAATGCTTATACCTGATTATTCTAATAGTTTTATCAAAAAAGTGCATTTAGTCATGAAAATGAGATGAAAATACAGCAGTTAGTGAATATAGGCAGCCCCTGGTTTACGAAGGGGGTTCTGTTTTTACACTACGTCATAAACCGAAACTTCTTGTAAACTGAAAAATCGTTGAAAATCATAAAAATCCTAAGAGAACCTTACTTTTAATGCTTTGGGTGTATTGAAAATGTAAACTCCATTTTTATTTAGTTTTTCATAAAAAAAAACCTCGATATGAAGTGTCGTAACCCTGGAACATGTGTTGTAAACCGGGAAATAACTTCTGATTAATATAATGTATATGAAAAGCGTCGTAACCTTGGAACGTCATAAGCCGGACCCGTCGTAAAGCAGGGACTGCCTGTATTTCTCTGTGAAAAATACCGCGAATGGGTGAATTTTCCATGAATAAGGGTAGATATGTTCCACAGACAAATCTGCAAATAGGCGAGTCCATGAATAGTGAGACCGCGAATATGGGGGGTTTACTGTAGTGTAATGGTAGAAGGTGCTTTTAGTAAGCTTTACTACTATTGGCAGAAACATATACATCAAAGTGACGACTTTTTATTTTAATGGCTAATAGACATAGTGTCACAAACACATCTTTCTCTAATTCTACACTCAGAAAGTATCAATGCACTCAGTAACAAAGAGTATTTTCCTTCTTTTTACAGAGGGGGAAGAGGCAGAGAAGAACTAGTAAACCTCCTCACTTTTAAAAGTCCGGCCACTGTAAAGCACCTTAAGGGCTGCAAACATAGGTAAGTAACAGAGAGAAGGTAATTTTATATTATAAGTTTGCTTTTTGTGTGCGCCCTGTATTTTAAAGACCGTACTGTAATAGGTTTGCCCAGAATGGAAAAAACAAGGTTTGCTTTTTTTTTTGTGTAAGATGTATTTTAGCATGGCCCAGCCACAGGATTAAAAAGCTTCATTTGTTATTTATGGAGACTGCAATGCAAAGCACAGTGGGTGCTTAATTCAAATTCCACAGATCAACATGGCCTTTCTGATTATCTGTCAGTTTTATAAATTCAATCATTATTATTTTGTTATTTTCATTAAATAGGTTAGTGAAGTAGGTGTAGGCATTATACATTTAAGAAATGTATACAAAGTACACTGTTAATGTTATTTTGGTGTTTGTAAAGCCAGTCTTCTCATTGTGTTTGGAATGGCGCAATGGGCGTTGTTGTGACATCATAACATGTACAGAAGACAGTAGTTAGAAAAAACGTTGATGGGAGGCAGTGAGGAGTTAGAGGTGGTGGAGGGAGGTTGTGAGCGCTCGTTTGCGGTTTGTTGGTCGGTTCTTAAGTTTTTTTTGTTTGTTTGTTGTGGTCGTGAGCTGGCTTGAGCAAGCAGTGAAATGGGAACAGGTGTGTAAATCGAGTAATTCTTCCATACTGGTCAGAATGGGTGTTTATTCACGTGGTAGCATTAGTCAGAAATGAACGGATCTGACAGTAAGCATTTGGGGATAGAATGGAAGTGGAGAAGAGAATGGCCTAGATTTAGCAAGATACAGGGCGAGTATAAAGGATGGAAAGGACAAGTCGAAGATTGGCTTGTGGTGTGTGGAGAAGAAGTGAAATATCCAGGGATAGATATAAGAATGAGCTTTAAAGAAAAAGCTTTATAAGTGACAGAAGAGACAGATAGAGAACTTAAGGATAAAGAGGGTTCAAAGATAATCTTATCCAAACTAGATGAAGTCTATCTAAAAGATACTCTAATGTAAAATCACAGTAAAATGAAAAATTATTTTAAAATAGAAAGAGAATTATTGAAAAGATGAGATTTTATAGTAAGGTATCAGAAGGCAGAATCAGAGTGTAGTAGAGCAATAGGGAAGAGCATGCTTGAAACAGAAGCAAGGGGTTTTCATGTATTAGAACAAGTGAGTCTCACAGAAAATAAGAAATAAATGGCGTCAGCAGCTTGTGGTCAAGGAAAATGGAATATAAAACAGTGTCACAGATAATGAAAAGAACATTTGAAGGATTAGGGAATAAAGAGGAAGGTGAATGGTGGGAGTCAGAGGGTTATGCAAATTTTGGGAGAGAGGATAACTAAAGATATTGGGGAAAATAGAATCGTGGTAGAGATGAAAGAAGTCCTATGAATGGAGAGGGAAAAGTAACATTGCATGCACTATGTAAATCAGAATGGCACTGGGCTAGGGATTGTCCTCAGAATTTTCAAAATAAGATGAAACTAGGAACTGGACAAGAAGAGGAAAAGTTTGTATAGGAGAAGTTAGTAAAATAGAAGACGACTCTTGGGAAGAGGCTGACGTGATTTTAGACACAAGATGTAAATTGACAGTTTGTGGGGAATTGTGACTAGCATGCATTATCGTTGGTTTGAATCAGAAAGAGTTAAGGAGTATGAATGATACTAAGAAAGAGTGAAAAAGTATTCAATTTCGGTTAGTCACCATACATGTCGAAAGGGGTAATGGAAATCCCAGTGATGTTGAAAAACAAAAAGTTTTATTTGAAGACAGAAATTTTGAAGGGTGATGTACTGTGGTTAATGGGTAAGAAAACCATGAGTAAAATGGGTATGACTATAAATTTAAAAGAGAATTGTGTTAAAACAGAAGTAATGTATTAGGGGAAATGGAGGTGAAGTTAAGATAAGGTAAACAGCGTCACCTAAGAATACCAATTTTGAGGAGGAAAGGAAAGAGTCTAAAGGAAATTACAAGTGCAATTATAAAGTTACATCTACAATTTGGCCACGGAAGTGGAGATAAAATATGGAAGCTAACAGAAGAAGCACAGTGGAGTGATGGTTAGAGAGAAATACAAAGGGAAGAAATAAAAATGCTACTAACTGACTTGATTGCAAGTTGTGAATGTAAAAGATACCAAAGAAATCCAGCCACAGTACACCAGTAGTGGGATTTTCTTGGAGTAAAATATTTAATGAAGTTTTAGCAATGGATGTGGGAGAGATAGAGGAGAAAAAGTTCTTGGTAATGGTAGATATGACAACAAGGTACTGTCAGGCTTTTTGGATAAAAGACAAGAAACCAGAAACTATTATAAAGACACTTTTTGATAGGTGGTTTGCAATATTTGGAGCACCTTCTAAAATATTATCAGACAATGGGGAAGAATTTTGAAATGAAAAAGTTAGGAGGATGGCAGAAAGATGGAATAATAAAGTACTGGCATCTGAAACTCCATGGAGCAATGGAATATGTGAAAAGAAGGTAGGGATAATCAAAGAAAGCTTAAGAAAGATGAAAAATGATGAGGAAGTGAATTGGTCAATAGCATTAAGATAGGTAGTGAGTGCCAGGAACTGCTTAAAAAATAATGGTGGTTTCGCCCCTGCCCAATTAGTATTTGGAAAAAACATTTCTTTGCCAAATTTAATGGGAGAAGAGAATTCAAGTCCTGCCAGCAGAGAGAAAGGTATGGAAGAAAGTATAGTAAGGGATACACTGAATGCAATGCATAAGGCCATAGAAGTATTTATCAAAAATGAGTCTTGTAATAAAATGAGAAATACTTTAAACAAAAATGCCAGAGAACATAAATTTGAAGAAGCAGTAGTGGGAGATGAGATATTCTATAAGAGAGAAAATTAAAATGAATGGAGAGGACCTGCTAAGGTAGTGGGAGTATCAAGTAAAAGGGTAGTGGTTAAACATGGGGATTCTCTAAGAGAAGTAGCTAGAATATATGTTACTAAGATTCAAAGCCCATCATCAGAAAAAGAAAAGGTACCTAAAACAGATAAAACACATACTGTGAAGGATGAATCCTGTGCATTAAAGGAAGGGAATATAGATGGGCAGGAAGGAAAAGAGATGATAATGGGCTGGAGATGGAATGCAGATGGAGAGGAGGCTATAGAGGGAGATTTGATGGAGGAAATACTGGAAGATGAAGGGGAAAGTGAGTTAGTGGAAGAGATACCCACATTCAAAATGGGAAACAGAGTTAGAGCTATAAACAAAAATACAGGACAAGTAGAAGAATGGACTATACTAAGTCTTGCAGGAAAAGGATCAAGCAAATCTTGGGCCACTTCGTACAATGTACAAGAATCACAGTCAGGTGACAAGGGATGGATTAACTTAGAGATTATAGTCATGCAGAAAAAAATAAAGATGAAGTTTTACTAGAATTTGAAAATAAAAGCGTAATTGAAGCTAAATAAAAAGAACTACAAAGTTGGGGGTAAATGATGTTCAACAAAAAGCTATACTGTATCTACAAGATGGTTAGTAACTGAAAAGGTAAGAGGGGGAGAAAAGATATGCAAAGCAAGATTGGTTGCAAGAGGTTTTAAAGAAGAAATGGCTGGATGGGAAAAAGATGCTCCTAAATGCAATGCCGAAATTTTAAAATTTTGTTTGACAATAATTAAATTGAAAGACTGGGCTTGCTATATATTAGAATTAAAAACTGCATATGAGGTGATGAAGTATAAAGAGAGGTATATTTAAAACCACCTACTGAAGATGGTTACAGTGGATTATGGAAATTGAAGAAAACTGTTTATGGGGTAAAGTGTCAAAACTTCGACAGAAGAAATTGTACTTTTCCGCAAGTTGTGGTATAGTTTTGTCGGTGCCTTCAAGTCTAATTAAGTATTCCTTTTCATATTAAAGTTCATTTAGGGAGATTTCCTTTAAGAGAT